>NC_140056.1:949077-1179077 GCF_963513975.1 Fringilla coelebs
CCTCTCTGTCCCCACGGTGCCCGGGAAGGGGGGGATGGGGGAGGGGTCCCTGCCCTGTCGGGGTGGGGAGGGGGGCGCCCCAAAGCCCTCCCGGGAGAGACCCCAGCCCCACCTTGTCCCGGTCTGGCCCGGGCCGGGCCCGGATTACCGGGGCCGCGCGTCACCGGCCGGGCACGGGGGGGCTCCGGGGGGGTTCCCTCGGGCCCGTCCCCCCCCGCCCGGGGCAGCGGCGACCCCCGAGACCCCCGCGACCCCCGGGCCGGCTCCCGCCCTGGCCGGGACCCCCGGCCCCGCTGCCCCCGCACGGGGAGGGGTCCCGCGGGGGTCCTGTCCCTGCCCCAGGGCCCCGTGCCACCCCTGCGGGACCCCCCATGGGGGTTTGGGGTCTCAGGACCCCCACCTGGGGGAGTTTGGGGTCTCAGGACCCCCATGGGGGTTTGGGGTCTCAGGACCCCACCCGGGGGGGTTTTGGGTCGCAACACCCCCAGCGGGGGGGGGCTTGGGGTGTCAGGATCCCCATCAGGGGGATTCGGGGTCTCAGGACCCCCAGCGGGGGGGGGATTTGGGGGTGTCAGGGTCCCCATCAGGGGGATTTGGGGTCTCAGGACCCTCATCCGGGGGGATTTGGGGTCTCAGGACCCCCAGTGGGCAGGGATTTGGGCTCTCAGGACCCCCAGCGGGGGGGGGGATTTGGGGTGTCAGGGTCCCCATCAGGGGGATTTGGGGTCTCAGGACCCTCATCCGGGGGGATTTGGGGTCTCAGGACCCCCAGTGGGGCGGGATTTGGGCTCTCAGGACCCCCAGTAGGGGGATTTGGGGTGTCAGGATCCCACCCGGGGGGTTTGGGGTCTCAGGACCCTCATCTGGGGGATTGGGGTCTCAGGACCCCCAAAGGGGTGGGAGGGACCCCCAAATCCCCTCCTTGGATTTGGGGGGGCACTGAGGAGGGGACACCAAGGGTGGGGGGGACACTCAGGGTCTGTTCCCTGTCCCCAGAACCATTTGAGGGGGGGGGTCGTGCCCCCCCCCTCCTGCAGCCCCGTTTGGGGGGGCCGGGGGTCTCAGGACCCCCATTTTTCCCCACCCTGGGATTTGAGGGTGACCCCGGGGGTCTGCCCTGTGTCCCCAGAACCCCCCCTGAACCAGGAGACCCCCGGTATGGGGGGGTGCAGGGGGGGGGGATCCCCACATCCTTCCTGGGACAGAAGGGGGATCCCATGTCCCTCTGGGGGGCAGAAGGGGGGTCCCACATCCCTCGGGGTGCAAAGGGGGGGTCCCCACTTCCCTCGGGGGGCAGAAGGGGGGTCCCCACGTCCCTGGGGGGGCAGAGGGGGGGGTCCCCATGTCCCTGGGGGGGTCCCCACGTATCTCGGGGGGGGCAGAAGGGGGGTCCCCACGTCCCTGGGGGGGCAGAGGGGGGGTCCCCATGTCCCTGGGGTGGTCCCACTTCCCTCGGGGGGCAGAAGGGGGGTCCCCACGTACCTCGGGGGGCAGAGGGGGGGGTCCCCATGTCCCTGGGGTGGTCCCCACTTCCCTCGGGGGGCAGAAGGGGGGTCCCCACGTACCTCGGGGGGCAGAGGGGGGATCCCCACGTACCTCGGGGGGGCAGAGGGAGGGTCCCCACGCCCCTGGGGGAGTCCCCACGTCCCTGGGGGGGCAGAGGGGGGGTCCCCACGTCCCTCGGGGGGGGCAGAGGGGGGGTCCCCACGTCCCTCAGGGGGCAGAGGGGGGGTCCCCATGTCCCTCGGGGGGCAGAGGGGGGGTCCCCACGTACCTCGGGGGGGCAGAGGGGGGGTCCCCACGTCCCTCGGGGGGCAGAGGGGGGGTCCCCACGTCCCTGGGGGGGCAGAGGGGGGGTCCCCACGTACCTCGGGGGGGGGCAGAGGGGCTGCGGGCGCTGCTCCGGCCGCGGCCGGCCCGTGTGAGCCGCGGGGGGAGGGGTCCGCGGGGATTTGGGGCGGGGGGGCCACGCCGCTCCTCCCCGTGCCTGGCACGGCCGGAGCTCCCCGGGGATTGAGCCCCCCTCCCTCCCCCAGACCCCTCCAGGGTGGGGAGGGGGGGTTTGGGCACCTTTTGGGGGGGTGGGACACCCCTGGCCTTGGTGGGGACCCCCCCCCCCCCCCTCCCCACCCGGTGCTGGGAGATGGGGGGAGTTCCTGGATTTGGGGGGCTGAGACCCCCCCCAGCAGGGAATTAAAGCCCTGTGACCCCTGGATGTGGGGGGAATCACCCCAAAATGGGCCCTGACCCCCCCCCTATGGGGAAAATCACCCCAAAATGGGCCCTGACCCCCCCCCTATGGGGGAAAATCACCCCAAAATGGGCCCTGACCCCCCCTCTTATGGGGGAAAATCACCCCAAAATGGGCCCTGAGCCCCCTCCCACCCCCAGATCTGGGGGGAATCACCCCAAAACCAGCCCTGCCCACCCCCCCGCAGGGATTCCAAGCCCTCCCACCCCCAGATCTGGGGGGAATCCCCCCAAAACGAGCCCTGCCCACCCCCCCGCAGGGATTCCAAGCCCTCCCACCCCCCCGGATGAGGGGAGCCCCCCCGGGGCCCTGAGCACCCAAAAAAGGCCCTTTTGTCCCCAATCAAAGCAGCCTCAGAGCCTCCTTAAGCACTAAAGAGGATGAGGGGGCTTAGGGGGATTTGGGGGGGGGGGCTGTGCCAGGGTCCCCCCGGCCCGGCCTGACCCCCCCACACCCCCCGTGCCCCCCCCCTTTATTCCACACCCCCCCGTGCCCCCCCCCCCCTTTATTCCATCGCTGCAGGGCTGGGGGTGCCAAGGGCAGCGTGGTGAGACCCCCCCCGTTATTGGGGGGTCCTGGGGGTCCCGGGGGTCCGGGGGGTCCCGGGGGGGTCCCGGGGGTCCCTCAGGAGCAGGAGGGCTGCAGCTGCCCCTTGTAGACGTACTCGAGGGCGGTGGCGATGGTCCTCATGTCCAGCTCGATGCTCCGGGCCCAGTTCTCCACGTCCCCGATCTCCTGGGGGCGTTTGGGGAGGGGGCGTTTGGGGAGGGGGCTCACCCCGGGGAGGGGGGTGTGCTACCCATCCCGTCCCACTGAGAGCCTCTGGGTGCTCCCTGGGACCCCTGGGTGCTCCTCAACACCTCCCAAGACGTTCCCCAAGACTCCCTGGGTGGCCCTCGGGACCCCCTGGGTGCTGCCCAAGACCCCCAAAACGTTCCCCAGGACCCCCAAGATGTTCCTCAAGACCCCCAAAATGTTCCCCAAGACCCCCTGGGTGCCCCTCGGGACCCCCTGGGTGCTGCCCAAGACCCCCAAAGTGTTCCCCAAAGCCCCCTGGGTGCTCCTCAAGACCCCCCAGGACCCCCTGGGTGCTGCCCAAGACCCACTGGGTGCCCCTTGGGATCCCCTGGGTGCTGCCTGAGACCCCCAAAATATTCCCCAAGACCCCCAAGATGTTCCCCAAGACCCCCCAGGACCCTCTGGGTGCTGCCCAAGACCCCCAAAATGTTCCCCAAGCCCCCCTGGGTGGCCCTCGGGACCACCTGGGTACTGCCCAAGACCCCCAAAGTGTTCCCCAAAGCCCCCTGGGTGCTCCTCAAGATCTCCCAGGACCCCCAAAGTGTTCCCCAAGACCCCCAAGATGTTCCTCAAGACCCCCAAGATGTTCCTCAAGATCCCCCAGGACCCCCAAAGTGTTCCCCAAGACCCCCTGGGTGCTCCTCAAGATCCCCCAGAACCCCCTGGGTGCTGCCCAAGACCCCCAAAATGTTCCCCAGGACCCCCTGGGTGGCCCTCGGGACCCCCTGGGTGCTGCCCAAGACCCCCAAGATGTTCCTCAAGACCCCCAAGATGTTCCTCAAGACCCCCCAGGACCCCCTGGGTGCTGCCCAAGACCCCCTGGGTGTTCCCCAAGACCCCCTAAGGGCTGCCCAAGACCCCCTGGGTGTTCCCCAAGACCCCCCTGGTGCTGCCCAGGACCCTCTGGGTGCTGCTCAAACCCCCCCTGGATGTTCCCTGGGACCCCCTGGGTGCCCCCCAACCACTCCAGCACAAACCCGGGGGTCTGGGGCCTCCATTTATGGGTCTGGGGGCTTCATTTGCCCATTTCCCCTGGGCCTGGGAGCCACACGCTCCCCTATATGGGTCTGGGGGCTTCATCCCCCCATAGACCTCCATTCATGGGTCTGGGGGCTTCATTCCCCCCTCAAATGGGTCTGGGGGCTTTGTCCCCCTTCCCTTTATGGCGTGGGACCCACTCTAGGGTGAGCCCTGCTCTGGGGCGGGTTTTGGGGTGAGTTTGGGGTGGGTTTTGGGGTGGTTTTTGGCTGTGTTTTTGGGCTGTGTTTTGGGGTGTGCTTGGGGTGGTTTTGGGTGTGTTTGGGGTGTATTTGGGGTGTTTTTGGGGTGTGTTTGGGCTGTGTTTAGGATGGTTTTGGGCTGTGTTTGGGGTGTGATTTGGGCTGTGTTTGGGCTGTGTTTTGGGGTGTTTTTGGGGTGATTTTGGGCTGTTTTTGGGGTGTTGCCCACCTTGAGGGCCTGGTTGAAGCTCTCCACCATGGCGATCCACTGCCCGGTCTGGGCTGGGTTTGGGGTGGGTTTGGGGCTGTATTTGGGCTGTGTTTTTGGGGTGTATTTTGGGGTGTGTTTGGGGTGTGATTTGAGCTGTGATTTGGGGTGTGTTTGAGCTGTATTTTGGGGTGTATTTGAGCTGTGTTTTGGGGTGTGTTTGGGCTGTGTTTTGGGGTGTGTTTGGGGCTGTGTTTTGGGGTGTATTTGGGGTGCATTTCGGGGTGCTCCCCACCTTGAGGGCCTGGTTGAAGCTCTCCACCATGGCGATCCACTGCCCGGTCTGGGCTGTGTTTGGGGCTGTGTTTTGGGCTGTGTTTTGGGCTGTGTTTTGGGGTGTGTTTGAGCTGTGTTTTGGGGTGTTTTTGGGGTGCTCCCCACCTTGAGGGCCTGGTTGAAGCTCTCCACCATGGCGATCCACTGGCCGGTCTGGGCTGGGTTTGGGGCGGTATTTGGGGCTGTATTTGGGCTGTATTTTGGGGTGTGTTTGGGCTGTGTTTTGGGGTGTATTTGGGGTGCATTTCGGGGTGTTCCCCACCTTGAGGGCCTGGTTGAAGCTCTCCACCATGGCGATCCTCTGGCTGGTCTGGGCTGGGTTTGGGGTGTGTTTTGGGGTGTTTTTGAGGTGTGTTTTGGGGCTGTGTTTTGGGCTGTTTTTGGGGCTGTATTTGGGGTGATTTTGGGCTGTGTTTTTGGGGGTTCCCCACCTTGAGGGCCTGGTTGAAGCTCTCCACCATGGCGATCCACTGGCCGGTCTGGGCTGGGTTTGGGGCTGTATTTGGGGCTGTATTTTGGGGTGTGTTTAGGGCTGTATTTGGGCTGTGTTTTGGGGTGTATTTGAGCTGTGTTTTGGGGTGCATTTCGGGGTGTTCCCCACCTTGAGGGCCTGGTTGAAGCTCTCCACCATGGCGATCCACTGGTCGGTTTGGGCTGGGTTTGGGGCTGGGTTTGGGGCTGTATTTGGGCTGTGTTTTGGGGTGTATTTGAGGTGTGTTTGGGGCTGTGATTTGGGCTGTGTTTTTGGGCTGTATTTGAGCTGTGTTTTGGGGTGTATTTCGGGGTGTTGCCCACCTTGAGGGCCTGGTTGAAGCTCTCCACCATGGCGATCCACTGGCCGCTCTGGCTGGGTTGGGGCTGGGTTTGGGGCGGTATTTGGGGCTGTATTTGGGCTGTGATTTGGGGTGTGTTTGGGGCTGTATTTGGGGTGATTTTGGGCTGGTTTTGGGGATCCCCCACCTTGAGGGCCTGGTTGAAGCTCTCCACCATGGCGATCCACTGGCCGGTCTGGGCTGGGTTTGGGGCTGGGTTTGGGGCTGTATTTGGGGCTGTATTTTGGGGTGTATTTGGGCTGTGTTTTTGGGGTGTTTTTGGGGTGCATTTCGGGGTGCTCCCCACCTTGAGGGCCTGGTTGAAGCTCTCCACCATGGCGATCCACTGGCCGGTCTGGGCTGGGTTTGGGGTGTGTTTTGGGGTGTTTTTGAGGTGTGTTTGGGGCTGTGATTGGGGCTGTGTTTGGGGCTGTGCTTTGGGGTGCATTTCGGGGTGTTGCCCACCTTGAGGGCCTGGTTGAAGCTCTCCACCATGGCGATCCACTGCCCAGTCTGTCGGGGTTTGGGGTGTGTTTTGGGGTGTATTTGAGGTGTGTTTGGGGCTGTGATTTGGGCTGTGTTTTGGGGTGATTTCGGGCTGTGTTTTTGGGGATCCCCACCTTGAGGGCCTGGTTGAAGCTCTCCACCATGGCGATCCACTGGCCGGTCTGGCGGGCGAACTGCGCCGCCTGCACCTGCAGCGTCTTCACCTCCTGGTCCAGCTTGCGCTGGTTCACGTAGGCCTGGGCCACCCTGGGGGGACAGGGGGGACACAGAGGGGACACGGGGTCACTGGGGGTCACCAAGGGTCACCAAGGGTCACCCAGGCCTGGGCCACCCTGGGGACACGGGGGACAGAGGGGACACGGGGGTCACCGGGGTCACCCAGGCCTGGGCCACCCTGGGGGGACAGAGGGGACAGAGGGGACACGGGGGGGACACGGGGGTCACCAGGGGTCACCAAGGGTCACTGGGGGTCACCCAGGCCTGGGCCACCCTGGGGGACAGAGGGGACAGAGGGGACACGGGGGGGACACGGGGGTCACTGGGGGTCACCAAGGGTCACCAGGGGTCACCCAGGGTCACCCAGGCCTGGGCCACCCTGGGGGGACAGAGGGGGGGACACGGGGGTCACCAAGGGTCACTGGGGGTCACCCAGGGTCACTGGGGGTCACCCAGGCCTGGGCCACCCTGGGGGGACAGAGGGGACACGGGGGTCACCAAGGGTCACTGGGGGTCACCCAGGCCTGGGCCACCCTGGGGGGGACAGAGGGGACACGGGGTCACCAAGGGTCACTGGGGGTCACCCAGGCCTGGGCCACCCTGGGGACACGGGGGGACACAGGGGGGACAGGGGGGTCACTGTGGGGACGGGACATGGGGGTCCTCAGAGGGTCTTTGGGGGTGGCTGGAAGTTCCCAAGCAGGGTTTGGGGTCCCCAAGAGGGGTTTGGGTGGTCCCAGAAGGAATTGGGGGTCCCCAAGAGGGGTTTGGGTGGTCCCAGAAGGAACTGGGGGTCCCCAAGAGGGGTTTGGGTGGTCCCAGAAGGAATTGGGGGTACCCAGGAAGGGTTTGGGGTCCCCAGGAAGGCTGTGGGGTGGGTGGGGGGTCCTCAGGAGGAGTTTGGGGTATCCAGGCATGGTCTGGGGTCCCCAGGAAGGGTTTGGGGTTTGGGGGGGGGGGTCCCATAAGGAATTGGGGTCCCGGGGAGGTTTGGGGTTTAGGGGGTGGTCCCATAAGGAATTGGGGTCCCCAGGAAAGGTTTGGGGTCTCCAGGAGGGGTTTGGGGCCCCATAAGGAATTGGGGGTCCCCAGGAAGGGTTTGGGGTTTGGCTGGGGGTGTCCATAAGGAATTGGGGTCCCCAGGAAGGGTTTGGGGTCTCCAGGAGGGGTTTGGGGGTGGGGGTCCCATAAGGAATGGGGGGTCCTGGGGAGGTTTGGGGTTTAGGGGGTGGTCCCATAAAGAATTGGGGGTCCCCACGAAGGGTTTGGGGTCTCCAGGAGGGGTTTGGGATTTAGGGGTGGGGGTCCCATGAGGAATTGGGGGTCCCGGGCAGGGTTTGGGGTCCCGGGCAGGGTTTGGGGTCCCGGGGCAGGGTTTGGGGTCTCCAGGCAGGGTTTGGGGTCGGGCCGGGGTGCCCCATCAGGAACGGGGGTCCCGGGCAGGGTTTGGGGTCCCGGGCAGGGTTTGGGGTCCCGGGGCAGTGTTTGGGGTCGGGCCGGGGTGTCCCGTTCGGAACGGGGGTCCCGGGGCAGGGTTTGGGGTCCCGGGCAGGGTTTGGGGTCCCGGTCAGGGTTTGGGGTCCGGGGCAGGGTTTGGGGTCCCGGGGCAGGGTTTGGGGTGCCGGGGCAGGGTTTGGGGTCCCGGGCAGGGTTTGGCCGGGGTGCCCCACACGGAATTGGGGTCCGGGGCTCACCCCACGTTCAGGTGATCCACCAGGGCCTCGGTCAGGCGGGTGGCGGCGGCGATGGCGTCCCTGCGGCGCCGCTCTGCGCGGGGACCGGCGGGCACGGCGCCGTGAGGGGCGGCGGGACCCCCGCCCGGCCCGCCGCGCCCCGTGACGTCAGCACCGCCTCGCGTGACGTCAGCGCGGCCCCGTGTGGCGTCACCGCGCCGAGCCGTGACCTCACCGGCCCCCCTCCCCCCCTCAGGGCCCCTCAGGCTTCCCGCCCTTTTCCCCCCGCTTTTGACGGACAGCCGCGGCAGCCAATGGGTCGGCGCGCCGCGGTGAGCGGCGGCCGCGGCAGCCAATGGGGCGCGGCGGGCGGGGCGTGTTGCCGTGGGGACGGGGGCGGGGCTCACCCTGCAGCTCGCGGCGCTCGCTCTGGCGGGCCTGGTGCTCCTTCAGCAGCCGGGACAGCATGGCGGCCAGCGCCTCACGTGACCGCGCGCGTCACCGCCACGTGACCGGGCCCCGGGAGAGACACGTGACCTGGGGCGGGGCTATAGGGGGAGGGGCTATAGGGGATCTATAGGGGATGGGGAGGGGCTATAGGGGATCTATAGGGGAGGGGCTATAGGGGACTGGGGAGGGGCTATAGGGGATCTATAGGGGAGGGGCTATAGGGGACTGGGGAGGGGCTATAGGGGATCTATAGGGGAGGGGCTATAGGGGATCTATAGGGGAGGGGCTATAGGGGATTGGGGAGGGGCTATAGGGGATCTATAGGGGAGGGGCTATAGGGGATTGGGGAGGGGCTATAGGGGATCTATAGGGGGAGGGGCTATAGGGGATCTATAGGGGGAGGGGCTATAGGGGATCTATAGGGGATGGGGAGGGGCTATAGGGGATCTGTAGGGGAGGGGCTATAGGGGATCTATAGAGGATGGGGAGGGGCTATAGGGGATGGGGAGGGGCTATAGGGGATGAGGGAGGGGCTATAGGGGGGCTATAGGGGATTGGGGGAGGGGCTATAGGGGATGAGGGAGGGGCTATGGGGGGCTATAGGGGATTGGGGGAGGGGCTATAGGGGATCTATAGGAGATGGGAGGGGCTATAGGGCATGGGGAGGAGCTATAGGGGATGGGGGAGGGGCTATAGGAAATCTATAGAGGAGGGGCTATAGAGGCTATAGGGGGGGGGCTATAGGGGATTGGGGGGTCCTATAGGGGCTATAGGGGACTGGGTCCCCCTCAGGACCCCCCCAGTTCCCTCCCAGTTCATTCCCAGTTCCCTCACAGTTTATCCCAGTTTATCCCAGTTCCCTCCCAGTTCCGGCTGCAGGAATTCGAGCGGGAACCGCGGCCAAAAATCATCCGGGAGGGGCAAAAATCACCCGGGAAAAAATGGAATAACCCGGGAAAAATAACCCGGGAAAAATTGAATAACCCGGGAAAAATAACCCGGGAAAAATGGAATAACCCGGGAAAAATGGAATCACCCGGGAAAAATAACCCGGGAAAAATGAAATCACCCGGGAAAAATTTAATAACCCGGGAAAAATGGAATCATCCAGGAAAAATAACCTGGGAATGGGGAAAAAAATATCCTGGGAATGGGAATAATAAAATTTAGGGTGCTTATCTTGAAATAAACCCCAAAATAAATCCGGGAAAATAAATCCCAGAAATAAACCCTAAAAATAATCCGTGGAAATAAATCCCCAAAAATGAACCCCGAAAATAAACCCTGAAAACAAACCCCGAAAATAAATCCTGACAATAAATCCCGAAAATAACCCCCCCAAAAATAAACCCCTGAAATAAAGCCCCGAAATAAAACTCTAAAAATAAAATTTAAAATAATAATTTAAAAAATAGAATAAAACCCCCTCACCAAAAATAAAAAAACTGAAATAAAACCCCAAAATAAAAATAAAATTAATAAGAAATAAAAATAAAATCCCCCAAAAAAAGAAAAATGGGAAGAATTGGGATGGGGAGGAAGAAGGGGGGGTTGGATCCCCCCCGATCCCGCTCGGATCCCCCCAAAATCCCCCCAAAATCCCGGGGGGGAGGGGCAGGGCTGGTTCACACGGCCCCGGCGCTCCCAAAAATCCCAAAAATCCCCCAAATCCCCAGGGGGGGTTTGAGAGGGGCTAAAAATAACCCGGGAGCTGGAAAAGGGCCCAAAATCCCATTTCCACCCCAAAAATAACCCGGGAGCTGGAAAATGGCCCAAAAAATCCCAATTGCACCCCAAAAATCCTCCCTGGGCTATGGGGTCACTGCCCGGGCCTGGGTTTGGGGTCACCCCCGAGATTTGGGGTCACTCTGTGGGTTTGGGGTCACTCCCTGGGTTTGGGGTCACCCCCGGGATTTGGGGTCACTCCCAGGATTTGGGGTCACCCCTGGGTTTGGGGTCACTCTGAGGATTTGGGGTCACTCCCGGGATTTGGGGTCACTCCCAGGATTTGGGGTCAGTCCCTGGGTTTGGGGTCACTCCCCGGGTTTGGGGTCACCCCCGGATTTGGGGTCACTGCCGAGATTTGGGGTGAGTCCGGGGGATTTGAGGTCACTCCTGGGTTTGGGGTCACTCTGAGGATTTGGGGTCACCCCCGGGATTTGGGGTGAGTCCCGGCATTTGGGGTCACTCTGTGGGTTTGGGGTCACTCCCCAGGTTTGGGGTCACTTCAGGGATTTGGGCTCACTCTGAGGATTTGGGGTCACCCCCTGGGTTTGGGGTCACCCCCTGGATTTGGGGTCACCCCGGGGATTTGGGGTCACTCCCCGGGTTTGGGGTCACTCCCTGGGTTTGGGGTCACTCCCTGGGTTTGGGGTCACTCTGGGATTTGGGGTCACTCCCCGGGTTTGGGGTCACTCCCCAGGTTTGGGGTCACTCTGAGGATTTGGGGTCACCCCCTGGGTTTGGGGTCACCCCCGGGATTTTGGGTCACTCCCTGGGTTTGGGGTCAGACCGAGGATTTGGGGTCACTCCGGATTTTGGGGTCATTCCTGGGTTCGGGGTCAGTCCCGGCATTCGGGGTCCCGCCCCTCCCCGCCCCTCCCGGGCTCTCCGGGGCTTCCCCGGTTCCGCGGGCGGGGCCGGGGCGGAGCCGCCCCCGGGAGCTCCGAGAGCCGCGGGAGCCGCGGAGGCTCCGGGACCTCCGGGAACTGCGGGAGCCGCGGGAGCTGCGGGAACCGCGGGGGCTCCGGGAACTACGGGAGCTGCGGGGGCTCCTCCCGCGGGCGGCGGCACCGGCAGCGCGGGGATGGCGAGCGGGGGCTGCCGGTGGCTACCGGGGCTCTGCCCGGGGCTACCGGGGCTCTGCCGGTGGCTACTGTCGGTGTCCCTGTGGCTACCGGGGCTGTGCCGGTGGTTACCGGGGCTCTTCCCGGGGTTACCGGCGCTGTCCCTGTGGTTACCGGGGCTGTACCGGTGGTTACCGGCCGTGTCCCTGTGGCTACCGGCGGCCGCCGCCTTCAACCTGGACGGGAGCAGCCCGGTGCTGAAGGACGGGGACCGGGGCAGCCTCTTCGGCGCGGCCGTGGCGCTGCACCGGCAGCTGAGCCCCGAGCCGCGGGCGTGGTGAGCGGGGGAACCGGGGGGAACCGGGGGGAACCGGGGAGGACGAGACCCCCGGGATGGGCAGGGAGGGACCCCCGGGGTTTGGGGGTTCGGGAGCCCCGGGAGCCGCGGGAATGGGGAGAGCGCAGAACCGGGCACCGGGGCGGGGAGAGCCCGGGATCCCCGGGGTTTGGGGGGGATCGGGAGCCCCCGGGGTGGGGGGATCCTCCTGGCGGGGTTTTGGGGGGTTCGGGAGCACCGGGAGCCGCGGGGCTGAGGGGGACCGGGACCCCCGGAGCGACCCCAGAGCGAGGGGACGGTGCCGAAGGGACAGGGACAGAAGCGACGGTGGCAGAAGGGACAGGGACAGGGACAGGGGACAGGGACAGGGGACAGGGACAGGGGACAGAAGGGACAGGGACAGGGCCAGGCCGCCTGCGCCGCCCGAGATTATTCAGCATTAGCGGGGGAGGGGGGCTCGGGGGGGCTCTGGGGGGGCTCCGGGGGGGCTCGAGGGGGGCTCGGGGGGCGAGCGCTGCCCCGGAGCTCTCGGCTGGAGGGATCCCCCCGACCGGGCCCCCCCCGGGCCGTGCGGCGAACGCCCACCCGCGACTGCCGGCCACGGCCCCGTGTCCCCGTGTCCTCCTGTCCTCCGTGTCCCCCTGTCCTCCGTGGCCCCGTGTCCCCCTGTCCTCCGTGGCCCCCTGTCCTCCGTGTCCCCGTGTCCCACTACCCCAGTGTCACCCTGTCCCCCTGTCCCTCTGTCCCCCTGTCCCCTGGCCCCCGTGTCCCCCTGTCCCCCTGTCCCCCAGCCCCCGTGTCCCCCTGTCCCTCTGTCCCCCTGTCCCCCTGTCCCCGTGTCCCCCTGTCCCACAGCCCCCGTGTCCCTCTGTCCCCCAGCCCCCGTGTCCCCCTGTCCCTCTGTCCCCGCGCCCCCCCGACCCTCCGCTTCTCTCGGGCCGTTACCGGGGGTCTCAGCCACGGGGACCCCCGGTGCGGGCGGCTCCCAGCGCGCTGTCACCCGCGTCCCCCCACCCTTCACCCCCCCCGGTCCCCTCCGTGCCCCGCCCGCCCGCTGTCGCCGCTGTCGCCGCGGTGTCGCCGCTGTCGCCGCGGTGTCGCAGCGCTGCCGCCCGCGCCGCGTTCCTGGCACCGAGGGCGGCTTTGGCCGCCGGTGCCCGGTGCAGGTGTCGGCGGAACCGCGCCGGGCTCGGCTCCACCGACGCGGCCCCGCTGTCCCCCGGTGTCCCCGGGTCCCGGGCCGGCCTTGTGGCGCCGTCCCGGCTCCTTGGGGCGCCCGGTGCCTCGGTGTGCTCGGTCCTTTTTTGGCCATGTTGCTGCGGGGTTATTTTGAGTGAATTCCAGGTTATTTTTACCGCCTCTGCCTCCCGCCACCCCCGTGGGCTCCGCCGCGTCCCCGCGCCACCGCCACCCCGCGCTCGGTGGCCCCGAGCGCCCCCCCGGCCACCGGAGCAGCGCCGGTGGCACCGGGAGCGCCCTGGCGGGGGTCCCGGGGGTGTCCGGGCTGTCCCCTCCTGTCCCCTCCTGCAGCGTCCCGGGCACGGGGGTGGCACAGCCGCGCCCGGGGGGTACCGGGGGGGTCTCGGTGACCCTCGGGGACCCCTCCCCAAATACTGACGGGGGTCGCTGCCCCGCCAGGCTCCTCGTGGGAGCCCCCCGGGCGCGGGGGTGGCACAGCCGCGCCCGGGGGGGTACCGGGGGGGGATTCGGTGACCCTCGGGGACCCCTCCCCAAATGCTGACGGGGGTCGCTGCCCCTCCAGGCTCCTCGTGGGAGCCCCCCGGGCGCGGGCGCTGCCCGGCCAGGCCGCCAACCGCAGCGGGGCTCTGTTCGCCTGCCCGCTGAGCGCCGAGCCCTCCGACTGCTGGCGGGTCCCCATCGACGAGGGAGGTGAGCGGGGGTCCCGGAGGGGTCCCGGAGGGGGGGATCCGGCCGGGCTGACCCCTCCCGGTGCCCGCAGAGGACCCGCAGCGCGAGAGCAAAGAGAACCAGTGGCTGGGGGTCACCGTCAAGAGCCAAGGGCCGGGCGGCAAGATCGTGGTGAGCCCCGGGAGGGGGGTGGGCGACACCGGGGACACCTCCGGGATGGGGGGGGGTCCCGACCCGAGCTGAGCCGGCCCCGGGTGTCCCCGCAGACCTGCGCGCACCGGTACGAGGTGCGGCACCGCGTGCGGCAGCCGCTGGAGACGCGGGACGTGATCGGGCGCTGCTTCGTGCTGAGCCAGGACCTGCGGGCGCGGGACGAGCTGGACGGCGGCGAGTGGAAATTCTGCGAGGGCCGAGCCCCGGGCCACGAGCGCTTCGGCTCCTGCCAGCAGGGCCTGGCGGCCGCCTTCAGCCCCGACCGCCGCTACGTGCTGCTCGGGGCGCCCGGCACCTACAACTGGAAGGGTGAGGGGCGCTGGGACCCCCAACTGGGGGTGTGGGACACGTAACTGGGAGGGTGAGGGGCCTGGGATCCCCCCCCGGGGGTGTGGGACCCATAACTGGGAGGGTGAGGGGCCTGGGATCCCCAACTGGGGTGTGGGACACGTAACTGGGAGGGTGAGGGGCCTGGGATCCCCCCCGGGGGGAGTTTGGGGGGTCTGGGGGGCTGGGGGAATGCTGTCCCTGTGGTGTCCCCCTCACTTAGGGAGGGGTCCCAGCTCAAACAGAGCCCCCCTGGAGCCCTCGGTGTCCCCATTGTCCCCCCTCACCCTGGGGAGGGGTCCCCGCCCCTGGGGTCACTCCATCCCCCCTCCCGGAGCCGGGGGGGCCCTGAGGGTCCCCCCGCTGTCCTCCCCGTGTCCCCTGGGGAGGGGTCCCAACTCATCCAGAGCCCCCTGGAACCCCCTGGAACCCTCGGTGTCCCCATGTCCCCCTGTCCCCGTGTCCCCTGGGGAGGGGTCCCCGCCCCTGGTGCCGCTCCGTGCCCCCCTCCCGGGGCCCTGAGGGTGTCCCCGTGGTGTCCCCATTGTCCCCTGGGGAGGGGTCCCCGCCCCTGGGGTCACTCCATCCCCCCTCCCGGATCCGGGGGGGCCCTGAGGGTGTCCCCGCGCTGTCCCCCCGTGTCGCCCCTCACCCTGGGGAGGGGTCCCCGCCCCTGGTGCCGCTCCGTGCCCCCCTCCCGGGGCCCTGAGGGTGTCCCCGCGCTGTCCCCCCCGTGTCCCCCCTCACCCTGGGGAGGGATCCCCGCCCCTGGTGCCGCTCCCTCCCCCGTCCCGGGGCCCTGAGGGTGTCCCCGCGCTGTCCCCCCGCTGTCCCCCCCGTGTCGCCTCACCCTGGGGAGGGGTCCCCCGCCCCTGGTGCCGCTCCCTCCCCCGTCCCGGGGCCCTGAGGGTGTCCCCGCGCTGTCCCCCCGTGTCGCCGGGCCCGCAGGGACGCTGCGCGTGGAGCAGCTCGGGCAGAGCTCCCTGGACCTGCTGCGCCCGGACGCCGGCCCCTTCGAAGCGGGGGGGGGAGAAGGAGCAGGACCCCTCCCTGATCCCCCTGCCCGCCAACAGCTACCTCGGTACGGGGGGGCTCCCCCGCGCCCCCCTGACCCCCCGGATCCCCCAGGGCTGCTCTTTGTGACAAACATTGAGAGCGCCGCCCCCGACCAGAGGGTCTTCCGGACCCCCGAGCCCGGAGAGAGGGTCCCCGGCGCGGCCGCGGACGTGGGGCACAATTCCTACCTGGGTTCGTGCGTGCCACGCGTGTGCCACCCGCGTGTCACCCGCGTGTCACCTGCGTGCCGTGTGTCACCCTCCCCGTGCCGTGTCGCCTCCCCCCCCCCGACATCCCGGAAGGGTCCTGCGGGCACACGCGTGTGGCGCTGTCCCCGCGGGGGTTCTGTCACGCGTGTCCCCTCCGTGGGTGTCGCCTTCAGGGGTGTCACCCGTGCGGGTGTGGCGGTGACACCCTCGGGTGTCACCTGCACGCTCGTGTCCCCATCGGGACTGTCCCCAGACACGCCCCTGTCCCCATCGGGACTGTCCCCAGACCGCCCCTGTCCCCTCCCGTGTCCCCATCGGGACTGTCCCCACACCGCCCCTGTCCCCTCCCGTGTCCCCATACCGCCCCTGTCCCCTCCCGTGTCCCCGTCGGGACTGTCCCCAGACACGCCCCTGTCCCCTCCCGTGTCCCCCTCCCCCCGCACACGCACACGTGTGGCCGCATCACCCCCCCCTCCCCCCGGTGACACTGCATGGCCCCGCCCCTCTTGTGTCCCCACCCCGGTGTCACCGTCCCTGTCCCCAATCCCTGTCCCCTTGTCTCTGTCCCCATCCTTGTCCCTGTCCCTTCGAATCCCCGTGTCCCCAGTCCCCGTGTCCTCTGTCCCTGTCCCCTCGCTGTCCCCTCGCTGTGCCAGGGCTGTGCTGGGGGCACTGCCAGGCTTGGGGGGGGATCCCAGAGCTTTGGGGGGGTGTCCCAGAGCCTGGCATGTCCCCGCTTGTCCCCTCGGTGTCCCCGCTTGTCCCCTCGGTGTCCCCGCTTGTCCCCTCGGTGTCCCCGCTTGTCCCCGGTGCTGTTTTTGCATGGGGGGGGATGCATGGACTGTGGGGGAGGGGCTGGAGCCTGGCTGGGGCTGGGGGGGCTTTGGGGGCTTTGGGGGGCTCGGGGGGGCTCGTGGGGGATGCTCACGGCAACCACTGCACGTGGGGGAGGGGCTCTGCTCTGCATTTTGCTGCTCTGGTCCCCAAAATTCTCCATTTTCCACCCAAAATCCGCCCTTTGCCCCAATTTCTGCCATTTGCCTCCAAATCCCCGACCCGCGGTGTCCCCGTGTCCCCGGGCTGTCCCCGCGGGGCTCTCGGTGGTCCCGGGGCTGGGGTGACAGCGCTGTCCCCGTGGTGTCCCCGTGTCCCCGCAGGGCTCTGGCGGTGACAGCGCTGTCCCCGTGTCCCGCAGGGCTCTCAGTATCCCCGTGGTGTCCCCGTGTCCCCGGGGCAGTCCCGGTGTGACAGCGCTGTCCCGGTGTCCCGCAGGGTTCTGGCGGTGTCCCCGTGTCCCCGGGGCATTCCCGGTGTGACCCCGTGTCCCGGTGTCCCGCAGGGTTCTCGGCGGACGCGGGCCCGGGGCTGTCCCGGTGTCCCCGCAGGGCTCTGGCGGTGACAGGGCTGTCCCGGTGTCCCGCAGGGTTCTCGGTGTCCCCGTGTCCCCGTGTCAGTCCCGGTGACCCCGTGTCCCGGTGTCCCACAGGGTTCCCGGTGGTCTCGGGGCTGTCCCCGTGGTGTCCCCGTGTCAGTCCCGGTGTGACCCTGTGTCCCGGTGTCCCGCAGGGTTCTCGGTGTCCCCGGTGCTGTCCCGGTGTGACCCCGCTGTCCCGGTGTCCCGCAGGGCTCTGGCGGTGACAGGGCTGTCCCGGTGTCCCGCAGGGTTCTCGGTGTCCCCGGGGCTGTCCCGGTGTCCCGCAGGGTTCTCGGTGTCCCCGGGGCTGTCCCGGTGTCCCGCAGGGCTCTGGCGGTGACAGCGCTGTCCCGGTGTCCCGCAGGGTTCTCGGTGTCCCCGCGTCCCCGTGTCAGTCCCGGTGACCCCGTGTCCCGGTGTCCCGCAGGGTTCTCGGTGTCCCCGTGTCCCCGGGGCTGTCCCGGTGTGACCCCGTGTCCCGGTGTCCCGCAGGGTTCCCGGTGGTCTCGGGGCTGTCCCCGTGGTGTCCCCGGGGCATTCCCGGTGTGACCCCGCTGTCCCGGTGTCCCGCAGGGTTCCCGGTGTCCCCGTGTCAGTCCCGGTGTGACCCCGCTGTCCTGGTGTCCCGCAGGGTTCTCGGTGTCCCCGGGGCTGTCCCCGTGGTGTCCCCGTGTCAGTCCCGGTGACCCCGTGTCCCGGTGTCCCGCAGGGTTCCCGGTGATCTCGGGGCTGTCCCCGTGGTGTCCCCGGGGCATTCCCGGTGTGACCCCGCTGTCCCGGTGTCCCGCAGGGTTCTCGGTGTCCCCGGGGCTGTCCTGGTGACAGGGCTGTCCCGGTGTCCCGCAGGGTTCTCGGTGTCCCCGGGGCTGTCCCCGTGGTGTCCCCGGTGCTGTCCCGGTGTGACCCCGTGTCCCGGTGTCCCGCAGGGTTCTCGGTGTCCCCGGGGCTGTCCCGGTGACCCCGTGTCCCGGTGTCCCGCAGGGTTCTCGGCGGACGCGGGGCAGTCCCGGTGTGACCCCGCTGTCCCGGTGTCCCGCAGGGTTCCCGGTGTCCCCGGGGCTGTCCCGGTGTCCCCTCGGGGCTCTGGCGGTGACAGGGCTGTCCCGGTGTCCCGCAGGGTTCTCGGCGGACGCGGGCCCGGGGCTGACGCGGCCGCACGAGCTGAGCTTTGTCACGGGTGCGCCCCGGGCCGATCACCGGGGCGCGGTGCTGCTGCTGCGGCGGGACAGCGCGAACCGCCTGGCGGCCGAGGCCGTGCTGGGCGGGCCCCAGCTGAGCTCGGCCTTCGGCCACGCGCTGGCGCTGCTCGACCTCAACAGCGACGGGTGCGACACCCGCGTGGCACCTGCGTGGCACCTGTGTGACACCTGTGTCACCTGTGTGTCACCTGTGTCACCTGTGTCACCCGGCACCTGTGTTACCTGGGTGGCACCTGTGTTACCTGTGTGTCACCTGTGTCACCTGTGTCACCTGTGTTACCCGTGTTACCTGTGTCACCTGTGTCACCTGCCACCCGGGTCACCTGTGTGTCACCTGTGTTACCTGTGTCACCCGTGTTACCCGTGTTACCTGGCACCTGTGTCACCTGTGTTACCTGTGTCACCTGTGTGTCACCTGTGCCACCTGTCACCCGTGTCACCTCTGGCATCTCTGGCACATGGCACCTGTGTCACCTGTGTTACCTGTGTCACCCGTGTCACCCGTGTCACCCACGTCACCTGTGTGGCACCTGTGTGGCACCTGTGTCACCTGTGTCACCTGACACCTGTGTGTCACCTGTGTTACCTGTGTGTCACCCGTGTGTCACCTGTGTCACCTGCCACCCGTGTCACCCGTGTCACCTGCGTCACCTGTGTGGCACCTGTGTGTCACCTGTGTGGCACCTGTGTTACCTGTGTCACCTGTGTCACCTGTGTGTCACCTGTCACCTGTGTCACCTGTGTCACCCGGCACCTGTGTCACCTGGCACCTGAGCCCCCCTAATCCCCCTCCCCACTCCCTGAGCCCCCCCGAGCCCCCCTCTGAGGCCCCCAAGCCCCCTCCCCACCCCCTGAGACCCCTCAAACCCCCTCCCCCCACTCTGAGCCCCCCCCCAAGCCCCCTCCCCACCCCCAGGAACCCCCCCAAGCCTCAGAGCCCCCCCAAGCCCCACCCCACCCCCAGGACCACCCCCCCGAGCCCCCTCCCCCCGCTCTGAGCCCCCCCAAGCCCCCTCCCCACCCCCAGGATCCCCCCCAAGCCCCCTCCCCACCCCCCAATCCCCCCGAGCCCCCTCCCCCCACTCTGAGCCCCCCCCAAACCCCCTCCCCACCCCCAGGACCCCCCCCCAAGCCTCAGAGCCCCCCCAAGCCCCCTCCCCACCCCCTGAGCCCCCCCAAGCCCCCTCCCCCCACTCTGAGCCCCCCCGAGCCCCATCCCCACCCCACCCCCAGGACCCCCCCAACCCCTTCCCCACCCCCAGGACCACCCCCCCGAGCCCCCTCCCCCCACTCTGAGCTCCCCCAAACCCCTTCCCCACCCCCAGGATCCCCCCAAGCCTCAGAGCCCCCCCAATCCCCCCAAACCCCTTCCCCCCCCCCCGGCCGGACCGATCCATCCCCCTGGCAGTGCGGGGGTGACTCGGGTGTCCCCCCCCAGCTGGATGGACCTGGCCGTGGGGGCCCCCCACTATTTCGAGCGGCAGGCGGAGCTGGGGGGGGCCGTGTTCGTCTACATCAACCCGGGGGGGCTCTGGGGCAGCGCGACCCCCGAGCGCCTGAGCGGCCCCCGCGGCTCCGCCTTCGGCAGCGCGATCTGCTCGGCCGGGGACCTGGACCGCGACGGCTTCCAGGGTCAGGGGGGATCCGGGGGGATCCGGGGGGTTTGGGGGGGGTTAGAGGGGGTTTGGGGGGGTTTGGGGCTCTGCTCGGCCGGGGACCTGGACCGCGACGGCTTCCAGGGTCAGGGGGGGCTTGGGGAGGGGGATCCGGGGGGATCCGGGGGGTTTGGGGAGGGGGATCGGGGGGGATCCGGGGGGTTTGGGGCTCTGCTCGGCCGGGGACCTGGACCGCGACGGCTTCCAGGGTCAGGGGGGGCTTGGGGAGGGGGATCCGGGGGGTTTGGGGGGGATTTCGGGGGGTTTGGGGGTCTGCAGATGGACCTGGACCGCGACGGCTTCCAGGGTCAGGGGGGATCCGGGGGGCTTGGGGAGGGGGATCCGGGGGGATCCGGGGGGTTTGGGGGGGTTTGGGGGGGTTTGGGGGGGTTTGGGGCTCTGCTCGGCCGGGGACCTGGACCGCGACGGCTTCCAGGGTCAGGGGGGATCCGGGGGGATCCGGGGGGATCCGGGGGGCTTGGGGAGGGGGATCCGGGGGGATCCGGGGGGTTTGGGGCTCTGCTCGGCCGGGGACCTGGACCGCGACGGCTTCCAGGGTCAGGGGGGATCCGGGGGGCTTGGGGAGGGGGATCCGGGGGATTCAGGGGGATTTGGGGGGGGGTTGGGGGGGTTTGGGGGGGTTTGGGGCTCTGCTCGGCCGGGGACCTGGACCGCGACGGCTTCCAGGGTCAGGGGGGATCCGGGGGGCTTGGGGAGGGGGATCCGGAGGGATCCGGGGGGGTTTAGGGGGGTTTGGGGGTCTGCAGATGGACCTGGACCGCGACGGCTTCCAGGGTCAGGGGGGATCCGGGGGATCCGGGGGGTTTGGGGGGTTTGGGGGGGTTTGGAGGGGGTTAGAGGGGATTTCGGGGGGATTCGGGGGGATTCGGGGGGATTTGGGGGGGTTTGGGGAGGTTTGGGGGTCTGGAGATGGACCTGGACCGGGATGGCTTCCAGGGTCAGGGGGGGATCCGAGGGGTTTGGGGGAATTTCGGGGGGATCCGGGGGGATCCGGGGGGTTCGGGGGGTTTTGGGGGGGTTTGGGGGTCTGCAGATGGACCTGGACCCGACGGCTTCCAGGGTCAGGGGGGGCTTGGGGAGGGGGATCCGGGGGGTTTGGGGGGGTTTGAGGGGTTTGGGGGTCTGCAGATGGACCTGGACCGCAACGGCTTCCAGGGTCAGGGGGGATCCGGGGGGCTTGGGGAGGGGGATCCGGGGGGTTTGGGGGGGGTTAGAGGGGATTTCGGGGGTTTCAGGGGGATTTCGGGGGGTTTCGGGGGGTTTGGGGGTCTGCAGATGGACTGGACCGCGACGGCTTCCAGGGTCAGGGGGGATCCGGGGGATCCGGGGGGATCCGGGGGGTTTGAGGGGGTTTGGGGGGTTTGAGGGGGTTTGGGGGGGTTTGGGGCTCTGCTCGGCCGGGGACCCTGGACCGCGACGGCTTCCAGGGTCAGGGGGGGCTTGGGGAGGGGGATCCGGGGGGGCTTGGGGAGGGGGATCCGGGGGGGGTTTAGAGGGGGTTTGGGGGGGTTTAGAGGGGATTTCGGGGGGTTTGGGGGTCTGGAGATGCACCTGGACCGGGACAGCTTCGAGGGTGAGGGGCTGTGTGGGGGTGCTGCACCCCAGTCGGGTCCGTGGGGAGGGGTCTGCCCCCCCAAATCCCCCGAATCCCCCCCAGACCTGGCCGTGGGGGGCTCCGTTCGACGGCGCGGCAAGGTGTTCATTTACCGCGGCAGCGCCCTGGGCATCGTCACCCGCCCCGCGCAGGTGAGGGGGGCTCGGGGGGGTCTGGGGGGATCCCCGGGGGTCTCTGGGGGGGTCCGGGCTCAGCCAGGGCCGCCCCCTGCCCAGGTGCTGGACGGGGAGGCCGTGGGGGTCTCGGCCTTTGGCTACTCGCTCTCGGGGGGGCTGGACGTGGACGGGAACCTGTACCCCGACCTGCTGGTGGGGTCCCTGTCCGACACCCGTGGTGCTCTACAGGTGAGACCCCCGCCCCCAGCGGACCCCCAGACCTCAGGGACCCCCCCCAGAATGCCCCCAATTCCCCGAGCGGGACCCCAGAGCTGGGACCCCCCCAAAATCCCCCAATCCCAAACCCCTGGAGAAGCCCCCCGGCTGTGGGACCCCCCAGGATCCCCCAATTCCTGAGACCCCCCCCAGTCCCGAGCGGCCCCCCCAGCCCTGGGACCCCCCCGGACCCCCCAAAAATCCCCCAATTCCTGAGGATCCCCAATTCCCCGAGCGGCCCCCCAGCTCTGGGACCCCCCAAAATTCCCCCCCCCCCCCATCAATTCCTGACAATCCCAGACCCCCGGAGCGGCGCCCCCCATTCCTGTACACCCCCAAATCCCTGAAGCCCCCCACCCTTGGAAACCCCCCAAATCCCTGAGTCCCCCCCAAATCCCCCAGACCCCCAAATCCCCCAGACCCCCAAATCCCTGAGCCCCCCAGATCTCTGAGCCCCCCAAATCCTGAGCCCCTCCCAGATCCCTGAGCCCCCCCCGGCAATCCCCCCTTCCCAAGGACCCCCAAACCCCCAGACCCCCCCATTCCGAGTCCCCCCCAGATCTCTGAGCCCCCCAAATCCCCGAGCCCCCCCAAATCCTTGAGCTCCCCAGATCCCTGAGCCCCCCAATCCCCCAGACCCCCCATTCCGAATCCCCCCCTCCCGAATCCCCCCCCATTCCCGAATCCCCCCCCTCCCCGAGCCCCCCGCCGCTCGGGGGTGCGCTCAGGATTTGGGGGGGCTCCCCCCGGGACCCCCGTCAGGGCGCGGCCGGTGGTTCACGTGTCCCGGAACGTGTCGGTGCTGCCGCCGCTCATCGACCTGGAGCGGAGCAACTGCCGCGACGGCCCCGGCGTCTGGTGCGTGTCCCCCCCACCCGGGGTGTGACCCCCCCCCCCCGTGCCCCCCGTAACCCCCCCAGTGTCCCCCTTATCCTCCCCGTGTCCCCCGTGTCCCTCGTGTCCCCCCCCGTGTCCCCCTCCATGTCCCCCGTGTCCCCTCGTGTCCCTCCTCCGTCCCTCCCGTGTCCCCCCGTGTCCCCCCCGATTCCCCCCCCACGGTGTGTGTCCCCCCCCCCGTGTCCCCCTCCAGGTCCCCCGTGTCCCCTCGTGTCCTTCCTCTGTCCCCCCCGTGTCCCCCCCGTGTCCCCCCCAGTGTCGCCCTCTCCCCTCCCCGAGTCCCCCAATGTCCCCCCGTGTCCCCCCCGTGTCCCTGCTGCATCCTCCCCATGTCCCCCCGTGTCCCCCCCCCAAGTCCCCCCCGTGTCCCCCCCGTGTCCCCCCCAGTGTCACCCTCTCCCCTCCCCGTGTCCCCTCCCGTGTCCCCCCGTGTCCCTGCTGCATCCTCCCCATGTCCCCCCGTGTCCCCCCCCCAAGTCCCCCCGTGTCCCCCCCGTGTCCCCCCCAGTGTCACCCTCTCCCCTCCCCGTGTCCCCTCCCGTGTCCCCCCCGTGTCCCTGCTGCATCCTCCCCATGTCCCCCCGTGTCCCCCCCCCAAGTCCCCCCCGTGTCGCCCCCGTGTTCCCCCTCCCCGTCCCGCTGTGGGGGGGTCGGGACGCCCCCGGTGCCCCCCCGGTGACCCCCCCGGTGCCCCCCCGGTGCCCCCCCGGTGACCCCCCCGGTGATCCCCCCGGTGACCCCCCCGTGTCCCCCCCAGCCTGGAGGTCCGCGCGTGTTTCAGCTACACCGAGAGCCCGGGCGGCGACAGCGCCCCCCCGCTGGGTGAGTGACCCCGCGACCCCCGCTCCGGAGGGACCCCCGGTCCTGAGGGACCCCCCCAATCCAGGGACACCCCCCAATCCAGGGACCCCCGCTCCGGAGGGACCCCCCCCCAATCCAGGGACCCCCGCTCCTGAGGGACCCCCCGAGCCCCGGGACCCCCGCTCCGGAGGGACCCCCGGTCCTGAGGGACCCCCCGAGCCCCGGGACCCCCCGCTCCGGAGGGACCCCCCCCCAATCCAGGGACACCCCCAGTCCTGAGGGACCCCTCCCCATCCTTGGGAGCCCCCCCCATCCTTTGGGACTCTGCCCAAATCTTTGAGGCCCTATCTTTGGGCCCCCTCCCCATAATTGGGCCCCTTCCCCATCCTTTGGGCCCTCCCCATCCTTGGGACCCCTCCCCATCCCTGGGCCCCCTCCCCATCCTTGGGACCCCTCCCCATCCTTGGGACCCCTCCCCATCTTTGGGCCCCTTCCCCATCCTTTGGGACCCCCCCTCCTTTGGGACCCCCCCATCCTGTGGGACCCCCCCCAAATCTTTGAGCCCCCCCAACCTTCGGGCTCACCCCCATCCTTGGGACCCCTCCCCATCCTTGGGACCCCTCCCCATCCTTTGGGACCCCTCCCCATCCTTTGGGACCCCTCCCCATCCTTGGGTCCCCTCCCCATCCTTTGGGACCCTCCCCATCCCTTGGGCCCCTTCCCCAACCTTTGGGACCCCCCAAATCCTTGCGCCCCCCATCCTTTGGGCCCCCTCCCCATCCCTGGCCCCCCCCCCATGCTTTGGGACCCCCCCCCATCCTTGGGACCCCCCCCCATCGTGCCCCCTCCCCATTTCTGTGCCCCAGAGCTGCAGCTGCTGCTGGAGGCGGACGCGGAGCGGCGCCGCCGGGGGCAGCAGCCCCGGGGCTCCTTCCTGGAGCGGGGCCCGGCCGAGCCCGAGCACCGGCTGGCGGCGAGCCTGGAGCTGCCGCG
Organism: Fringilla coelebs; assembly: GCF_963513975.1. Classification (NCBI taxonomy): domain Eukaryota; kingdom Metazoa; phylum Chordata; class Aves; order Passeriformes; family Fringillidae; genus Fringilla; species Fringilla coelebs. The sequence continues at coordinate 973,312 of NC_140056.1, forward strand.
GCCGCGGGAGCCGCGCTGCCTGCCCGCCACCTTCCGCCTGCACGTGCGTGCCTCGGCCTCGGCCCCGGCCCATCCTCATCCTCATCCTCATCGTCATTGTCATTGTCATCGTCAGCCTCATCCTCATCCTCATTGTCATCTTCATCCCCATCCTCATCCCCAGCCCCATCCTCATTGTCATTGTCATTGTCGTTGTCATCCTCATCGTGATTGTCATCCCCATCCTCATCCCCATCCTCATCCTCATCCTCATCCTCATCCTCATCTTCATCCTCATCCTCATCCTCATCCTCATCCTCATCCTCATCCTCATCTTCATCCTCATCCTCATCCTCATCCTCATCCTCATCCTCATCCTCATCCTCATCCTCATCCTCATCCTCATCCTCATCCTCATCTTCATCCTCATCCTCATCCTCATCCTCATCCTCATCCTCATCTTCATCCTCAGCCTCATCCTCATCTTCATCCTCATCCCCATCCTCATCGTCATTGTCATCCTCATTGTCATTGTCATCTTCATCCTCATCCTCATCATCAGCCTCATCCCCATCCTCATCCCCATCCTCATCCTCATCCTCATCCCCATCCCCATCCTCATCCTCATCCTCATCCTCATCCTCATCCTCATCCTCATCCTCATCCTCATCCCCATCCCCATCCTCATCCTCATCCTCATCCTCATCCCCATCCTCATCCTCAGCCTCGTCATCCCCATCCTCATCTTCATCCCCATCCTCATCCTCATCCCCATCCTCATCCTCATCCTCATCCCCATCCCCATCCTCATCCCCATCCTCATCCTCTTCCTCATCCTCATCCTCATCCTCATCCTCATCCTCATCCCCATCCTCATCCCCATCCCCATCCCCATCCTCATCCTCAGCCTCATCATCATCCCCATCCTCATCATCATTGTCATCCTCATTGTCATTGTTATCTTCATCGTCATCGTCATCGTCATCCTCATCCCCATCCTCATCCTCATCTTCATCCCCATCCCCATCCTCATCCCCATCCTCATCCTCATCCCCATCCCCATCCTCATCCCCATCCTCATCCTCATCCCCATCCCCATCCTCATCCTCATCCTCATCCTCATCCTCATCCTCATCCTCATCCCCATTCTCAGCCTTAGCTTCAGCCTCATCCTCATCCCCATCCTCATCCCCATCCCCATCCTCACTCTCGCCCTCCTCATCCTCCTCTTCCTCACCCTCACCTTCCTCACTCTCGCCCTCCTCATCCTCCTCTTCCTCACCCTCACCCTGTCCCCCATCCCCTCCTCCCCGTCCCCATTGTCCCCCCGTGTCCCCCCAGCACCTCCGGTGTCCCCAGCGCCCCCCTGACCTTCCTCCCCCTCCTCCTCCTCAGGATGACATCCGGGACAAGCTCCGCCCCCTCGCGGTCTCCGTGTCCTTCGCGGTGGCGGGGCCGCGGGGGTGGCCCCGGGGGGCGCGGGGGACGGAGCTGCCCCCGCTGTCCCCAGCGCTGAGCCCGCGCCAGCCCCGCACGCTGCGCACCGAGGTGGGCACGGGTGGCGCTGCCACCGCCGCCGCCCTCTGTCACCCCTGTGTCACCTACCTGTGTCACCTGCCTGTGTCACATACCTGTGTCACCCCCGTGTCACCCCGTGTGTCACCTGCCTGTGTCACCTGCCTGTGCCACACACCTGTGTCACCTGCCCGTGTCCTACCTGTGTCACCCACTGTGGCACCTGCCTGTGTCACACACCTGTGTCACCTGCCCGTGTCCTACCTGTGTCACCCACTGTGGCACCTGCCTGTGTCACCTGCCCGTGGCACCCCGTGTGTCACCTGCCTGTGTCACCTGCCTGTGTCACCTGCCTGTGTCACCTGCCTGTGTCACCCTCTGTCACCTGCCTGTGTCACACACCTGTGTCACCTGCCTGTGTCACACACCTGTGGCACCTGCCTGTGTCCTACTGTGTCACCCCCCGTGTCACCCTCTGTCACCCCCCGTGTCACCCCGTGTGTCACCTGCCTGTGTCACACACCTGTGTCACCTGCCTGTGTCACCCCCTGTGTCACTCACCTGTGTCACACACCTGTGTCACCCCCTGTGTCACTCACCTGTGTCACCTGCCTGTGTCACACACCTGTGTCACCCCCTGTGTCACTCACCTGTGTCACCTGCCTGTGTCACCCCCTGTGTCACCTGCCTGTGTCCTACCTGTGTCACCCACTGTGGCACCTGCCTGTGTCACCTGCCTGTGTCACGTCCTGTGTCACCCATTGTGGCACCCCCTGTGTCACCCCGTGTGTCACCTGCCTGTGTCACCCCCTGTGTCACCCACCGGTGTCCCTCCTGTGTCACTCACCTGTGTCACCCTGTGTCACCTGCCTGTGTCACACACCTGTGTCACCTGTCTGTGTCACCCCATGTCACCTGCCTGTGTCACCCACTGTGGCACCCCGTGTCCCTCCTGTGTCCCTCCTGTGTCCCACCAGTGTCACACACCTGTGTCACCTCCTGTGTCACCCTCTGTGTCCCCCACCTGTGTCCCCCTTTGTCCCCCTGTGTCCCCCCTGTGTCACCCACCTGTGTCCCCCAGTGTCCCTCCCGTCCCAGTCTGGGCCACTTGCAGTGTCCCCCGTGTCCCCCAGTGTCCCCCCCGGTGTCCCCAGTGTCCCTCCCGTGTCCCCAGTGTCCCCCCCGGTGTCCCCTTGTCCCCCCCGGTGTCCCCTTGTCCCACCCGGGCACACCTGGAGTGTCCCCCTGTCCTTCCCGGGGCTGTCCCACCTCACCTGGCAGTACCTGCATTGTCCCCAGTGTCCCTCCCGTGTCCCCAGTGTCCCCCCCGGTGTCCCCTTGTCCCCCCCGGTGTCCCCTTGTCCCACCCGGGCACACCTGGAGTGTCCCCCCGCCCTTCCCGGGGCTGTCCCACCTCACCTGGCCGTACCTGCAGTGTCCCCCGCGCGTCCCCCTTGTCCCACCTGGAATCCCCTCCTTGTGGCCGTGTCCCCGGCCGGGCTGTCCCCAGTGTCCCCGCGGTGTCCCCGTGTCCCCCCAGGTGCATTTCCTGCGCCAGGGCTGCGGCGATGACAAAATCTGCCAGAGCCACCTGGAGCTGCGGCCGCGCTTCTGCGCCCGCCTGGGCGACAGCGACTTCCTGCCACTGCCCAGGTGAGGGGACAGCGCCACCGCGGGGGTGGCACTGCCGTGTCACCGTCAGGGAGCGGGGGTGTCCCCAAAGGGGTCACAGGGGCGAGGGTGGCACTGCCGTGTCACCGTCGGGGAGCGGGGGTGTCCCCAGGGCAGCCACCGCGGGGGTGGCACTGCCGTGTCACCGTAAGGGAGCGGGGATGTCCCCAGGGCAGCCACCGCGGGGGTGGCACTGCCGTGTCACCGTAAGGGAGCGGGGATGTCCCCAGGGCAGCCACCGCGGGGGTGGCACTGCCGTGTCACCGTCGGGGAGCGGGGGTGTCCCCAAAGGGGTCACAGGGGTGAGGATGGCACTGCCACCTTCACCCTGGGTATCCAAGGATGTCCCCGAGGCGAGGATGGCACTGCCATGTCACCGTCAGGGAGCGGGGGTGTCCCCAAAGGGGTCACAGGGGTGAGGATGGCACTGCCACCTTCACCCTGGGTATCCAAGGATGTCCCCAAGGCGGTCACAGGGGCGAGGATGGCACTGCCACCTTCACTCTGAGTGCCCGGGGATGTCCCCAAGGTGGTCACAGGGGGGAGGATGGCACTGCCGTGTCACCGTCGGGGACCGGGGGTGTCCCCAAGGCAGTCACAGGGGCGAGGATGGCACTGCCACCTTCACCTTGAGTGCCCGGGGATGTCCCCAAGGGGTCACACGTGGCACTGCCACCTCTCTGTGAGTGCCCGGGGATGTCCCCAAGGGGTCACAGAGGCACTGCCACCTCTCTGTGAGTGCCCGGGGATGTCCCCAAGGCAGTCACATGTACAAGGCTGGCACTGCCACCTCTCTGCGCGGGATGTCCCCGGGTCTGAGGGTGGCTGTGCCCGCAGGGACGAGGATGGCACTGCCATCTTCGCCGTCAGTGACCAGAAGGACGTGGCGCTGGAGGTGCAGGTGACCAACGAGCCCTCGGACCCCGCGCAGCCCCAGCGCGACGGCGACGATGCGCACCAGGCGCTGCTCGTGGCCGCCTTCCCCCCGGAGCTGCCGTACGCGGCCACCCGGGCCGAGGAGAGCGCGGGGCTCGGGGTGCGACAGGGACAGGGACAGGGGACAGGGGATGGGGACAGGGGATGGGGACAGGGGATGGGGACAGGGGACAGGGATGGGGGACAGGGGACAGGGATGGGGACAGGGGACAGGGACAGGGGACAGGGACAGGGGACAGGGACAGGGGACAGGGATGGGGGACAGGGGACAGGGATGGGGACAGGGACAGGGGATGGGGACAGGGATGGGGACAGGGGACAGGGGACAGGGGACAGGGACAGGGGACAGGGACAGGGGACAGGGATGGGGGACAGGGGACAGGGATGGGGACAGGGGACAGGGGACAGGGACAGGGACAGGGGACAGGGACAGGGACAGGGACAGGGACAGGGACAGGGACAGGGGACAGGGACAGGGATGGGGACAGGGGACAGGGACGGGGATGGGGACGGGGATGGGGACAGGGATGGGGATGGGGACAGGGGACAGGGACGGGGACAGGGGACAGGGGATGGGACAGGGGACAGAGGGACAGGAGGGGGACAGATGGATAGAGGGGAACAGGAGGGGAGAGGAGGGGCGGGGGGGATGGTCCTGGGCGTGTGGGATGGGGTCACTCTGGGGTCACTCTGGGGTCACTCTGGGGGTGCCCTCAGGGTTGGGGTCACTCTGGGGTCACTCCGGGGGTGCCCTCAGGGTTGAGGTCACTCTGGGGTCACTCTGGGGGTGCCGCAGGGGGGCTCAGCCCTGTCCCCCTCCCCCCCAGGACAAGGTGCTGTGCTTGGCCAACCAGAACGGCTCCAGGGTGGAGTGCGAGCTGGGGAACCCCCTCAAACGCGGGGCCCAGGTGGGCGCAGCCCCCTCCCCAACCCCCCCCGACCCTCCCCCGACCCCCAGGACCCCCCCCCCCACGCTCACCTGCCCCTCCCCAGGTGCGCTTCTTCCTCATCCTCAGCACCTCGGGCATCTCCATCCACACCACGGACCTGGAGGTGCTGCTGGAGCTGTCCACGTGAGCCGGGCGGGGGGCTGCGACCCCCGGGCTGGGGATGGAGACCCCCGGGCTGGGGATGGAGACCCCCGGGATTGGGGATGGAGACCCCCGGGGTTGGGGTGGAGACCCCCGGGGGGGTGGGGATGGAGACCCCCGGGCTGGGGATGGAGACCCCCGGGATTGGGGGATGGAGACCCCCGGGGGGGTGGGGATGGAGACCCCCGGGCTGGGGATGGATACCCCCGGGATTGGCGATGGAGACCCCCGGGGTGGGGATGGAGACCCCCGGGATTGGCGATGGAGACCCCCGGGATTGGCGATGGAGACCCCCGGGATTGGGGGGATGGAGACCCTCGGGATTGGGGATGGAGACCCCCGGGATTGGCGATGGAGACCCCCGGGGTGGGGATGGAGACCCCCGGGATTGGGGGATGGAGACCCCCGGGCTGGGGATGGAGAACCCCGGGATTTGGGGTCAAACCCCCAGGATTTGGGGGCTGGGATCCCCGGGGATTTGGGGGTCAGACCCCCAGGATTTGGGGGCTGGGATCCCCGGGGATTTGGGGTCAAACCCCCAGGATTTGGGGGCTGGGATCCCCGGGGATTTGGGGTCACGACCCCCGGGATTTGGGGGTCACAGCCCCCAGGATCACAGGTGAAGCCCTGTGGAATTTGGGGATCGGAGCCCCCCAGATTTGGTGACAAAACCCCGGCAGTTTCAGACTCCACCCCCACAACATTTAGGGTCGGGGGGCTGCAATTTGGGGTTCAGACCCCCCCGCACGGCCCTTGGGGTTTTTCCTTTTGGGGTCCCACCCCCCGACCCCAATTCCCCCCCAGGACCAGCGAGCAGCCGGGGCTGGAGCCGGTGGTCGCCCGCGCCCGCGTGGTCATCGAGCTGCCCCTGGCGGTCACCGGGTGAGCGGGGCCGGGGTCTGGGGGCGCCGGGGGGCGGTTTTGGGGTCCCCCGGGACCCCCCCTCACACCGGGGTGTCCCCGCAGCGTGGCCGTGCCCCCCCGGCTGTTTTTTGGGGGGCAGGTGCTGGGGGAGAGCGCGGTGAAGAGGGAGAGCCAGGTGGGGAGCGCCGTCCGCTTCGAGGTCACGGTGAGAGCCCAAAGGGACCCCAAAATAGGGACCCCCAAAAGGGACCCCAAAAGGGACCCCCCCCAAAAGGAACCCAAAAACAGAGCTCCCGAAAGGGACCCCAAAACAGGGACCCCCCCCAAAAGGGACCCCAAAAGGGACCCCAAAATAGGGACCCCCCCCAAAGGGACCCCAAAATAGGGACCCGCCCAAAAGGGACCCCAAAACCAGAGACCCCCAAAAGGGACCCCAAAAACAGAGCCCCTGAAAGGGACCCCAAAACAGAAACCCCCCCCAAAAGGGACCCCCAAACAGAGCCCCCGAAAGGGACCCCAAAACAGGGACCCCGAAAGGGACCCCAAAACAGGGACCCCGAAAGGGACCCCAAAACAGGGACCCGCCCAAAAGGGACCCCAAAACCAGAGACCCCCGAAAGGAACCCCAAAAACAGGGACCCCGAAAGGGACCCCAAAACAGGGACCCCCCCCAAAAGGGACCCCGAAAGGGACCCAGAAAGAGACCGCCCGAAAGGGACCTCAAAACAGGGACCCCCCAAAAGGGACCCAAAAACAGAGCCCCCGAAAGGGACCCCAAATCAGAGACCCCCCCAAAACGGACCCCAAAACAGAGAACCCCCAGGTGTCCCAGCGGGGCCCCGTGCCGTTTTTGGGGGTCAGGGCTGTTTTTGGGGTCCGGTCCATTTCCGTTGTGTCCCCCAGGTGTCCCAGCGGGGCCCCGTGCTGTTTTTGGGGGTCGGGGCCGTTTTTGGGGTGCAGTCCATTTCCGTTGTGTCCCCCAGGTGTCCCAGCGGGGTCCCGTGCTGTTTTTGGGGTCCCGCCCGTTTTTGGGGTGCAGTCCATGTCCTTGTCTCCCAGGTGTCCCAGCGGGGTCGGGGGTTGTTTTTAGGGTCAGAGCTGTTTTTGGGGTGCAGCCCATTCCCTTGTCCCCCCAGGTGTCCCAGCGGGGTCCCGTGCTGTCTTTAGGGTCAGAGCTGTTTTTGGGGTGCGGTCCATGTCCGCTGTGTCCCCCCAGGTGTCCCAGCGGGGCCCGGTGCTGTTTTTGGGGTCCGGTGCCGTTTTTGGGGTCCGGTCCATGTCCTTGTCCCCCCAGGTGTCCCAGCGGGGTCGGGGGTTGTTTTTGGGGTCCCGCCCGTTTTTGGGGTGCGGTCCATTCCCTTGTCCCCCAGGTGTCCCAGCGGGGCCCCGTGCTGTTTTTGGGGCTCAGAGCTGTTTTTGGGGTGCGGTCCATTCCCTTGTCCCCCAGGTGTCCCAGCGGGGTCCCGTGCTGACCACGCCCGGCGTGGCCGCCCTGACCGTGCAGTGGCCGCTGGAGCTGCCCAACGGGAAGTGGCTCCTGTACCCCCTGAGCCTGGAGCTGGGCACCCCCCCCGTGCCCTGCAGCCCCCCGGCCAACCCCCTGCGCCTGGCCCTGGTGAGCTCGGGGGGCTGGGGGGCAGGGGGGTGCCCAGGGGTGGCCAAAGGTGGCCAGGGGTGCCCAGGGGTGCCCAGGGGTGTCCAGGGGTACCCAGGGGTACCCAGGGGTGTCCTGAGGGTGGCCAGGGGTGTCCAAGTGTGGCCAGAGATGTCCAGAGGTGTCCAGGGGTGGCCAGGGGGTGTCCAGGGGTGGGCAAAGGTGGCCAGGGGTGGTCAGAGATGTCCTCAGGGTGTCCTGAGGGTGACCAGGGGTGGTCAAGGGTGGTCAGAGATGTCCTCAGGGTGTCCAGGGGTGTCCTGAGGGTGGCCAAAGGTGTCCAGGGGTGTCCAGGGGTGTCCAAAGGTGGCCAGAGGTGTCCAGGGGTGGCCAGGGGTGGCCAGGGGTGCCCAGAGGGTGTCCTGAGGGTGGCCAAAGGTGTCCAGGGGTGGCCAGGGGTGGTCAGTGGTGTCCTGAGGGTGTCCTGGGGGTGTCCAGGCAGTGTCCAGGGGGTTCCAGGGGTGGCCAAAGGTGTCCGGGGGGTGACCAGAGGGTGTCCAGGGGTGGCCAGGAGTGGCCAGAGATGTCCTGAGGGTGTCCTGGGGGTATCCAGGGGTGGTCAGGGGTGGTCAGAAGTGTGCCAGAGGTGTCCAAAGGTGTCCAGGAGGTGTCCAAGGGGTGCCCAGGGGCAGCCAAAGGTGTCCAGGGGTGGTCAGAGATGTCCTGGGGTGTCCAGGGGGAGTCCAGGGGTGTCCAGGGGTGTCCAGAGGGTGGCCAGGGGGTGCCCAGGAGGTGTCCAGGGGTGGTCAGAGGTGTCCTGGGGGTGTCCTGGGGGTGCCCAGGAGGTGTCCAGGGGTGTCCAAAGCTGGCCAGAGGTGTCCAGGGATGTCCCAGGGGTGTCCAAAGGTGGTCGAGGGTGGCCAGGAGCGTCCAGAGATGTCCTGGGGGTGTCCAGGGGGTGGCCAGGGGTGGCCAGAGATGTCCTGGGGGTGTCCAGGGGGTGGCCAGGGGTGGCCAGAGATGTCCTGAGGGTGTCCAAGGGGTATCCAGGGGTGTCCAGAGGTGGTCAGGGGTGGTCAGAGGTGTCCCAGAGGTGTCCAAAGGTGTCCAGGCAGTGTCCAGGGATGTCCCAGAGGTGTCCATAGGTGCCCAGGGGGTGTGCAGGGGTGTCCAGGGGTGGTCAGAGGTGTCCTGGGGGTGTCCTGGGAGTGCCCAGGAGGTGTTCAGGGGTGTCCAAAGCTGGCCAGAGGTGTCCAGGGGTGTCCAGAGGTGTCCAGGGATGTCCCAGGGGTGTCCAGAGGTGTCCAGGGGTGTCCCAACGGTGTCCAAAGGTGGCCAGAGGGTGGCCAGGAGCATCCAGAGATGTCCAGGCGTGCCCAGGGGTGCCCGGGGGTCCCTGACCCCCCCTCCCCATGCCCATCTTTGCCCCCCAGGAGCTGCCGGGCCGGGGGGATCCCCCTGAGGAGCCCCCGGCCCGCTCGTGGTCGGTGCCCGCGGGGAGGAAGAGGAGGAACGTGACCCTGGTGAGCGGGGGAGGGGCGGGTTTGGGGGGGCCCTGCTCATGGGGGGCACCCCGTGGGTCTGGGGTCCTCCTCCTCTGGGGGGGTCCCAGGATCCCCCCGGTCCTGGCGTGCCCCTGCTCCGGCAGTGCCTCATTTTGGTGTGTCCCCATTCTGGGGTGTCCCCATTCTGGGGTGTCCCCATTCTGGGGTGTCCCCATACTGGGGTGTCCCTATTTTAGGGTGTCCCCATTTTGGTGTGTCCCCATTCTGGGGTGTCCCCATTTTGGTGTGTCCCCATTTTGGTGTGTCCCCATTCTGGGGTGTCCCCATTCTGGAGTGTCCCTATTTTGGGGTGTCCCCATTCTGGGGTGTCCCCATTCTGGAGTGTCCCCATTCCCGAGGTCACTCCAGTCCTGGTGTCCCCCTGCTCTGTCCTGCCCTGCTCCGGTGTCCCCCCATTTCCAGTGTCCCCCTCATTCCCGGGATGTCCCCATCCACGGGGTGTCCCTCCGCTGTCCCTGCCCTGTCCCCCCGCTGTCCCCTCAGTGTCCCCTCAGTGTCCCCTCTATCCCAGGACTGTGCCCGTGGCACGGCGCGCTGCCGCCCGTTCCGGTGTCCCCTCAGTGTCCCCGGGGTGTCCCCTCAGTGTCCCCTCAGTGTCCCCGGTGTCCCCTGCAGGACTGTGCCCGTGGCACGGCGCGCTGCCGCCCGTTCCGGTGTCCCCGGGGTGTCCCCTCAGTGTCCCCTCAGTGTCCCCTCAGTGTCCCCTGTGTCCCCTGCAGGACTGTGCCCGTGGCACGGCGCGCTGCCGCCCGTTCCGGTGTCCCCTCAGTGTCCCCTCAGTGTCCCCTCAGTGTCCCCTCAGTGTCCCCTGTGTCCCCTGTGTCCCCTGCAGGACTGTGCCCGTGGCACGGCGCGCTGCCGCCCGTTCCGGTGTCCCCTCAGTGTCCCCTCAGTGTCCCCTGTGTCCCCTGCAGGACTGTGCCCGTGGCACGGCGCGCTGCCGCCCGTTCCGGTGTCCCTGCCCTGTCCCCTCAGTGTCCCCTCAGTGTCCCCTCAGTGTCCCCGGTGTCCCCTGCAGGACTGTGCCCGTGGTACGGCGCGCTGCCGCCCGTTCCGGTGCCCGCTGCCGTCGCTGGAGCGCTCGGAGCTGCGGGCGCGGGGCCGCCTCTGGAACGGGACCTTCCTGGAGGTGAGCGCGGCCCGGGGGGCAGGGGGCTCGGGGGCCTGGACCCCCCCAATCCCCAATTCCCAATTCCCAATTCCCCAATTCCCAATTCCCAATCCCCAATCCCCCATTCCCCAATCCCCAATCCCCAATCCCCAATCCCCAATCCCCAATTCCCCAATTCCCAATTCCCCAATCCCCCAATTTCCCAATTCCCAATTCCCAATTCCCCAATCCCCAATTCCCAATTCCCAATCCCCCAATCCCCCAATCCCTCAATCCCAAATCCCTAATTCCCCATTCCCAATCCCCAATTCCCAATCCCCCATCCCCATTCCCAATTCCCCATCCCAGGAGTTCCTGGACGTGGAGAACCTGGAGCTGATCGTCAGCGCCGCCGTCTCGGTCACCTCCCCCCGCGGCAACGTCGTCATCAGGGACGCGGTGGCACAGGTGGGGACACACCTGGGGACAGCCGGGGACACCTGGGGACACCCCTGGGGACAGCCAGGGGCACCCTGGGGACACCCAGGCCTCCAGGACCTCCCCAGGATCCCCTCAGAGACCCCCCCCCCCCTGATGTCCCCTGATGTCCCCAAGCCTCTCCAGGCCCCCTCGGTGTCCCCATGGCATGATCCCCCTCTGTGACCCCTGTGTGACCCCTGTGTGACCCCAGTGACCCCTGTGACCCCTCAGATGTCCGTGTCCCTGCACCTGGACCCGGGCGTGGCCGTCACCGCTGTCCCCTGGTGGGTGCTGCCGCTGGCGGTGCTGCTGGGGCTGCTGCTGCTGGCGCTGCTGGTGCTGGGCCTCTGGAAGGTGAGGGGCGCCCTGCTATCGCGATACGGCGCGATAGAGCGTGGCGTGTCGCGATATACCCCTTGCTGTCCCACGCCGTATCGCTGTATCTCACTCTGTCGGCTGCCATATCGTGATATACCCCGTGCTCTTCAGTGCCATATCGCGATATCCCATGCTGTACAGTGCCACATCGCGATATATCACGCTTTTCAGTGCCATATCGTGATATCTCCCGTGCTGTCCGCTGCCATATCGTGATATCCCCGTGCCCTCCTCCGGTGCCGTATCGCGATGTCCCCATCCCCTCTGCTACCATATCACGATATCCCTTGTTCTCCGGTGCCATGGCACGATATACCCCACACTGCCTGGTGCCGTGTCGCGATATCTCACTGTGTCCAGTGCAATATCACAAAATCTCACTCTGTCCAATGCCATATTGTGATATATCCCATTGTCCGGTGCCATATTTGATATATCCCACTGTCTGGTGCCGTATCGTGATATATCCCGCTGTCCGGTGGCATATCACGATATATCCCGCTGTCTGGTGCCATATCGCAATATCTCACGCTGTCTGGTGCCGTATCGCGATATATTCCACTGCCCAGTGCCATATTGTGATATATCCCGCTGTGTGGCGGCATGTTGCGATATCTCACTCTGTCCAATGCCGTATCGCGATATATCCCGCTGTCCGATGCCGTATCGCGATATATCGCGCTGTGCGGCGGCATGTCGCGACATCTCCGCGCCCTGTCTCCCCCAGCTGGGGTTCTTCCGGCGGGCGGCGGCCCCGCCCCCGGCCGTGCCGCGGTTCCGGGCCGTGCGCATCCCGCGGGAGCAGCGGCCGCAGGCGCGCGAGGGCCGCACCGGAACCATCCTGCGGCCGCACTGGGCGGCCGGACCCACGGACAGGGACGGCGACGGCGCCGCGCCAGGACCCGCCTGACGGACGGACGGACAGACACCCAGGAGGGACGGACGGACGCGGCTGGACGGACGGACACGGCACGGACGGATGGACACGGCACGGACACGGGAGGGACGGGGACGGCGCCGCAGCCAGACCCGCCCGACAGACGCCCACGGACAGACGGACACGGCACGGATGGACAGACGGACGCAGCATGGATGGACAGACGGACACGGCATGGATGGACAGATGGACACGGCATGGATGGACAGACGGACACGGCGTGGATGGACAGACGGACACGGGATGGACACGGGAGGGACAGGGACAGCACTGCGCCAGGACCCGCCTGACGGACGCCCGCGGACAGACGGACACAGCACGGACGGACAGACGGACACGGCACGGCATGGATGGACAGATGGACACAGCTTAGACACGGGGATGGACATGGCTGGACAGACGGACACGGGATGGACACGGGAAGGACAGGGACAGCGCCGCGCCAGGACCCGCCTGACGGACACTGACAGACAGACAGACATGGCAGGGACAGATGGACGCAGCATGGACAGGGGGATGGACAGAGGGACACGGGATGGGCACAGTGTGGAGAAATGGACACAGGGATGGACAGGGGACATGGACAGATGGACATGGGGATGGATGCGGGGATGGACAAATGGGCACAGGAAGGACACAGGACATGGACAAACGGACACAGGGATGGACCCAAAACGGACACAGAGGGACAGGGGACAGGGGACAGGGACAGGGGACAGGGACAGGGGACAGGGACAGGGACAGGGGACAGGGACAGGGGACAGGGATAGGGACAGGGATGGGGACAGGGACAGGGACAGGGGACAGGGACAGGGGACAGGGGACAGGGACAGGGGACAGGGATGGGGACAGGGACAGGGGACAGGGACAGGGGACAGGGACAGGGATGGGGACAGGGGACAGGGATGGGGACCGGGACAGGGGACAGGGACAGGGGACAGGGACGGTCCCTGGCTGTGCCCTGGGAAGGCCCCATGGAGGCCCCGCCATGTCCCGGAGCTCCCAGGACGGGCAGTGACCGCGGCCCCAGGGGTCAGTTCGGCCCCAGGGGTCACTTATTGTCCCCAATAAAAGGCGCTGACCCCACACTGACCCCGAGTGCTCCTTCAGTGTCCAGGGACTGCCGCCATGATGGGTGTGGGGGCCGCCATGATGGGTGTGGGGGCCGCCTTGATGGATTGAGGCCGCCATGATGGGTGTGGGGGCCGCCATGATGGGTGTGGCCGCTTCTCCGTCCGTCCAGGCCGTGTCTCCCGGACTAACCGGACACGCCCCCACCCCACGGGTCAGTCCCGGCCCCTCCGGCCCCGCCACAACCCCGGTACCGGCGCCTGACGCGCCGCCAGCGCGGCCCTGCCCACACTCAAGATGGCGCCGCGCCCTGAGGCCTCCCCGGAACCTCCAACATGGCGGCGCCCATTGTGGCGCCAGTGACGTCATTCTTCTTCCGGTGCCAACCGGAAGTAGCGCGACCGGGAGCTCCCGGAGCCGGGGGGGACCCCCACACCAACCCCAATTTCCACCCCCCCTTTTTTATTTTTAAATACAAAAAACCACCACTCGATTTTCTTTAAAAAACCCGAAAAAAAAAAGAAAAAAAAATAGATTTTTTTATTCCAAGCCCTTTTTTTTTTTTTTTTTTGGGGTGGGGGTCGGGGGGGTCTCCTCAGCGCGGCAGCGGCCGCCGCCCCTTCTTCCTCCTCTTGTGCTTCGTGTCCCCCCTGGGGGCGCCCCCCTGGGGCTGGGGGGGTCCCTGGGGGGGTCCCGCAGCCGCGGGGGGGGCGGGGGAAGCCCCCCCGGGCTCGCCCGGATTTCCCTGGAAAACGCGGGCCAGGAAATCCTGGAGGTCGGCGGGGGACGGGGGGCTGCCCTTGGGGGGGGGCCTGGGGGGAGAGAGGAAAGGGGTTGGGGCAGGGCTGGGCGTACCTGGGCACCCCCTGGGCACTCCCTGGATACACCTGGGCACACCCTGAGCACACCTGGATGTACCTGGGCACACCCTGGGCACACCTGGATGTACCTGGGCACACCCTGAGCGCACCTGGGCACACCTGGATGTACCTGGGCACCCCCTGGGCACACCTGGGCACACCTGGGCACACCCTGAGCACACCTGGGCACACCCTGAGCACACCTGGGCACCCCCTGAGCACACCTGGATGTACCTGGGCACCCCCTAGGCACACCCTGGGCACACGTGGGCACACCTGGATGTACCTGGGCACACCCTGAACACACCTGGGCACACCTGGATGTGCCTGAGCACACCTGGGCACACCCTGAGCACACCTGGGCACTGCCTGGATGTACCTGGACACACCCTGAGCACACCTGGATGTACCTGGGCACACCCTGGGCACACCTGGATATACTTTGACACATCTGGGCACTCCCTAGACACCCTCTGGGCACACCTGGATGTACCTGGGCACACCTGAACACCTTTGGAACCTCCTACCCCAGGACTGACCACTGGAATCCAGACCCTGGACACCACCAGGACACCCCTGGACACCCCTGGATGTCCCCAGGACACCCCAGGACACCCTTGGGGACACCCCAGGACACCCTTGGGGACACCCCTGGACACCCTCGGGGACACCCCTGGACATCCCCAGGACACCCCAGGACACCCTTGGGGACACCCTTGGGGACACCCCCAGGTCACCCTTGGGGACACCCCAGGACACCCTTGGGGACACCCCAGGACACCCTTGGGGACACCCTCAGGACACCCTTGGGGACAGCCCTGGACACCCTTGGGGACACCCTTGGGGACACCCCCAGGACACCCTTGGGGACACCCCTGGACACCCTTGGGGACACCCTTGGGGACACCCTCAGGACACCCTTGGGGACAGCCCTGGACACCCTTGGGGACACCCTTGGGGACAGCCCTGGACACCCTTGGGGACACCCCTGGGGACACCCTTGGGGACACCCCTGGGCACCCTTGGGTACACCTTGGGGACACCCTTGGGGACACCCCCGTCACTGACCGCTGGCGTCCGGCCGGCGTGGCTGTCCTGGCGCCGAAGGACAGGTGGTAGGGGACACGGTGGCTGTCCGGGGAGATGGCCACGCGCTGGCAGCCCGCCCACTCTGGGGACAGACAGGGGACACTGGGTCACGGTGACACCAGGGAGCCTGGGGACGGCATGGTGACACCAGAGTGACCCCTGGGACGGGCATGGTGACACCTGGGCATGGTGACACCAGAGACCCTGGGGACGGCATGGTGACACCAGAGTGACCCCTGGGGAGGGCATGGTGACACCAGAGTGACCCCTGGGGTGGGCATGGTGACACCAGAGTGACCCCTGGGGACGGCATGGTGACACCAGAGTGACCCCTGGGGTGGGCAGGGTGACACCAGAGTGACCTGGGCTGGTGACACCAGAGTGACCCCTGGGGAGGGCATGGTGACACCAGAGAGACCCCTGGGGACGGCATGGTGACACCAAAGTGACCCCTGGGGACGGCATGGTGACACCAGAGTGACCTGGGCATGGTGACACCAGAGTGACCCCTGGGGTGGACATGGTGTCCCCTTGGTCATGCTGACACCAGGGACACCTGGTCATGGTGTCCCCTTGGTCATGGTGTCCCCCTGGTCATGGTGTCCCATTGGTCATGGTGACACCAGGGACACCTGGTCATGGTGTCCCCAAACTCCTGGGGATGGTCACGGTGTCCCCCTGGTCATGGTGACACCAGAGACATCCCTGGGATGGTGACATCAGAGAGGTCCCCAAGGATGGTGACACCAAGCACCCCCAGGGATGGTCATGGTGTCCCCTGGTCATGGTGACATCAAAGACCCTGGGACGGTCATGGTGACCCCTTGGTCATGGTGTCCCCAGAGACCCCCAGGGATGGTCACGGTGTCCCCTTGGTCATGGTGTCCCCTGCTCATGGTGACCCCGGGATCTGTCACCCCCCGTGTGGGTGTGCCCACCCCCCGGCCCCGTGGCCGTGTCCCCCCCGGGTGTCCCCTCACCGGTGACGTCGTAGACGTGGCCGTCCATGCGGGCCAGGTAGGTGACCTTGAGGCCCAGCAGGCTGGACTCGGCCCACAGGTCACCCTCCTCGGCCGCGTGCCACCCCCCGCACGGGCCACACCAGCGGCCACCGCGCGGGTCCCTGTCCAGCTGGAACCGCCTGTGGGGACATGGGGACATTGGGGACACTGTGCCACCCCCCGCACGGGCCACACCAGCGGCCACCGCGCGGGTCCCTGTCCAGCTGGAACCGCCTGCGGGGACACGGGGACATGGGGACATTGGGGACACTGTGCCACCCCCCGCACGGGCCACACCAGCGGCCACCGCGCGGGTCCCTGTCCAGCTGGAACCGCCTGCGGGGACACGGGGACACTGGGGACATTGGGGACACTGGGGACATTGGGGACACTGGGGACAATGGGGACACTGTGACAGCCCCAGGGACACAGCAGGACCCCCAGGACACAGTGTCACCCCAAGCTCCAGGGACATGTCACCCCAACTCTCCAAGACATGTCACCTAAGCCCCCCAGGACACGATGTCCCCCCCCCAGTGCTGTCCTCACTGTCCCAGGTGTCCCCTCTGTCCCCATTGTCCCTGCAGTCCCCACTGTCCCAGGTGTCCCCCCGTCCCCCTGCTGTCCCCACTGTCCCCATTGTCCCTGCAGTCCCAGGTGTCCCCATTGACCCTCCTGTCCCCATTGTCCCTGCAGTCCCAGGTGTCCCCATTGTCCCTGCTGTCCCCACTGTCCCAGGTGCCCCCCCATCCCCCTGCTGTCCCCATTGTCCCCACAGTCCCAGGTGTCCCCTCTTGTCCCCACTGTCCCCTCTGTCCCCCTTGTCCCAGGTGTCCCCACTGTTCCCGTTGTCCTGCAGTCCCAGGTGTCCCCAAGGGTGCCCCCATTGTCCCAGGTGACCCCCTGTCCCCGCTGTCCCATTGTCCCTGCAGTCCCAGCTGTCCCCCCGTCCCAGGTGTCCCCCCATCCCCCCACTGTCCCTGTTGTCCCCTCTGTCCCAGGTGTCCCCACTGTCCCCACTGTCCCTGTAGTCCCCACTGTCCCCACTGTCCCCATTGTCCCCGCTGTCCCTCTGTCCCCACTGACCCACTGTCCCCCCCCCAATCCCAGGTGTCCCCCGTCCCCCCCCTGTCCCAGGTGTCCCCCCTGTCCCCGTTGTCCCCATTGTCCCTGCAGTCCCCTCTGTCCCCCCCCAGTCCCAGGTGTCCCCGCTGTCCCCCGTGTCCCCACCTGTGGCGCCCCCCGCAGCGGGTGCAGCCCATGGCGTCCATGGCGTCCCTGAGCTCCTCCTGCAGCCGGCCCAGGAACGCGCCCAGCGCCCGCGCCAGCTCCCCGCGCGCCAGCTGCCTCCTGCACCCCAAAAACGGGAGTTAAAACCCAAAATATGGGATTGGCACCCCAAAATCTGGGATTGGCACCCCCAAAAATGGGAATGACAGCCCCAAAAATGGGATATACGGCCCTAAAAATGGGATATACAGCCCTAAAAACGCGCCCAGCGCCCGCGCCAGCTCCCCCCGCGCCAGCTGCCTCCTGCGCCCCAAAAACGGGGGTTAAACCCCAAAACATGGGATGGGCACCCCAAAATCTGGGATGGGCACCCCGAAATCTGGGATGGGCACCCCCAAAAATGGGATATACGGCCCTAAAAACGCGCCCAGCGCCCGCGCCAGCTCCCCCCGCGCCAGCTGCCTCCTGCACCCCAAAAACGGGGGTTACAACCCAAAATATGAGAATTAGAATCTAAAAAATGGGAATTATGCCCCAAACCCAGGATTCCCACCACAAAACTCGGGATTCCCACCCGGAATTTCCGCCCCAAAATCCGGGATTTACACCCCAAAACCTGGGATTACTACCCCAAAATTTGAGATTTACACCCCAAAACCCGGGATTCCCACCCCAAAATCGGGGATTTCCACCCCAAATCCGGGGATTCCCACCCCAAAATTTGGGATTTACACCCCAAAACCCGGGATCCCCACCCCAAAACCGGGGATTTCCAGCCCAAACTCACGCCTGGTACTCGCGCCGCCTCTCGGGGCTGCTCACCCGCTCCCAGCCTGCCCCAAAATTGGAATTCCCACCCCAAAACCCGGGATTCCCACCCCAAAATTTGGGATTCACGCCCCAAAACCTGGGATTCCTACCTCAAAGTTTGAGATTTACACCCCAAAACCCGGGATTCCCACCCCAAAATTCAGGATTCCCACCCCAAAATTTGGGATTCACGCCCCAAAACCCGGGATTCCCACCCCAAAATTTGGGATTCACACCCCAAAACCCGGGATTCCTACCCCAAAATCTGGGATTTACGCCCCAAAATTTAGGATTCTCACCCCAAAATTCAGGATCCCCACCCCAAAATCGGGGATTTCCACCCCAAAATTTGGGATTTACGCCCCAAAACCCGTGATTTCCACCCCAAAATTTGGGATTCACGCCCCAAAACCCGTGATTTCCACCCCAAATTTTGGGATTCTCACCCCAAAATTTGGGATTTACGCCCCAAAACCCGGGATTCCCACCCAAAACCGGGGATTCCCAGCCCAAACTCACGCCTGGTACTCGCGCCGCCTCTCGGGGGCTGCTCACCCGCTCCCAGCCTGCCCCAAAACTGGAATTCCCACCCCAAAACCCGGGATTCCCACCCCAAAATTTGGGATTCACGCCCCAAAACCTGGGATTCCTACCTCAAAGTTTGAGATTTACACCCCAAAACCCGGGATTCCCACCCCAAAATTCAGGATTCCCACCCCAAAATTTGGGATTCACACCCCAAAACCCGGGATTTACACCCCAAAATCTGGGATTTACGCCCCAAAACCCGGGATTCTCACCCCAAAATTCAGGATCCCCACCCCAAAATCGGGGATTTCCACCCCAAAATTTGGGATTTACGCCCCAAAACCCGAGATTTACCCCCCAAAATTTGGGATTTATACCCCAAAATTCAGAATTCCCACCCCAAAATCCGGGATTTAGACCCCAAAATCCTGGATTCCTTCCCCAAAATTTGAGATTTACACTCCAAAACCCGGGATTCCCACCCCAAAACCCGGGGATTCCCAGCCCAAACTCACGCCTGGTACTCGCGCCGCCTCTCGGGGCTGCTCACCCGCTCCCAGCCCGCCCGCAGCACCTTGAACGCCGCCTCCGCCCGGGGGTCGCGGCTCTTATCGGGGTGCACCTGCCGAGACACGGCCCTGGCTGTCCCCTCCGTGTCCCCGCGGTGTCCCCAAGCCCTCTCCGGGATGTCCCCAGCACCCACCAGCACCGCCAGCCGCCGGTACGCCCGCCGCAGCTCGGTGTCGCTGGCCGTGGGCTCCACGCCGAGCACCCGGAACGGGTCCAGCTCCTCCTCGGCCACCTCGGCCATTGTCACCAAACGTGTCACCTCCTCCTCGCCACCACCGCTGCCACCACCACCTCCTCCTCCGTGGCTCGCCCGCCGCCGGATCCACTCGCCCAGCAGCTCCCGGGAGCGGCGGAGCCCCGCGGAGGCGGCGCGGAGGAAGGAGCGGAGCCCCCCGAGGAGGAGGAGGAGGAGGAGGAAGAGCAGCGCCAGGAGAGCCCCGAGCAGGCGCAGGCACAGCGCGACCCCCGCCCGGGCCACCCGCAGGGACCCCCGCTGTCCCCCGGAGGTGTCGCCGGGCTCCTCCTCGTGGCGTTGTCGCCGCTGTCGCGCCTTGCGGGGGTCGCCGGTGTCCTCCGGGGGTCGCCGGTGGCGGCAGCCGAGGCCGCACGGGAGGTCCCGGGAGGGGCTCGGGGGAGCGGCCGGGGGGCACCGGCAGCCGCAGCGACCCCCGGGGGAGGGGACACTGCCGGGGCTGGGGACAGTCCCGGGGTTGGGGACACTGCCGGGGCTGGGGACACTGCCGGGGCTGGGGACACCCTCAGGGTTGGGGACACTACCAGGGCCGGGGACACTCCTGGGGCTGGGGACACCCTCGGGGCTGGGGACAGTCCCGGTGTTGGGGACACCCTCAGGACTCTGGACACTCCTGGGGTTGGTGACACCCCTAGGACCGAGGACGCCACCAGGGCTGGGGACACCCTCAGGGTTGGGGACATTCCTGGGGTTGGGGACATTCCTGGGGTTGGGGACACCCCTAGGACCGGGAAAGCCACCAGGGCTGGGGACACTGCCCATGTTGGGGACACTCCCGAGGTTAGGGACACTCCCGGGGTTGGGGACATTCCTGGGGCTGGGGACACCCCTAGGACCAAGAAAGTCACCAGGACTGGGGACACTCCTGGGGTTGGGGACACTCCCGGGGTTAGGGACACTCCTGGGGTTGGGGACACCCTCAGGGCTGGGGAAACTCCCGGATTTGGGGACACCCTCAGTATTGGGGACACTCCCGGGGTTGGGGACACCCTCAGGATTGGGGACACTCCCGGATTTGGGGACACTCCCGGATTTGGGGACACCCTCAAGGTTGGGGACACCCTCAAGGTTGGGGACACCCTCAGGGTTAGGGACACTCCCGGATTTGGGGACACCCTCAGGATTGGGGACACTCCCGGATTTGGGGACACCCTCAGGGTTGGGGACACTCCCGGGGCTGGGGACACTCCCGGGGCTGGGGACACCCTCAGGATTGGGGACACTCCCGGATTTGGGGACACTCCCGGGGCTGGGGACACTCCCGGAGCTGGGGACACTCCCGGGGCCGGTGACGCCACCAGGGCCGGGGACAGGAGAGTCGCGCTCGCCGCTCTCGTCGTCGTCGCCCCCCGCCGTGCCGGTGCCGGTGCCGGTGCCGGTGCCGGTGGCAGCGGGGGGGCGGCCGCAGGTCCCGTTCCAGGCGGCGCTGGAGCCCCCCCCGGGCCCGCTCCCCCCGGGGGCCGCCTCCCGGTACCGGGGCCGCTCCATCGCACCGGGCTTAGGTCACGGCCATCCCTGGGGGGACAGCGGGGTCAGCGGGCACCGGACCGGCACCGGACACCGCGGGGGGCACCGGACGGACCCCCTGACCCGCACCGGGACCCCCGAACCGAGCCCCGGGACACCCCGAACGGCCCCGGGACCCCCGAACCGAGCCCCGGGACACCCCGAACCGAGACCCGGGACACCCCGAACGGACCCGGGATTTCCCAGAATAGACCCGGGACTCCCGAACCGAGACCCGGGATCCCCCGAACGGACCCGGGACCCCTGAACCGAGACCCGGGATCCCCCGAACGGCACCGGGACCCCCGAACCGAGACCCGGGACCCCTGAACCGAGACCCGGGACCCCCCAGAATGGACCCGGGACTCCCGAACCGAGCCCCGGGACCCCCGAACCGAGACCCGGAACACCCCGAACGGCTCCGGGACCCCCCAGAATGGATCCGGGACCCCCGAACCGAGACCCAGGACCCTCAGAACGTCCCTGGGACCCCGAACCGAGACCCGGGACACCCCGAACGGCCCCGGGACCCCCCAGAATGGACCCGGGACCCCCGAACTGAGCCCCGAGACACTCCGAACAGCCCCGGGACCCTCAGAACGGCCCCGGGACCCCCGAACCGAGCCCCGGGAGCCCCCAGACCGGCCCCCGGGACACCCAGAACAGCCCCGGCACTCGGGGATCCCCCGATCAAACCCCGCGACGGCCCCGGGAACCGCGAAAACCGGTCCCGGGGACCCCCTAAACCGGCCCCGGGATCCCTGAACCGGGCCCGGGACCCCCGGACGCCCGGAGCCCCGGTACCGGTAGGGTTAGGGACTCACCACGCCGGTACCGGGCGGGTTCGGGACTCACCGGGCGGTACCGGGAGGGTTCGGGGGTGGTTCCGGGCGGGTTCGGGACTCACCAGCCGGTACCGGCGGGGGGGGCGGGGGGGTCGCGCCGCCGCCCCCCCCGGGTCCCCTCACGGCCGCACTTCCGCTTTCCGCCCGCCGCCGCGCTGGCCACGCCCACTTCCGGGGTGGGGCAGCACGCGCGAGAGGCGCGCGGCGCGCTCCTTAAAAGGCAATGGCCACGCCCCCTCAGCGGCACGAGCCCGTCCATAAATGGACATGGCCACGCCCCTGAAGGTATTGTCAACACCCTTTAAATTTGCATAGACACGCCCCTTATATTGGCTAGAGGCACGCCTCTTAAAGGGGCAACGCTTCTTAAAGGGGCAACGCCGGCGTCCCGTCACCGCGGTGGGCGCCAGTGCTCCCAGCGACCCCTCCCACTGCTCCCAGTATCCACCAGTGCTCCCAGTGACCCCTCCCAGTGCTCCCAGTATCCACCAGTGCTCCCAGCGACCCCTCCCAGTGCTCCCAGTACCCACCAGTGACCCCTGTGCCCCCTCCCAGCGACCCCTCCCAGTGCTCCCAGTTCGGGCTCTCTCCTGACCCCGCCCCCTTCAATCCAACCCCCCAGGACCCCCCAAATCCCCCTCGGGACCCCCAAATCCCCCCCAGGACCCCTAAATCCCGCCCAAATCCACCCAGGACCCCCCAAATCCCCCTCAGGACCCCCCAAACCCTCCCCAGGACCCCCCAAAGTCCCCCCAGGACCCCCCAAATCCCCCTCGGGACCCCCAAATCCCCCCCAGGACCCCCAAAATCCACCCGGGACCCCCCCAAATTCCCCCCAGGATCCCCAAAATCCCCCCCAGGACCCCCCAAATCCCCCCCAAATCCCCCTCGGGACCCCCCAAATCCCCCTCAGGACCCCCCAAATCCACCCAAGACCCCCCAAATCCCCCCAGGACCCCCCAAATCCCCCTCGGGATCCCCCAAATCCCCCCCAGGACCCCCAAATCCCACCCAGGACCCCCCAAATCCCCCTCGAGACCCCCCAAATCCCCCCAGGACCCCCCAAATCCCCCCCAACCCCCCCCCAGGACCCCCCAAATCCCCCTCGGGACCCCCCAAATTCCCCCCCAAATCCCCCCAGGACCCCCCAAATACCCCTCGGGACCCCCCAAATCCTCCCCGGGACCCCCTAAATCCACCCGGGACCCCCCCAAATTCCCCCCAGGATCCCCAAAATCCCCCCCAGGACCCCCCAAATCCACCCAGGACCCCCCAAATCCCCCCCAAATCCACCCAGGACCCCCCATATCCCTCTCGGGACCCCCCAAATCCCCCTCGGGACCCCCCCAGGACCCCCAAATCCGTCTCGGGACCCCCCAAATCCCCCCCAGGACCCCCCAAATCTCCCCCAAATCCCCCTCGGGACCCCCCAAATCCCCCCAGGACCCCCCAAATCTCCCCCAAATCCCCCCCAAATCCCCCTCGGGACCCCCCCAGGACCCCCCAAATCCCCCCAGGATCCCCCAAATCCCCCCCAAGGACCCCGACCCCCGCTGGGTCTCTGCTTTTTTTTATTCCTCCACCGCTCTGAAAAACGAAAGCCAAAAAAAGCCAAAAAAGAGAAAATTTGGGGAGGGGGCGGCGACACCGAGAGGGGGAGGGGCCACGGGGGGGGGGAGGGGGGCACGGCCCCGTTTTTTGTGGTTTTCACCCCATTTTTAAATCCCATTAAAAAGAGGGAGAGAAGTGGGGATGGAGGTGAAAAAAATGGGATAAAATTAGGGGAGAAATGGAAAAAAAAAATCGAAAAATTTGAAAAAATTAAAGGGAAAAAAAACCAAAAAAATGAAACAAAAAAAATCAAAATAAATCAGTAAAATAAAAGAAAAAAAAATCAATAAAATAAAGTGAACAGAAAATTAAAATAACAAAAAAGAAATTAAAATAAAGGAACAAAAAAAAATCAATTGAATGAAATCAACTGAAACAGGATGAAAATTAAAAGGAGAAAAATTTAAATGGAAAAATGAAAAGTGAAAAGGAAATAAGAGGAAAAATAACAGAAAATAAAATAA
This sequence comes from Fringilla coelebs, assembly GCF_963513975.1. Classification (NCBI taxonomy): domain Eukaryota; kingdom Metazoa; phylum Chordata; class Aves; order Passeriformes; family Fringillidae; genus Fringilla; species Fringilla coelebs. The sequence goes on from NC_140056.1 coordinate 997,250, forward strand.
AAAATGAAGGGAGGAAGGAAAATAAAATGAAAGAAAATGAATGGAATAAAATGAAAGAAAGAAAATGAAATAAAATAAAATGAAATAAAATAAAATGAAAGAAATGAAATGAAATGAAAGAAACAAAATGGAATTAATGGAAAATAAAATGAAAGAAATGAAATGAAAGAAATAAAATGAAATTAACGGAAAATAAAATGAAAGGAAATAAATGAAATAAAATGAATGAAATAAAGGGAAAGAAAATGAATGAAATAAAAGGAATGAAATAAAATGAATGAAAGAAAATGAATGAAAGAAAATGAATGAAAGAAAATGAAAGAAATGAAATGAAATAAAATGAAGTAAAATGAAAGAAGTGAAATAAAATGAATGAATTAAAATGAAATAAAATGAAATAAAATAAAATGAAGTAAAATGAAAGAAATTAAAGAAAATGAATGAAGTAAAATGAAAGAAATGAAAGAAAATGAATGAAATAAAATGAAAGAAAATGAAAGAAAATGAATGAAATAAAATGAAATAAAATGAAGCGAATGAAGTGAAAGAAATGAAATAAAACGAAATAAAATGAAAGAAATGAAAAGAAATGAATGAAAATGAAATGAAATAAAATGAAAGAAATTAAAAGAAATGAATTAAAATAAAATGAAATAAAATGAAATAAAACGAAATAAAACGAAATAAAATGAAATAAAAAAAAGAAAAAAAATCCAAAAAAAATCAAAAATAAATTAAAAAAACCTCTAAAAAATCAGGAAAAAAACCCAAAAAAAATTAAAAATTTTTACGAGTCCAGCTCCAGCGCCCTGAGTTCCTCCTCCAGCGCCCTCCTCCGGGCCAGCTTGTCCAGCTGCTCCCGGCTGGGCTCGGGCAGCGCCCCCCGCTCCAGCCGCAGCCGCAGCTCCTCCACCTGCCGCAGCTTCTTCCGCAGGCTCTTCATGCGCCGGCCCCGCTCCGAGCTCCCCGCGCCTTCCCCGCAATTATTCCCGGCGTTATTCCCCGGATTATTCCCGGAATTAACCCCGGAATTCCCGAGGTTAATCGCAGGATTCATCCCGGAATTATTTCCTGAATTATTTCCCGAATTATTCCCCAAATTATTCCCCGAATTCCCCCCGGAATTCCCGATTTTACTCCCCGAATTCCCCCCGGAATTCCCGATTTTACTCCCCGAATTCCCCCCGGAATTCCCCAGGTTATTCCCGGAATTATTCCTCAAATTATTCCCCAAATTCCCGACGTTGCTCCCCGATTTACTCCCCGAATTCCCGACGTTGCTCCCCGCATTATCCCCCGATTTAATCCCGCCGTTTTCGCCCGAATTCTTCCCGGAATTCTTCAAATTCTTCCCGCAATCTGCTGAATTCTTCCCGGAATTCTCGCCGGGATTTTTCCCTGAATTCTTGCCGGAATTCCCGGGGTTTTCCACGTTTTTCTCCCCTCCCGCTGTCCCTCCTCCTCCATCGGCGCTGTCTCCTCCTCCTCCTCCTCCTCCTCCTCCTCCCACCTCGATTTTCTCCAGTCCGTCCCCGTGGTTTTCTCGATCTTTTTCTTTTTCCTGCTGTTGTTTCCTTTTCTCTTTGCGTTTCAGGTTCCTCCGGGCGCTTTTGGATAAAGTTGGGGAGGGGTCGCAGCCCCCCTCGGGTCTCCCCCCTCGGCTCGGTGGGGAAGGGGTGGGATCGGGGTTTAATCCCGGTGGAAGTTCGGGTTTGCTCCGGAAGAATTTCACGTATTTGTTCTCGTAGCTGGGGGAAAAAAAGGGGAAAAAAGAAAATAAAAATTAAAAAAATTTAAAAATAATTAAAAAAAAAAAGGTTAAGGGGTTTTGGGGAGGGGGACAGGAGGAGTTTGGAGGGGTCTGGGGGTGTCCTGGAGGGGTTTGGAGGAGTTCTGGAGGGTTCTGGGGGGGTCCTGGAGGGGTTTGGGGGGGACAGGAGGGGATTTGAGGGGTCTGGGGGTGTCCTGGAGGGGTCTGGGGGGGTCCTGGAGGGGTCTGGGGGGGTCCTGGAGGGGTCTGGGGGTGTCCTGGAGGGGTTTGGGGGGTCCTGGAGGGGTCTGGGGGTGTCCTGGAGGAGTCCTGGAGGGGTTTGGGGGGTCCTGGAGGGGTCTGGGGATGTCCTGGAAGGGTTTGGGGGGTTCTGGGGGGGTCCTGGAGGGGCCTGGGGGGGTCCTGGAAGGGTTTGGGGGGTTCTGGAGGGGTCTGGGGGTGTCCTGGAGAGGTTTGGGGGTGTCCTGGAGGGGTCTGGGGGTGTCCTGGAAGGGTTTTGGGGGTTCAGGAGGGGATTTGAGGGGTCTGGGGGTGTCCTGGAAGGGTTTGGGGGGGTTCTGGATGGGTTTGGGGGTGTCCTGGAGGTGTTTGGGGGTGTCCTGGAGGGGTCTGGGGGTGTCCTGGAAGGGTTTGGGGGGGTCCTGGAGGGGTTTAGGGGGGTCCTGGAGGGGTTTGGGGGGGTTCTGAAGGGGATTTGAGGGGTTTGGGGGGCACAAAAGGGGTCTGGGGGGCCCAGAGCTAAGCCTGGGTGGGACCTGACCCCTCCCCACATCCCCAGGACCCCCTCCTGGGGTATGACCCTTCCCCATCCCTCATCCCTGGGACCCCTCCCCAAACTCTGGGGACCCCCAGGACCCCCCTGGAACCCCCCAAGACCCCCCAGACCCCCACTCACACGGGCACCTCCTCCTGGGGCACGTAGCCCTCCTTGACCCCTCACCCCTGAGACCCCTCCCCACACCCTGGGACCCCCAGGACCCCCTGAGACCCTCCCTGAGACCCCCTCAGGACCCCTCCCCATACTCTGGGACCCCCCCAGACCCCCACTCACACGGGCACCTCCTCCTGGGGCACGTAGCCCTCCTTGACCCGGCGCTGCTTCCGCCAGGTCCCGTCCGGGCGCTGCGTGGACGGGATGTACCTGCCTGGGGACACGGGGACAGCTGGGGACACGGCGGGGACACGGGGACAGCTGGGGACATGGGGACAGGGCAGGGACACGGGGACAGCGCAGGGACACGGCGGGGACACAGGGACAGCTGGGGACACGGGGACAGCGCAGGGACACGGGGACAGGGCAGGGACACGGGGACAGGGCAGGGACACGGGGACATGGCGGGGACACGGCGGGGACACAGGGACAGCTGGGGACACGGGGACAGGGCAGGGACACGGGGACATGGCGGGGACACGGCGGGGACATGGGGACAGCTGGGGACACGGGGACAGGGCAGGGACATGGCAGGGACACGGGGCAGCGCAGGGACATGGGGACAGGGCAGGGACACAGCGGGGCCATGGGGACAGCTGGACATGGCAGGGACATGGGGACAGCTGGGGACACACTGGGGACACTGTGGGGACATGGGGACAGCTGGGGACATGGCGGGGACATGGCAGGGACATGGGGACATGGCAGGGACACGGGGACAGCGCAGGGACACTGGGACACGGGGACAGCTGGGGACACGGGGACAGGGCAGGGACACGGGGACAGGGCAGGGACCTGGGGACAGGGCAGGGACCTGGGGACATGCTGGGGACACACTGGGGACAGCACAGGGACAGAGCAGGGACAGTGGGGACAGTGAGGACAACACAGGGACAGCACAGGGACATGGTGAGGACAGTGTGGGGACATGGGGACACACTGGGGACACTGTAGGGACACGGTGGGGACAGCTGGGGACAGTGAGGACAACACAGGGACAGCGTGGGGACAGTGTGGGGACATGGGGATACCATGGGGACACTGTGGGGACAGCGTGGGGACAGTGCGGGGACAGTGTGGGGATGTGGTGACACAGTGGGGACAGCTGGGGACCGTGGAGTGACAGCTGGGGATGGCACAGGGACACTGTGGGGACAGTGGGGACAGCCCCACAGACACCACCGGGACTTGGGGACACCCTGGGGACCCCAGGACACCCCAAAGACCCTTCCAGGACCCCCAGGGGGGCTTGGGGACATTCCCAGGGACCCCTCCCCCAAATCCAACCCCACTCAGAGACCCCAAACCCCTCACGGGGACCCCTCCCCAAAACCCCCACCCCCCCCCTCCCCTCACAAACCCCGGACCCCCCCTCAAGCCCCTCACGGTGGTCCCGGGACCCCCCTCAAACCCCCTTTAGACCCTTTCTGACCCTGAGACCCCCCCTCAGAGACCCCAACCCCCTCACGGGACCCCCAAACCCCTCACGGACCCCTCCCCAAAACCCCCACCCCCCCTCCCCTCACAAACCCCGCCCCTCCCCCTCAGACCCCTCACGGGGGTCCCGCCCCCCCCAATCCCCCCCCGGGCCCCTCCCGCCCACGGGAGCCCCGCGCGGGTTCGGGGGGGGGTCCCGGGGGTCCCGGGGGTCCCGGGGGTCTCGGGGCAGCCCCGGGAGGGGTCCCGGAGCCCCCCCAGGCCGCGGGGCCCCCCCCGCGCTCACCGGTCTCGTCCGTCACATAGGGCGTCGCCATCTTTGCGCGCGCGCCGCGGGGCCGCCCCGGAAGTGACGCAAAGGCGGCGGCGGCGAGGCGGCTCCGGGGGCGGGGTCTGCGGGTGGGGGCGTGGCCATGTGTGGGATATGGAAATTAGAGGGCGGGGCTAACGGCGGAAATGAGGTTTGATGATATGGTAATTAGAGGGCGTGGTAATGAAATCAGTGGGCGTGACCACATGTTATATTTAAATAGTATTGAAATTAAGGGGCGTGGCCATGCCTTTAAAGGAAATGTGGGTAATGCTATGGGGGCGTGGCCATTGATGGATATGGAAATTAGAGGGCGCGGCCAAAATGAGGATATTAGCTCATTAATATGCAAACTAGAGGGAGGGATCACCAGATGATATGCAAATAAGTGGGTGTGGTCAACTAGTGGAGATATGCTTCATGAATATGGAAATTAAAGGGTGTGGCCACTGTTATGGAAATTAGGAGCATGGCCAAAACACTGAAATTCACTTTAATTGATATGGAAATTAGGGGGCGTGGTCATCAAACAGAATGCTAATCACATGGTCAAAATTTATACCCGTGATATGCAAATTAGGGGGCGTGGTTAAACAAACCACAGCCTTTGCCATGGAAAATGGGGGTGTGGCCATTGAAGTCTATGGAGATTAGGGGGCGTGGTCAAGAGTGACATGAGCTTAATTAATATTAAAATTAGGGGCATGGTCATATGTTTATATGGAAATGAGGGGGTGTGATCAACATAGATGCTTGGTTACTATGTAAATTAGGGGTGTGGCCATTACATATGTGGAAATTATGGGCGTGGCCATTAAGAAATCACAAAATTTGAGGATGTGGTCAAAGAACTCTTTAATTAATATGTAAATTAGGGGGTGTGGTCTCTTTTTTGGGGCGGGGGTCCCCAGACCGAGCGGCCCCAGAGGAGGCGGCGGCTCTCGCTGCTCGGGACCCCCCCAGGACACCCCAAAATCCCCCAGGACACCCCAAAATCCCCAAAATCCCCCAGGACACCCCAAAATCCCCAAAATCCCCCAGGACACCCCAAAATCCCCCAAACCCCCCCAGGACCCCCTAAATTTCCCTATTGGGACCACCCCAAGACCCCCGAAAACCTCCCCGGATCCCCTCAGTGCCCCCCAAAATCCCCCTCAAACTCCCCCAGGACCCCCCCAGACACCCCAAAACCCCCCAGAATCCCCCCAAATCCACCCAAAATCACCCCAAGACCCTCTCGGATCCTCCCAGAGCCCCCCAAAATCCCCCCAAACCCCTCCAGGACCCCGCCAAGCCCCTGCAGGACCCCCCAAACTCCCCCAGGACCCCCCAAATCCCCTCCAGGACCCCCCAAACCCCCCCAAGACCCCCCAAACCCCTCCAGGATCCTCCCAAATCCCATCCAGGACCCCCCAAATTCACTCTAAGACCCCCCCAAACCCCTCCAGGATCCCCCCAACCTCCCCAGGACCCCCCAAATCCCCTCCAAGGCACCCCCAGGACCCTCCAATCCCCCTCAGGACCCCCCAAATCCCCTCCAGGACCACCCAAACCCACCCAGGACCCTCCAAAATCCCCCCAGGACCCCCCAAATCCCCTCCAGGATCCCCCAAATCCCATCCAGGACCCCCCAAACCCCTCCAGGACCCCCCAAACCCACCCAGGACCCTCCAATCCCCCTCAGGACCCCCCAAATTCCCTTCAGGACCCCCCAAACCCCTCCAGGATCCCCCAAATCCCCTTCAGGACCCCCCAAACCCCTCCAGGATCCCCCCAAATCCCCTCCAGGACACCCCCAGGACCCCCCAAACCCCTCCAGGACCCCCCAAACCCCCCCAGGACCCCCCAAACCCCCCCGGATCCCCCAAATCACACGGAGCCAGCCCCGCGGGCACATCGCAGCTTTAATCCCGGTGTCACCAAGGCCACCACGGTGTCCCCAAGCCCGTCCCCACCTCCGGGGGGGTTCGGGGGGGCTGTTTTTGGGGCGGGGGTCCCTAAACCGAGCGGCCCCGGAGGAGGGGGCTGCTCTCGCCGCTCGGAGCCCCCCCCAGGGCGCGCTGCAGCAGCCGCCGCACGGTGACATTTGGGGACAGCCACGCCCGGGGCCGGCCGGGGGACACGGGGGACAGCGCTGGGGACAGCGCCGGGTGCTTGACTCGTCTGGGGAGGGGACACGGGGGGGGACACGGGGTCACCGCCTCGCCAAGGGGTGTCCCTGATGTCCCCAACCCCACGGTGTCACCTCTGCGCCATAGGGAGTGTCCTCGATGTCCCCACTGTCCCCAATGTCCTCAATCCCCCAATGTCCCCAATGTCCCCTCACCCTGCTCCCCTCCCATGTGTCCCCAGTGTCCCCAATCCCCAGTGTCCCCAGTGTCCCCGGTGTCCCCAGTGTCCCCAACCCCCCAATCCCCCCAGTGTCCCCAATCCCCCCCAGTGTCCCCAATGTCCCCACTGTCCACATTGTCCCCGGTGTCCCCAATTCCCCCAGTGTCCCCAATCCCCCCAGTGTCCCCGGTGTCCTCAGTGTCCCCAGTGTCCCCAGTGTCCCCGATGTCCCCCCGGTGTCCCTGGTGTCCCCACTGTCCCCAATCCCCCCGGTGTCCCCGGTGTCCCCAGTGTCCCCGGTGTCCCCCAGTATCCCCAATCCCCCCAGTGTCCCCACTGTCCCCAGTGTCCCCAGTGTCCCCGATGTCCCCCCAGTGTCCCCGGTGTCCCCCGGTGTCCCCAATGTCCCCAGTGTCCCCGGTGTCCCCACTGTCCCAAATCCCCCCAGTGTCCCCAATCCCCCCACTGTCCTCAATCCCCCCAGTGCCCCCACTGTCCCCGTTGTCCTCACTGTCCCAAATCCCCCCAGTGCCCCCAGTGTCCCCGATGTCCCCCCAGTGTCCCCACTGTCCCTGGTGTCCCCACTGTCCCCAATCCCCCCAGTGTCCCCGGTGTCCTCCAGTGTCCCCAGTGTCCCCGATGTCCCCCCACTGTCCCAAATCCCCCCAGTGTCCCCGGTGCCCCCAGTGTCCCCAATCCCCCCAGTGTCCCCAGTGTCCCCAATCCCCCCAGTGTCCCCAGTGTCCCCGATGTCCCTCCAGTGTCCCCAGTGTCCCCAATCCCCCCAGTGTCCCCACTGTCCCCGGTGTCCCCGGTGTCCCCAGTGTCCCAAATCCCCCCAGTGTCCCCACTGTCCCCAGGGTCCCCAATCCCCCCAGTGTCCCCGAGGTCCCCCCGGTGTCCCCCTGGTGTCCCCGGTGTCCCCTCACCTGTAGGTGTACGCGGCCGTGCCCAGAGCGGCTGCCACCAGCACGAGCCCCACGAACAGCGTGGTGCGACCGCTGGGGACAGGGGCGGCTCCTGGGGACAGCGACAGCTCAGTGCCACCAGGGCTCCTTGGGGACATCCCCGGGACCTGTCCCCGTCACCTCCGGAGGGGCTGGCACAGCTCAGTGCCACCAGGGCTCCTTGGGGACATCCCCGGGACCTGTCCCTGTCACCTCCGGAGGGGCTGGCACAGCTCAGTGCCACCAGGGCTCCTTGGGGACATCCCCCTGCCACTGTCCCCCTGTCCCTGTCACCTCCCGGAGCAGGAACCACCCAGCCCAGCTAGGGGACATTGGGGACATCCCCGGACCCAGTGCCACCTCTGACAGGGCAGGAACAGCCCAGCGCCACTCGGGGGACATTGGGGACATCCCCGGACCCAGCGCCACCTCTGACAGGGCAGGGACAGCCCAGCCCCAGCCAGGGGACATTGGGGACATCCCCGGACCCAGTGCCACCTCTGACAGGGCAGGAACAGCCCAGCGCCACCCAGGGGACATTGAGGACCCTGTTCCCGTGTCCCTGTCACCTCCCCGAGGACAGAAACCGCCCAGCCCCACCCAGGAAACACCCGGGGGACCCTGAGGACCCTGTCCCCGTGTCGCACCTCCCCGGAACAGGAACCGCCCAGCCCCACCCGGGGGACACCCAGGGGACCCTGAGGACCCTGTCCCCGTGTCGCACCTCCCACTGCCACGCGGGTGGTGGCCACGGCCAGCCCGTTGCCGTTGGCCAGGGACACGTTGAGGCAGAAGAGGCCGCTGCGGTTGAAGTCCTGTCGCAGCACCAGCTCGCAGCCCGGCGACGGCGACACCGCCGAGCACGACTCCGCCTCCGCCGTGCGACACTCGGCGTCCGCCACCACCGTGCACACCTCCGAGGGCAGCCTGCGGGCACGGCCATCAGCGCTGGGGGACACCACGGCGGCGCTGTCGCCGCCGTCGCCGCGGTTGTCGCCGCTGTCGCCACTCACCCGCCCTCGCACGTCACCGTCAGCTCCACGCTGCTGCCGCCGCCCTCGGGCACCACCTGCACGATGGCCACGCTCTCGATGCCCTCTGCGGGGGGCGAGGGGGGGTCAGCGGGGTCGGCCACCCCCGGTGGGACCTTGGGGACACCTCCGGACCCCCCCGGGACCCCCGACTCACGGACGATGTCCAGCTGGGTGGCGAAGGTGCCGTAGCGGTACAGGACGCAGCCGGGCACCTCCTCGGCCGGGGCTTGGCGCTTGACCAGCGCCAGCGGCTGGGCTGTGGCGGCAGCTGTGGCGCCAGATGTGGCTCCAGATGTGGCTCCGGGTGTGGCGCCGGCTGTGACAGCGGCCAGGGACGCAGCGGTGGCTCCCACGGTGGCATCCGCCGTGACACCGAGCGTGGCCGCAGCGGTGGCAGCGAGGGCTGATCCAGCTGTGGCCGATCCAGCTGTCGCCAATCCAGCTGTGGCCGATCCAGCTGTGGCCGCAGCTGTGGCCGATCCAGCTGTGGCCAATCCAGCTGTGGCCGCAGCTGTGACATCACCCGCTCCTCCGTCTGTCGCCGCACCTGCAGGGACACACGGGAAACGCTGCGCGAGGACGAGGGGACAGCGAGCCCTTGGGGACATCCCCGAAGTGTCACCTCCCCGCCGCCACCCCCGGGCCGAGCCAGCACCCACCTGCAGCCGCTGTCCCTTCCACGGGGACCGCGGGGACAGGGGTGTCGCCGGCCGCGGTGGCGACAGCGGGGGACACGGAGGAGGCGACAGCCGCGGTGCTGGCGGCGACAGCGGGGCCGGTGGCGGAGGGGACCGAGAGCTCGGTGACAGCGGCCGCAGAGGGCTCGGCGGCGGCGGTGCCGGCGGGATCGGTGGCGGAGGGGACAGAGGGCTCGGTGACAACGGGGACGGAAGGCTCGGTGACAGCGGGGTCCGAGGGTTCCGCAGCCGAGCCCCCCGTGGGCTCCGCCGGCTCCCCCGAGGCTGCGGGGGCTGCGGGGAGAGCGGGGCTGGGGTCACCCGGGATCCCCCCCAGGGACCGGGCTGGGGTCACCCCCGGGATCCCCCCAGAGGCCGGGCTGGGGTCACCCCCGGGATCCCCCCCAGGGACCGGGCTGGGGTCACCCCGGGACCCCCCGATTCTGGGCTGGGGTCACCGGGATCCCCCCAGAGACTGGGCTGGGGTCACCTCTGGTTTGGGACCCCCCAGTTGCAGTGTCCGGGGTGCTCCGTGTCCCCTTAGGTGACACTGGGGGTCTCTGGGGGGTGGTGGGGGACACTGGGGACACTCAGTCTGGGGTGGGGGGACACTGGTGACACACGCTATGGATTGTGGTGGCTCTGGGGGATGGGGGGACATTGGGGACACTCAGTCTGGGGTGAGGGGACATTGGGGACACACGCTATGACTTGGGGTGCCTCTGGGAGGTGAGAGGACATTGGGGACATTAATTACGGGGTGGGGTGGCTCTGGGGGTTGAGGGGACATTGGCGACACTCATTTTGGGGTGAGGGGACACTGGTGACACACGCTATGCATTGTGGTGGCTCTGGGGGCTGAGGCGACACTGGTGACACACTCTATGCATTGTGGCAGCTCTGGGGGACCAAGGTGACACCAAACCCACAAATTACGGGGTGGCGCGACCCCGTGCTGTCCCACACCCCCCGGCGACACACCCAGCCCCCCTCCCCCTTACCGGTGCTGGCCGCCGCCGCCGTGCTCGCTGCCCCACCGGGGGTGGTGGCGGTGGCGGTGGTGGCGGCGGGCGCGGTGGCCCCGCCGGTGGTGGCGGCGGCCGTGCTGGGCCCGCAGGGGCTGAGCGGGATGGCGGCCTGGAGCACCAGGCGGGCCGAGAAGGTGCCGCTCTCCAGGTAGGTGTGGGTGACGGTGGCGCTGCGCGAGATCAATGTCCCGCTGCTGTCACCGAAGTCCCACGAGTAGGACACGTCGGCGTGGCGCAGGTAACGGCTCGGGTCGTGCAGCCGCACGGCGAACGCCACCGCGCGGTTCCGCACGAAGCGACCGTCGCTTGTCACCGCGTCCTGCAGCTGCGACACGTCCACCGAGAGGGGGATTTGGTCTGTGGGGACAGCGCGGGGATGTGGTGAGGGTGAGGGGACAGTGTGGGGACAGCGCGGGGATGCGGTGAGGGTGAGGGACAGAGTGGGGACAGTGTGGGGACAGCGTGGGGACAGCGCGGGGATGTGGTGAGGGTGGGGGACAGTGTGGGGACAGCGCGGGGATGCGGTGAGGGTGGGGGACAGCGTGGGGACAGCGTGGGGACAGCGTGGGGACAGTGTGGGGACAGCACGGGGACACGCAGGGGAGTGAGCGGGAGATGGAGCAGTGGCACGCGGTGTCACCTGTGCACGGTGTCACCTGCAGCCAGTGTCACCTGCACTGTCATCTACAACCAGTGTCAGCTACAGCCAGTGTCACCTGCACTCTCTGTCACTTACAGCCAGTGTCACCTACAGCCAGTGTCACCTGTGCACGGTGTCACCTGCACTGTCAGCTACAGCCAGTGTCACCTGTGCCCGGTGTCACCTACAGCCAGTGTCACTCGTGCCCGGTGTCACCTGCACTGTCATCTACAGCCAGGGTCACCTGTGCCCAGTGTCACCTGTGCACGGTGTCACCTGCAGCCAGTGTCACTTGCACCCGGTGTCACCTGCACCCATAACCCTCCCCCACCCCCACCCCAAACCCCGACCCTGTGCCCTGCTGCCCCCCCCACCGTGTCCCCTCAGTGTCCCCGTGTCACCCTCCCCGTGCCCCCCCTCGTGTCCTGTGTCACCCCTTTGTTCCCCCCTGGTGTCCCCATGTCCCCTCAGTGTCCCCGTATCACCCTCCCCGTGTTCCCCCGGTGTCCCCGTGTCACCCTCCCCCTGTCCGCCCGGTGTCTCCCCGGTGTCCCGGTGTCACCCACCGGTGACAGTGAACTGGCTGCTGCCGTGGCCGATGGGGACAAACTTCTGTCGCCCCCGGGAGTGGTAGACTGTCACCTCCATGGTGTAGGAGCCGAGTGCCACCCCCGCCGTGTCCACCGTCAGCTGCGACACCGGCCCGTCCAGCACCTGCCAGTACCGCCCTGGGGACAGCGGGGACAGCGCCACCACTGTGGGGACACTGCCACCACTGCAGGGACATCCCACCCAGCACCTGCCAGTACCGCCCTGGGGACAGCGGGGACAGCGCCACCACAATGGGGACAGTGCCACCACTGCAGGGACATCCCACCCAGCACCTGCCAGTACCGCCCTGGGGACAGCGGGGACAGCGCCACCACAATGGGGACAGTGCCACCGTGGGGACACTGCCACCATGGGGACAGCGGGGACACTGCCACCACAGCGTGGTCAGTGCCACCAAAACGGCATCGATGCCACCACAGGGGGTCGGTGCCACCTCGGGGACACGCGGTGCCACCACAGGGGGTCGGTGTCACCACAGGGTGTCGGTGCCACCCCGGGGACGCGCGGTGTCACCCCAGGGGTGCGCGGTGCCACCACAGGGGTCAGTGCCACCACAGGGGTCGGTGTCACCACAGGGGTCAGTGCCACCCCGGGGACACGCGGTGCCACCCCAGGGGTCAGTGCCACCCCGGGGACACGCGGTGCCACCCCGGGGACACCCGGGGCCACCACAGGGGGTCGGTGCCACCACAGGGGGTCGGTGCCACCCCGGGGACACCCGGGGCCACCACAGGGGGTCGGTGCCACCACAGGGGGTCGGTGCCACCCCGGGAACACGCGGTGTCACCCCAGGGGTCAGTGCCACCTCGGAGACACGCGGTGCCACCACAGGAGGTCGGTGCCACCACAGGGTGTCAGTGCCACCCCGGGGACACGCGGTGCCACCCCAGGGACACGCGGTGCCACCTCGGAGACACGCGGTGCCGCCCCAGGGGGTCGGTGCCACCCCGGGGACACGCGGTGCCACCCCAGGGACACGCGGTGCCACCCCGGGGACACGCGGTGCCACCCCAGGAGTCAGTGCCACCCTGGGGACACGCGGTGCCACCCAAGGGACACGCGGTGCCACCCTAGGGGTCAGTGCCACCCCGGGGACACGCGGTGCCACCGTCACTCACCCCAGGTCCACCAGACGTAGACGAACTTGCCCCGCCGGCCCCGGGGCAGGGGCTGCCCGTCCGGGAAGGTCCCGGTGGCGTCCGGCTGCTCCGGGAACACCGGGTCCCCTTGTGTCACCCGCGTGCCTGTGGGGACACCGGGCTTAGGGGACACCGGGGGTGAGGGGACCCTGGGGTTTTGGGGTGTTTCAGGGCGGTAGGGGATGGTTTTGGGGTGTTTTAGGGTGGTTTGGGATGGTTTCAGGATGGTTTGGGGTGGTTTGGGGTGGTTTCAGGATGGTTTGGGGTGGTTTGGGGTGGTTTCAAGATGGTTTCAGGGTGGTTTGGGATGGTTTGGGATGGTTTCAGGGTGGTTTGGGATGGTTTCAGGATGGTTTCAGGATGGTTTGGGGTGGTTTCAGGATGGTTTGGGGTGGTTTGGAATGGTTTTGGGTAGGTTCAGGATGGTTTCAGGATAGTTTTGGGTAGGTTCAGGATGGATTCAGGATGGTTTCAGGGTGGTTTCAGGATGGTTTGGGATGGTTTGGGGCAGTTTCAGGGTGGTTTCAGGATGGTTTCAGGGTGGTTTTGGGATGGTTTGGGATGGTTTGGGATGGTTTGGGGCAGTTTCAGGATGGTTTCAGGGTGGTTTGGGGCGGTTTCAGGATGGTTTTGGGATGGTTTGGGATGGTTTGGGGCGGTTTCAGGATGGATTCAGGGTGGTTTTGGGTAGGTTCAGGATGGTTTCAGGATGGTTTGGGGCGGTTTCAGGATGGTTTCAGGATGGTTTAGGATGGTTTGGGGCAGTTTCAGGATGGATTCAGGATGGTTTTGGGGTGCTTTCGGGGTGCTTTCGGGGCTCCCAGACCGTTGACGGTGCAGTTCTGCCCCCAGACCACGCGGCCGTCGGGCAGCGCGCTCTGCGTGCGCGGGAGGCGCAGCGCGATGGAGAAGGTGGCCTGGGCGCCCGCCAGCGTCGGCGCGTCATTGCTGATGTCGAAGGTGACATCGCCACCTGCGCGGGGACAACAGCGGGGACATCAGTGACACGGCCAGCCCGGGCAGGGACAACAGCGGGGACGGTCAGGGACACGGCCAGCCCGGGCAGGGACAACAGCGGGGGGCGGTCAGGGACACGGCCAGCCCGGGCAGGTGACATCGCCACCTGCGCGGGGACAACAGCGGGGACGGTCAGTGACACGGCCATCCCCGGGGAGGTGACATCGCCACCCTGAATGGGTGACAGAGCCAGGTCGGATGGGTGACAGAGCCATCCCAGGTGGGTGACACGGCCAGCCTGGACAGGTGACACGGCTGGTCCGGGTGGGTGGCGCAGCCAGCACGTGTCGGGGACACCATCGGGGTGGGGCTCAGTGACACGGCCGGACCCCCCCGGTGACACAACCAGTCTGGGTGGGTGACACGGTCACTGTGGGTGGGTGACACGGCCAGCCCGGGTGGGTGACATGGCTGGACCCAACCAGTGACACAGCCAGCCTGGGTGGGTGACACGGCCCCTCCGGGTGGGTGACACGGCCAACCCGGACAGGTGACACGGGCAGCCCAGGTGGGTGACACAGCCACTCCAGGTGGGTGACACGGGCAGCCCGGGGGTGGCACTCACCTCGCCAGCAGTCGCGGCTGTCCCGCTGCCAGGGCGGGTACAGCGCCGTGTCCCAGGTGCCGAACGGCGCCGGCCGCCCGCTCCACGCCGGGCTCCGCCCGCGGCTCCGGCCGGGGCTGCGGCCGGCGGCTCCTGCGGGGACAGCGACAGCGACACCCGCGCTCAGGGGTGTCCCCCGTGTCCCCCCTGTCCCCATTTTCGGGGGTTTTTCATGTCCCGCGTGTCCCCATTTTCGGGGGGTTGTCACGTCCCCCCATGTCCCTTAAGCTCAGGGGGATGAGGGGTCCCACGTGTCCCCCATGTCCCCATTTTTAGGGGGTTGTCATGTCCCCCCATGTCCCCCATTTTTGGGGAGCATCGTGTCCCCAACATGTCCCTTAAGCTCAGGGGGATGAAGGCTCCCTTGTGTCCCCCATGTCCCCATTTTCGGGGGGTTGTCACGTCCCCCCATGTCCCTATTTCTGGGGGACATCATGTCCCCAACATGTCCCTTACGCTCAGGGGGATGAGGGGTCCCTCGTGTCCCCCGTGTCCCCCATTCTCGGGAGGTTGTCACATCCCCCGTGTCCCCAATTTTCGGGGGGCTGTCAGGCCCCCCATGTCCCCCACTCTCAGGACATTTTTAGGTCCCCAACGTCCCCATTCTCGGGGGGATCAGAGGTCCCACGTGTCCCCCGTGTCCCCAATTTTCGGGGGGCTGTCAGGTCCCCCCATGTCCCCCACTCTCAGGACATTTCCAGGTCCCCAACGTCCCCAACTCGCGGGGCTCAGTGAGGTCCCCAAGTCCCCCCCCCCAAGTGTCTCCCCACATCCCCCTCTGCCCCCCCCACCCCCGGGGTGTCCTCCCGACCCTGGGGGGACCCTGGGGGGACCGGGGGGGATCCGGGGGGGACCCGGGGGCCGCGTGACGGAGCTCGGGCCAAGCCACGCGCGGGGCAAAGCCGTCACATGGCCCCAAAGCCCTTTCATGTGACGCTCAGCTGAGCCGGGCCGGGCCGGGCCGGGACGGCACCGACGGGACGGGGAGGGCACCCCCGGATCCCCCCGGGGTCGGGGGGCTGCAGGGTCATCCCGGGGTCGGGGGGCTGCAGAGTCACCCAGGGGTCGGGGGGCTGCAAAATTCCCCCCAGGGTCGGGGGGCTGCAGAGTCCCCCCAATATCGGGGGGCTCCAAAGTCCCCTCAGGGTTGGGGGGCTGCCAGGATCCTCGAGGGTCGGGGGGCTGCCAGATCACCCCAGGGTCGGGGGGCTGCAGAGTCCCCCCAATATCGGGGGGCTGCAGAGTCCCATCAGGGTTGGGGGGCTGCCAGGTCACCCCGGGGTCGGGGGGCTGCAGAGTCCCCCCTGTCCCCCGAGTCTTGGGGGGCTGCAGAGTCCCCCCAGAGTCGGGGGGCTGCAGAGTCCCTGCAGGGTCGGGGGCTGCCAGATCACCCCAGGGTCGGGGGGCTGCAGAGTCCCCCCAATATCGGGGGGCTGCAGATTTTCCCCAGTCCCCCGAGTCTTGGGGGGCTGCAGAGTCCCCCCAAAATCGGGGGGCTGCAGAGTCCCCCTTGTCCCCTCAGAGTCGGGGGGCTGCCAGGTACCCCCAATGTCGGGGGGCTTCAGAGTCCCCTGTGACCCCCCAGTGTCGGGGGGCTGCCAGGTTCCCCCGGGGTCGGGGGGCTGCAGAGTCCCCCCTGTCCCCCCATTTTCAGGGGTCTCTCAGCTCCCCCCTGTCGCCCCCCTCACGCGGGGCTGCCACTTCCCCCCCCCACTCAAAAAACGGGGTCCCCCCCATGGGAAGGGAGAGCGGGGCCGCGCGCCCCCCAATTCCAGAGAGACCCCAACCCCAACCCCTCACCCCCCAACTACCCCCGGGGATCCCAAAACCACTCCGAGACACCCCAAAACCACCCCCAGACACCCCAAAACCACCCCGAGACACCCCAAAACCACCCCAGAAACCCCAAAACCACCCCGAGACACCCCAAAACCACCCCAGAAACCCCAAAACCACCCCGAGACACCCCAAAACCACCCCAGAAACCCCAAAACCATCCCCGAGACACCCCAAAACCACCCCAGAAACCCCAAAACCACCCCGAGACACCCCAAAACCACCCCGAGACACCCCAAAACCACCCCAGAAACCCCAAAACCACCCCCGAGACACCCCAAAACCACCCCGAGAGACCCCAAAACCACCCCAGAAACCCCAAAACCACCCCGAGAGACCCCAAAACCACCCCGAGACACCCCAAACCCCCCCTCAAGGGGGAATATCGGGGTGCAACCCAGCTCCACGAAGGATTTCCCTTTAAGGGGGGGCTCTGCACCCCAAAACCCCCCCAGGATGAGACTCGGGACGCCCCCCGCCCCCCAAAAAAACCCCGACTTACGTCGCTGAGCCTCAGCCAGGAGCAGGAGGGTCCCCAAAACCGCCACGGCCCCGAACCCCCTCATGGTGTCCCCGCTCGTCTCCCCCCTCGCTCGGCACGGCCGGGGCAGAGGCGACAGCGACGGCGACAGCGACAGAAAAAGGGGGCGCTCATTTGCATAACCACGCCCCCCCCAAAAAGGGGGGGACGCAGGGACCGCCCCCATCCCCCCCCTCATTCCCACGTGGGGCCACCCGCGGTCACACGGTGTGGGGGAGGGGGTGGGGACGTGGGGACCCCTCCCCCCAGCTCGGTTTGGGGGGTGGGGGGGACGTGGGGATCCCCCCCAGCTCGGTATGGGGGGGACATGGGGACCCCCCCAGAGTTTTGGTGGGTTGGGGGCGACATGGGGATCCCCCTCCCAGCTCGGTTTGGGGGTTTTGGGGGGTGGGGGGGACATGGGGATCCCTCCCCCCATGGTTTTGGTGGGTTGGGGGGACGTGGGGATCCCCCCCAGCTCGGTTTGGGGGGGACATGGGGACCCCCCCAGAGTTTTGGTGGGTAGGGGGGACATGGGGATCCCCCTCCCAGCTCGGTTTGGGGGTTTTGGGGGGTGGGAGGGACATGGGGATCCCCCCCAGCTCGGTTTGGGGGTTTTGGGGGGCGGTCCCCCCCATCCTGGAGACCCCAGGGATGGGGGATTTGGGATTATTTGGGGTTATTTGGGATTTTTTGGGGGTTATTTTTGGGGTTATTCGGGATTTTGGGGGGTCCCGTGGGCTGGGGGCGGTGACAGTTATGGGGGGACAGCGTGGGAAGGCAAAAAAAGGGGGGGACCCCCGAGTTGGCACTCAAGGGGGTCCCCAGTGAGAGTGGGGGACCCCCAGTGTGGCATCGAGGGGGGTGGGGACGCCAATCCTGGTGGGTGACGCGGAGGGGACCCCGAATTTGGGGGGTCCACAGAGGGGGGTCCTCAATCCCGGGGGGGACATGGGGGGACCCCGATCCCGGTGGGTGACACTGGGGGACCCCGATCATGACAAAAAGGGGGAGGGGTCCCCCAATTCTGCACTTGCAGGGGGACCCCGATGTCACAGGGGGACCCCGATCCCGGGGGGTGACACGGGGGGGACCCCGATGTCACAGGGGGTCCCCGATCCCGGGGGTGACACCGGGGGTCCCCGATCCCGGGGGGTGACACCGGGGGTCCCCGATGGCACAGGGGGGACCCCGATCCCGGGGTGTGACACGGGGGGTCCCCGATCCCGGTGGGTGACACACGGGGGGTCCCCGATCCCGGGGGGTGACACCGGGGGTCCCCGATCTTTCCTGCTCCGGCCGTTTCCGTGCCCCCGGGGCTGTCCCGGTGCGCTCGTGCGGGCCGCGTGTGCGGCGAGCCCCGTGACCCCCGGAGAGCCCCGTGACCCCCGGAGAGCCCCGTGACCCCCGGGCCGCTCCCCGTGACCCCCGTGTGGCCGGTTGTGGTCTGGCCGCAGCCCGCGGCGCCGTCCCGGGGCCGGTGTCCGGTCCAGCCGCTGGCCGAGCATCCCGGGACCGAGCCCGAGCCCATCCCGGTCCCGGTCCCTGTCCCGGTCCCTGTCCCTGTCCCTGTCCCTGTCCCTGTCCCTGTCCCTGTCCCGGTCCCTGTCCCGGTCCCTGTCCCGGTCCCTGTCCCGGTTCCTGTCCCGGTCCCGGTTCGGATCCTAATGCCCGGTCCTGACCCCGATCCCATCCTTATCCCGGTCCCGGTCTCAGTCTCAATCCCAATCCCGGTTCCTGTCCCGGTCCCGGTCCTGGTCCCTGTCTCCTGTCCCTGTCCCTGTCCCTGTCCCAGTTCCTGTCTCCTGTCTCTGTCCCTGTCCCGGTCCCCAATCCCGGTTCCTGTCCCTGTCCCTGTCCCCGGTCCCGGTCCCGGTTCGGATCCCAATGCCCGGTCCTGACCCCGATCCCGTCCTTATCCCGGTCCCGGTCTCAGTCCCAATCCCAATCCCGGTCCCAATCCCTGTCCCTGTCCCTGTCCCTGTCCCTGTCCCTGTCCCTGTCCTGGTTCCTGTCCCTGTCCTCGGTCCCGGTTCCGGTCCCAATCCCCGGGCCCTGTCCCGAAAGTTCTGATCCCATCCCCGGTCCCGGTGTCTGTCCCGATTCCAATTCCCGGTTCTGCTCCCTGTCCCTGTCCCCTGTCTCTGTCTCCTGTCCTGGTCCCCAATGTCCCCATCCCTGTCCCCATCCCTGTCCCCTGTCACTGTCCCCCTCCCTTTCCCTGTCCCCATCCCCTGTTCCAGTCCCCTGTCCTTGTCCCGGTCCCTGTCCTTGCCCCTGTCCCAGTCCCCAATGTCCCCATCCCTGTCCCCTGTCCCTGTCCCCAGTGTCCCCTGTCCCTGTCCCCAGTGTCCCCTGTCCCTGTCCCCAGTGTTCCCATCCCTGTCCCCATCCCTGTCCCCATCCCTGTCCCCTGCCCCTGTCCCTGTCCCCAGTGTCCCCTGTCCCTGTCCCCAGTGTCCCCATCCCCGCCCCCAGTGTCCCCTGTCCCCATCCCTGTCCCCAGTGTCCCCATCCCTGTCCCCGTTGCCGCTCCCCGGTAGTGTCACTATCTCTTTAAGGGATCTCCCGCGTCTCCGGTGACGTCACGCCCCTCTCAGCCAATGGCCGGCGGCGCGGGGGGCGTGGCCGGCGGAAAGGCGGGAAGCGGCGCGGGCGGGGCCGCCGCGGCTTTGGCGGGAGCGGGGGGGACGCGGCGGCGCTCGGGACCCCCAGGGACCCCCCCCGGGACCCCCGGGGACACCCAGAACCCCCCCCGGGACACCCGCGACCCTCCCAGGGACACCCCCGGGCCCGGGGACACCCCCGGAGCCCCTCCCCCACCCGGATATCCCCACCGGGACCCCCGGAACCCCCTCCCCCACCCGGATATCCCCACCGGGACCCTCGGGGACCCACGGGAGCCCCTCCCCCACCCGGATATCCCCACCGGGGACCCTCAGGGACCCCCGGAGCCCCTCCCCCATCCCGGATATCCCCACCGGGACACCTCCGGAGCCCCTCCCCCATCCCGGAGATCCCTACCGGGACCCCCGGGGATCCCCAGAACCCCCCCGGGAGCCCCTCCCCCACTCGGGTATCCCCACCGGGACCCCCGGGGACCCTTAGGAACCCCCAGAACCCCCTCCCCCACCCGGATATCCCCACCGGGGACCCTCAGGGACCCCCAGGATCCCCCCGGGAGCCCCTCCCCCACCCGGATATCCCCACCGGGACCCCCGGGGACCTTCAGGGACCCCCGGAGCCCCTCCCCCACCCGGATATCCCCACCGGGGACCCTCAGGGACCCCCGGGAGCCCCTCCCCCACTCGGATATCCCCACCGGGGACACCCCGGACCCCGAGACACCCCCGGGGACCCCCGAGAACACCCACAACCCCCCCGGGGGACACCACCGGCGACACCGGCGACACCCAGCCCCCCCCCCGGTGTGTTCCCCTCCCCCTCCCGGTGTCGCCGCCCCCCCCGGGGGGTGTCCCCGGTGTCACCCCCGCGTCCCCCCCATGGAGAACTTCCAGAAGGTGGAGAAGATCGGCGAGGGCACCTACGGGGTGGTCTACAAGGCCCGCAACAAGGTGACGGGAGAGGTGGTGGCACTCAAGAAGATCCGCCTGGACACGTGAGTGGGGGGGTTTGGGGGGTCCCCGGGGGGTTTGGGGATCCCCCCGGGGGTCTCCGGGGCTCACCCCCCCCGTTGTCACCGCAGGGAGACCGAGGGTGTCCCCAGCACGGCCATCAGGGAGATCTCGCTGCTCAAGGAGCTGAACCACCCCAACATCGTCAAGTGGGTCTGGGGGGGGTTTGGGGGGGGGTTTGGGGGGGATTTGGGGGGGTCTGGGGGGAGATGTCATTGAGGAGGGATCCCCAGGAATGTCCTGAGGGTGTTTTGGGGGGTCCTGGGGGGGATTTGGGGGCCTCTGGGGGGAGATGTCACTGAGGAGGATCCCCAGGAATGTCCTGGGGGAGCTTTGGGGGGTCCTGGGGAGTTTTGGGGGGCTCTGGGGGGAGATGTCATTGAGGAGGGATCCCCAGGAATGTCCTGAGGGTGTTTTGGGGGGTCCTGGGGGGTCCTGGGGGGGATTTGGGGGGATTGAGGGGGGATCCTGGGGGAGATGTCACTGAGGAGGGGTCCCCAGGAGGGTCCTAGAGGAGCTTTGGGGGTCTCTGAGGGGTCCTGGGGGGGATTTGGGGGGGATTTGGGGGGCTCTGGGGGGAGATGTCATTGAGGACAGGTCCCCAGGAGTGTCTTGGGGACGTCCTGGGGGAGTTTTGGGGGTCTCTGAGGGGTCCTGGGGGGCTTGGGGGGGGTCCTGGGGGGAGATGTCACTGAGGAGGGATCCCCAGGAATGTCCTGAGGGTGTTTTGGGGGGTCCTGGGGGGGATTTGAGGGGCTCTGGGGGGAGATGTCATTGAGGAGGGGTCCCCAGGAGTGTCCTGGAGGGTCCTGAGGAGTTTTGGGGGGCTCTGAGGGGTCCTGGGGGGGATTTGGGGGGCTTGAGGGTGGATCCTGGGGGGGATGTCACCAAGGAGGGGTCCTCAGGAGTGTCCTGGGAGTGTTTTGGGGGGTCCTGGGGGGTCCTGGGGGGAGATGTCACTGAGGAGGGATCCCCAGGAATGTCCTGGGGGAGCTTTGGGGGGTCCTGGGGGGATTTGGGGGGCTCTGGGGGGAGATGTCAGTGAGGAGGGGTCCCCAGAAGTGTCCTGGAGGGTCCTGAGGAGTTTTGGGGGGCTCTGAGGGGTCCTGGGGGGGATTTGGGGGGAGATGTCACTGAGGAGGGGTCCCCAGGAGTGTCTTGGGGATGTCTTGGGGGGTCCTGGGGGGGATTTGGGGGGCTCTGGGGGGAGATGTCACTGAGGAGGGGTCCCCAGGAGGGTCCTGAGGGTGTTTTGGGGGGTCCTGGGGGGGATTTGGGGGGCTTGAGGGGGGATCCTGGGGGAGATGTCACTGAGGAGGGGTCCCCAGGAATGTCCTGAGGGTGTCTTGGGGCGTCCTGGGGGAGATGGGACTGAGGAGGGGTCCCCAGGAGTGTTTTGGGGGTGTCTTGGGGGGGTTTGGGGAGTCCTGGGGGGGCTTTGGGGGGGTCGTGGGGAGCCCCTCATGACCCGGGGTGTCCCCAGGATGGGCTGTGGCCGTGCCAGGCCCTGTGGTGTCACCATGTCCCTGTCCCCGTGTCCCTGTGTCCCCAGGCTGCCCCCAAGCTGTCCCCAGGTGCTGTCCCCCTGTCCCAGAGCTGTCCCCAGGCTGTCCCCGTGTCCCTGTCCCCGTGTCCCTGTCCCTGTGTCCCTGTCCCTGTGTCCCAGGGCTGTCCCCATGTCCCCAAGCTGTCCCCATGTCCCCAAGCTGTCCCCATGTCCCCAGGCTGTCCCCAAGCTGTCCCCGTGTCCCCAGGCTCCTGGATGTCATCCACACGGAGAACAAGCTGTACCTGGTGTTCCTGTCCCTGTCCCTGTCCCTGTCCCCGTGTCCCAGGGCTGTCCCCAGGCTGTCCCCAGGTGCTGTCCCCGTGTCCCCAAGCTGTCCCCATGTCCCCTCAGGCTCCTGGATGTCATCCACACGGAGAACAAGCTGTACCTGGTGTTCGAGTCCCTGTCCCCGTGTCCCTGTCCCCGTGTCCCAGGGCTGTTCCCAGGTGCTGTCCCCGTGTCCCCAAGCTGTCCCCATGTCCCCAAGCTGTCCCCAGGCTGTCCCCAGGCTGTCCCCAAGCTGTCCCCATGTCCCCTCAGGCTCCTGGATGTCATCCACACGGAGAACAAGCTGTACCTGGTGTTCCTGTCCCTGTCCCCGTGTCCCTGTCCCCGTATCCCATGGCTGTCCCCAGGGCTGTCCCCAGGCTGTCCCCAGGTGCTGTCCCCATGTCCCCAAGCTGTCCCCGTGTCCCCAGGCTCCTGGATGTCATCCACACGGAGAACAAGCTGTACCTGGTGTTCGAGTTCCTGTCCCTGTGTCCCCGTGTCCCTGTCCCCCTGTCCCAGGGCTGTCCCTGTGTCTCAGGCCGTGTCCCCAGGCTGTCCCCTGATGCTGTCCCCGTGTCCCCAAGCTGTCCCCGTGTCCCCAGGCTCCTGGATGTCATCCACACCGAGAACAAGCTGTACCTGGTGTTCGAGTCCCTGTCCCCGTGTCCCTGTGTCCCTGTCCCCGTATCCCATGGCTGTCCCCAGGCTGTCCTCAGGTGCTGTCCCCATGTCCCAGGGCTGTCCCCAAGCTGTCCCCATGTCCCCAGGCTCCTGGATGTCATCCACACGGAGAACAAGCTGTACCTGGTGTTCGAGTCCCTGTCCCCGTGTCCCTGTGTCCCTGTCCCCGTATCCCATGGCTGTCCCCAGGCTGTCCCAGGGCTGTCCCCATGTCCCCAAGCTGTCCCCAAGCTGTCCCCAAGCTGTCCCCGTGTCCCCAGGCTCCTGGATGTCATCCACACGGAGAACAAGCTGTACCTGGTGTTCGAGTTCCTGCACCAGGACCTGAAGAAGTTCATGGACTCCTCGTCCCTCAGCGGGATCGCGCTGCCGCTCATCAAGGTGGGACCCCAAACACCTGGGGGGACCCCAAACACCTGGGGGGATCCTGGGGGGGACCCTGAAACACCTGGGGGGACATTGGGGGGACCCCGAAACACCTGGGGGACCCTAAAATATCTGCGGGAGACATTGGGGACCCTAAAACCCCTGGGGGGACCCCAAAGCACCTGGAGGGGACCTCAAAGCACCTGGGGGGATGTGGGGGGACCCTAAAACCCCAAACCCACCCTGGGGGTCCCCTGGGCCACTCAGGGGTCACTCAGGGACTGTCCCCAGTGTCCCCAGTGATGTCCCCAATGTCCCCAGAGTCACCTGTCCCATCTTCTGCAGGGGCTGGCATTCTGCCACGTGACCCCAAAACCCCAAACCCACCTGGGGGTCCCCTGGGCCATTCAGGGCTGACCCCAATGTCCCCAGTGATGTCCCCAACACTGTCCCCAATGTCCCCAGAGTTACCTGTTCCAGCTGCTGCAGGGCCTGGCCTTCTGCCACGTGACCCCAAAACCCCAAACCCATTCTGGGGGTCCCCAGAGCCACTCAGGGGTCACTCAGGGACTGTCCCCAATGTCCCCACCGCTGTCCCCAGAGTTACCTGTTCCAGCTGCTGCAGGGGCTAGCATTCTCGTATGTGACCCCAAAACCCCAAACCCACCCTGGGGGTCCCCTGGGTCACTCAGGGACTGTCCCCAATGTCCCCAGTGCTGTCCCCAGGGTCACCTGTCCCATCTGCTGCAGGGGCTGGCATTCTCGTATGTGACCCCAAAACCCCAAACCCACCTGGGGGTCCCCTGGGCCACTCGGGGCTGACCTTGGTGTCCCAGTGATGTCCCCAGTGATGTCCCCAACGATGTCCCCAATGTCCCCAGAGTTACCTGTTCCAGCTGCTGCAGGGCCTGGCCTTCTGCCACGTGACCCCAAAACCCCAAACCCGTCCTGGGGGTCCCCTGGGTCACTCAGGGACTGTCCCCAATGTCCCCAGTGCTGTCCCCAGGGTCACCTGTCCCATCTTCTGCAGGGGCTGGCATTCTCGTATGTGACCCCAAAACCCCAAACCCACCCTGGGGGTCCCCTGGGCCACTCGGGGCTGACCTTGGTGTCCCAGTGATGTCCCCAATGATGTCCCCAACGCTGTCCCCAATGTCCCCAGAGTCACCTGTCCCATCTCCTGCAGGGGCTGGCATTTTCCCACATGACCCCAAAACCCCAAACCCACCCTGGGGGTCCCCTGGGCCACTCAGGGACTGTCCCCAATGTCCCCAATGATGTCCCCAATGATGTCCCCAATGTCCCCAGAGTCACCTGTCCCATCTTCTGCAGGGCCTGGCCTTCTGCCACGTGACCCCAAAACCCCAAACCCGTCCTGGGGGTCCCCTGGGTCACTCAGGGACTGTCCCCAATGTCCCCAGTGCTGTCCCCAGGGTCACCTGTCCCATCTTCTGCAGGGGCTGGCATTCTCGTATGTGACCCCAAAACCCCAAACCCACCCTGGGGGTCCCCTGGGCCACTCGGGGCTGACCTTGGTGTCCCAGTGATGTCCCCAATGATGTCCCCAACGCTGTCCCCAATGTCCCCAGAGTTACCTGTTCCAGCTGCTGCAGGGCCTGGCCTTCTGCCACGCCCACCGGGTGCTGCACCGGGACCTGAAGCCGCAGAATTTGCTCATCAACGCCGAGGGCTCCATCAAGCTGGCCGACTTCGGGCTGGCCCGGGCCTTCGGGGTGCCTGTCAGGACCTACACCCACGAGGTGGGGAGATTTGGGGATCCCCTTGTAGGGTTTGGGGTCCCCAGGTGGGATTTGGGGGGGTTTAGGGGGGTTTGGGGGGGATTTCAGGGGTCTGGGGGCTCCATCAAGCTGGCCGACTTCGGGCTGGCCCGGGCCTTTAGGGTGCCTGTCCGGACCTACACACACGAGGTGGGGAAATTTGGGGTGCCCAGGTGGGATTTGGGGTCCCCCAGGTGGGATTTGGGGGGAATCTGGGGTCCCCCAGGTGGGATTTGGGGTCCCCAGGTGGGATTTGGGGGGGATTTCAGGGGTTTCGGGGGGGTTTGGGGTGCCTATCAGGACCTACACCCACAAGGTGGGGAAATTTGGGGATCCCCAGGTGGGATTTAGGGGGGATTTGGGGTCCCCCAGGTGGGATTTGGGGTCCCCAGGTGGGATTTGGGGTCCCCAGGTGGGATTTAGGGGGGATTTGGGGTCCCCCAAGTGGGGTTTGGGGGGGATTTCAGGGGTTTAAGGGGACTTTCAGGGTGCCTGTCAGGACCTACACACACGAGGTGGGGAAATTTGGGGTCCCCAGGTGGGGGATTTGGGGGTTCCCAGGTGGAGTTTGGGGGGGATTTGGGGTCCCCAGGGGGGATTTAGGGTCCCCAGGTGGGGTTATGGGGGGTTTGGGATGGGTTTTTGGGGGTCCTGACCCTGACGGTGTCCCTGATGTCCCCAACGTCCCCAGGTGGTGACACTCTGGTACCTCTGGGTGTCCTGTCCCTAATGTTCCTGATGGTGTCCCTGATGTCCCCAATGTCCCTGATGTCCCCAGGTAGTGATACTCTGGTACCTTAGGGATGCTGATGGTGTCCCTGATGGTGTCCCTGGTGTCCCCAATGTCCCTGATGGTGTCCCTGATGTCCCCAGGTGGTAACACACTGGTACCTCTGGGATGTTCCCCAGTGAGGTCAGGGTGTCCTGTCCCCAATGTCCCCAATGTCCCCAGGTGGTGACACTCTGGTACCTTAGGAATGTCTGTCCCTGATGATGTCCCCAATGTCCCCAGGTGGTGACACTCTGGTACCTCTGGGATGCTGATGATGTCACTGATGGTGTCCCTGATGTCCCCAATGTCCCTGATGATGTCCCCAATGTCCCCTGTGTGACAGGTGGTGACCCTGTGGTACCTTAGGGAGGCTGATGATGGTGTTGATGATGTCCCTGATGTCCCCGATGTCCCCAATGTCCCCAGGTGGTGACACTGTGGTACCTTAGGGATGCTGATGGTGTCCCTGATGATGTCTGTCCCTGATGATGTCCCTGATGTCCCCAATGTCCCTGATGATGTCCCCAATGTCCCCAGGTGGTGACACTGTGGTACCTTAGGGATGCTGATGATGGTGTTGATGATGTCCCCAATGTCCCCTGTGTGACAGGTGGTGACCCTGTGGTACCTTAGGGATGCTGGTGATGTCCCTGATGTCCCCAGGTGGTGACCCTGTGGTACCTTAGGGATGCTGATGATGGTGTGATGATGTCCCTGATGATGTCCCTGATGTCCCCAATGTCCCCAGGTGGTGACCCTGTGGTACCTTAGGGATGCTGATGATGCTGTTGATGATGTCCCTGATGATGTCCCCAATGTCCCCAATGTCCCCAGGTGGTGACACTCTGGTACCTTAGGGATGCTGATGATGGTGTTGATGATGTCCCCAATGTCCCCAATAACCCCAATGTCCCCAGGTGGTGACACTCTGGTACCTTAGGGATGTCTGTCCCTGATGATGTCCCCAATGTCCCTGATGTCCCCAGGTAGTGACACTCTGGTACCTTAGGGATGCTGATAATGTCCCTGATGGTGTCCCTGGTGTCCCCAATGTCCCTGATGGTGTCCCCAATGTCCCCAGGTGGTGACCCTCTGGTACCTCTGGGTGTCCTGTCCCTGATGGTGTCCCCAATGTCCCTGATGTCCCCAGGTAGTGACACCCTGGTACGTCTGGGATGTTGTGTCCCCGATGTCCCTGATGTCCCCAATGTCCCCAGGTGGTGACACTCTGGTACCTTAGGGATGCTGATGATGGTGTTGATGATGTCCCTGATGATGTCCCCAATGTCCCCAGGTGGTGACACTCTGGTACCTTAGGGATGCTGGTGATGGTGTGATGATGTCCCTGATGATGTCTGTCCCTGATGATGTCCCCAATGTCCCCAGGTGGTGACACTCTGGTACCGCGCCCCCGAGATCCTGCTGGGCTGCAAATATTACAGCACAGCTGTGGACATCTGGAGCCTGGGCTGCATCTTCGCCGAGATGGTGGGTGGCACTTGGGGACATTGGGGACACTGAGGGGACATCTGGAGCCTGGGCTGCATCTTCGCCGAGATGGTGGGTGGCACTTGGGGACATTGGGGACACTGAGGGGACACTGAGGGGACATCTGGAGCCTGGGCTGCATCTTCGCCGAGATGGTGGGTGGCACTTGGGGACATTGGGGACACTGAGGGGACACTGAGGGGACATCTGGAGCCTGGGCTGCATCTTCGCCGAGATGGTGGGTGGCACTTGGGGACACTGAGGGGACATTGGGGGCCCTGGGGGTGGCCTGGGTGTCCCCAAACTCCTCCTAAGGTGACACAGGAGACCCCCAGGATGCCCTGACCCCCCTCAGGTGACACTGGGGGTGACACTGCTGTCCCCAAACCCCCCCTCAGGTGACACTGATGTCCCCAGACCCCCCCTCAGGTGACACCAGGGGTGTCCCCACCCCCGGGGTGACCCCGCCGTGACGTCACCGTGACGTCACCGTGGGAACAAAGGGACATTGTGGGGTTGGGGGGGGGGAGGGGACATCATGTGACCCCCCCACGTCCCCCGGGGTGGCCACAACGTCCGGGGGGGGTCACGAGGGGCTCACGGGGCGGGGGAGGGGACAAAGCCCGGGGGGAGGGGACAGGACGGGGCTGGGGTGACACCGGGGGCCCCTGGGGGTGGCCGGGATGTCCCCAACACCCCTGGGGTGGCTTTGGGGGGGGGGGGGGGGGGCGCTCAGGTGTCCCCTGGGGTGTCCCCCTTCCTCAGCAGGGTCCCCAACCCCCCCTGGGGCTGTCCCCAGTGTCCCCAAACCCCCCTGTGGGTGTCCCCAGTGTCCCTAAACCCCCCTGTGGGTGTCCCCAGTGTCCTCAGACCCCCCTGGCACTGTCCTCAGTGTCCCCTGATGCCCCTGGGACTGTCCCCAGTGTCCCCAACCCCCCGTGTGCCCCCAGATCTCTCCCGAGGCTCTGAGATCAAACCCTGTGTCCCTTGGGGTGTCCCCTGGGATGTCCCCAATGTCCCAGCAGTGTCCCCACTGTCCCTATGATGTCCCCACTGTCCCTATGATGTCCCCAATGTCTCTATGGTGTCCCCAATGTCACTGTGCCCTGTTCCCGGTGACTCTGAGATCAACCAGCTGTCCCCACTATCCCTATGATGTCCCCAATGTCCTGACCCTGTGATGTCCCCACTGTCTCTGTGATGTCTCCAATGTCCTGATGATGTCCTGGTGATGTCCCCAATGTCCCAGCAGTGTCCCCAATGTCCCTGTGCTGTCCCCAGATCACCCGCCGTGCCCTGTTCCCCGGTGACTCCGAGCTCGACCAGCTGTCCCCAATGTCCCCAATGTCCCCAATGTCCCTTTGGTGTCCCCAGATCACCCGCCGTGCCCTGTTCCTGGGTGACTCCGAGATCGACCAGCTGTCCCCATTGTCCCCAATGTCCCTGTCTCCCAGCAGTGTCCCAGCAGTGTCCCAGCAGTGTCCCAGCAATGTCCCCAATGTCCCCAATGTCCCCAGATCACCCGCCGTGCCCTGTTCCCGGGCGATTCCGAGATCGACCAGCTGTCCCCATTGTCCCCAATGTCCCTATGGTGTCCCCAATGTCCCAGCAGTGTCCCCAGTGTCCCAGCAGTGTCCCCAATGTCCCCATAGATCACCCGCCGTGCGCTGTTCCCGGGCGATTCCGAGATCGACCAGCTGTCCCCATTGTCCCCATTGTCCCCAATGTCCCCAATGTCCCCAATGTCCCTGTCCCTCTGTAGATCACCCGCCGTGCCCTGTTCCCCGGTGACTCCGAGATCGACCAGCTGTCCCCATTGTCCCTGTGATGTCCCCATTGTCCCCAATGTCCCTGTGTCTCAGCAATGTCCCCAATGTCCCTTTGGTGTCCCCACAGATCACCCGCCGCGCGCTGTTCCCCGGTGACTCCGAGATCGACCAGCTGTCCCCATTGTCCCCAATGTCCCCAATGTCCCTTTGCTGTCCCCAGATCACCCGCCGCGCGCTGTTCCCCGGTGACTCCGAGATCGACCAGCTGTCCCCATTGTCTCTATGATATCCCCAATGCCCTGACCCTGTGATGTCCCTGTGATGTCCCCAATGTCCCCAATGTCCCCACAGATCACCCGCCGCGCGCTGTTCCCCGGTGACTCCGAGATCGACCAGCTGTCCCCATTGTCCCCAATGTCCCCAATGTCCCCAATGTCCCTTTGCTGTCCCCAGATCACCCGCCGTGCCCTGTTCCCCGGTGACTCCGAGATCGACCAGCTGTCCCCATTGTCCCCAATGTCCCAGCAGTGTCCCCATTGTCCCTAATGTCTCTATGATGTCCCCAATGTCCCCAATGTCCCCAGTGTCCCCAATGTCCCCAATGTCCCCGCAGATCACCCGCCGTGCGCTGTTCCCCGGTGACTCCGAGATCGACCAGCTGTCCCCATTGCCCCCAATGTCCCAGCAGTGTCCCAGCAGTGTCCCCAATGTCCCTGTCCCTCTGTAGATCACCCGCCGTGCCCTGTTCCCGGGCGATTCCGAGATCGACCAGCTGTCCCCATTGTCCCCAATGTCCCTATGGTGTCCCCAATGTCCCAGCAGTGTCCCCAATGTCCCCAATGTCCCCAATGTCCCCACAGATCACCCGCCGTGCCCTGTTCCCCGGTGACTCCGAGATCGACCAGCTGTCCCCATTGTCCCCATTGTCTCTATGATGTCCCCAATGTCCCCAATGTCCCCAGATCACCCGCCGTGCCCTGTTCCCCGGTGACTCCGAGATCGACCAGCTGTCCCCAATGTCCCCAATGTCCCCGCAGATCACCCGCCGCGCGCTGTTCCCCGGTGACTCCGAGATCGACCAGCTGTCCCCATTGTCCCCAATGTCCCAGCAGTGTCCCCAATGTCCCTTTGCTGTCCCCAGATCACCCGCCGTGCCCTGTTCCCGGGCGATTCCGAGATCGACCAGCTGTTCCGCATTTTCCGCACGCTGGGCACGCCGGACGAGGCCGCCTGGCCGGGGGTGTCGGCGCTGCCCGACTACAAGGCCACCTTCCCCCGCTGGGCGCGCCAGGACCTGGCCAAGGTGCTGCCGCCGCTGGACGACGAGGGACGCAAGCTCCTGGCGGTGAGGGGACAGGGGACACTCCTGCCTCGTTTCTCACACTTCTCCCCAAATTTTTCCTGATTTTTTCCCAATTTTTCCTGATTTTTTCCCAATTTTTCCTGATTTTTCCATGATTTTTTCCCAATTTTTCCCTGATTTTTTCCAAATTTTTCCTGATTTTTCCGTGATTTTTTCCCCAATTTTTCCTGATGTTTTCCCAATTTTTCTTGATTTTTTCCCAATTTTTCCCAATTTTTCCTGATTTTTCCCAATTTTTCCTGATTTTCCCCAATTTTTTCCTGATTTTTTCCCAATTTTTCCTGATTTTTTCCCAATTTTTCCCTGATTTTTTCCCAATTTTTCCTGATTTTTTCCCAATTTTTCCCCAATTTTCCCTGATTTTTTCTCAATTTTTTCCTGATTTTTTCCCAATTTTTTCCTGATTTTTTCCCCACATCTTTTCCCAATTTCTCTTGATTTTTCCCCCACTTTTCTTCTAATTTTTCCTGATTTTTCCCAATTTTCC
This sequence comes from Fringilla coelebs, assembly GCF_963513975.1. Classification (NCBI taxonomy): domain Eukaryota; kingdom Metazoa; phylum Chordata; class Aves; order Passeriformes; family Fringillidae; genus Fringilla; species Fringilla coelebs. Next base: position 1,028,242 of record NC_140056.1, read on the forward strand.
CTGATTTTTCCCAATTTTCCCTGATTTTCCCCAATTTTTTCCTGATTTTTTCCTGATTTTTCCCAATTTTTCCAGATTTTTCCCAATTTTTCCCTGATTTTCCCCAATTTTTTCCTGATTTTTCCCCGTTTTTTCCCAATTTTCCCTTGATTTTCCCCAATTTTTCCCGATTTTCCCTCATTTTTTCCCCACTTTTTTTTCCCCAATTTTTCCTGATTTTTTCCCCACTTTTTTCCTAATTTTTCCTGATTTTTCCCCAATTTTTCCTAATTCTCCCCGATTTTTTCCTGAATTTTCCTGATTTTTTCCCACTTTTTCCCCAATTTTTCCTGATTTTTTCTCCAATTTTTCCCCAATTTTTTCTGATGTTTCTCCAATTTTCCCCAATTTTTTCCAATTTTTCCTGATTTTTTCCCAATTTTTCCTTGATTTTCCCCAATTTTCCCTGATTTTTCCTGGTTTCAACCTCTTTTTCACCCCATATTTCTCATTTTCCCCCAACATTTCCCCCCTTTTTCTCCCATTTTCCCCATTTTTCCCCATTTTTTCCCCATTTTCCCTCATTTCCCCCCATTTTCCCCCTCATTTTTCCCATTTTCTCCCCCATTTTTCCCCATTTTTCCGCATTTTTTCCCCGTTTCCCCCCTTTTTTTCCTATTTTTCCCCATTTTCTCCCCCATTTTTTCCCATTTTTCCCCATTTTTGCCCATTTTCCCCTTTTTCCCCCAGCAAATGCTGCACTACGACCCCAACAAGCGAATCTCGGCCAAGGCCGCCCTGGGCCACCCCTTCTTCAGGGACGTCACCAGGGCCGTGCCCCACCTGCGCCTCTGACCCCAAACCACCCCAAATGTCCCCAAAATCCACCCCAAAACCCCCAAATCCACCCAAAATATCCCAAAATCCCCCCAAAACCACCCAAAATATCCCCCAAATCCACCCCAAAACCCCAAACTTCACCCTAAAACCCCAAAATCCACCCTAAAACCCCAAAATCCACCCTAAAACCCCCCAAAACCACCCAAAATATCCCCAAAATCCACCCCAAAACCCCAAAAACCATCCCAAAACCACCCTAAAACCCCAAAATCCACCCAAAATATCCCAAAACCACCCCAAAACCACCCAAAACCCCCAAATCCACCCCAAAATATCCCAAAATCCACCCAAAATATCCCCAAAACCACCCTAAAACCCCCAAATCCACCCAAAATATCCCCTAAAACCCCAAATCCACCCAAAATATCCCAAAACCACCCCAAAACCACCCCAAAACAACCCTAAAACCCCCAAATCCACCCGAAACGTCCCCAAAACCACCCTAGAACCCCAAAATCCACCCTAAAACCCCCAAATCCACCCAAAATATCCCCAAAACCACCCTAAAACTCCAAAATCCACCCTAAACATCCCCCAAATCCACCCTAGAACCCCAAAATCCACCCAAAATATCCCAAAATCCACCCAAACCACCCAAAATATCCCCAAAATCCACCCTAAAACCCCCAAATCCACCCAAAATAACCCCCAAATCCACCCCAAACCACCCCAAACGTCCCCAAAATCCACCCTAGAACCCCAAAACCACCCCAAACGTCACCAAAAACACCCGAAAACCCCAAAATCCACCCCAAAAACCATCCCAAAACCACCCTAGAACCCCCAAATCCACCCAAAATATCCCAAAATCCACCCAAAACCACCCTAAACGTCCCCAAAAACACCCTAAAACCCCAAAATCCACTCAAAATATCCCCAAAACCACCCTAAAACCCGAAAATGCACCCAAAAACCACCCAAAATATCCCCAAAACCACCCTAAAACCCCCAAAACACCCAAAATATCCCCAAAATCCACACTAAAACCACACGAAACCACCCAAAATATCCCCCAAACCACCCTAAAACCCCAAAAACCACCGCAAAACCACCCTAAAACCCAAAAATCCACCCAAAATATCCCCAAATCCACACTAAAACCCCCCCAAACCACCCTAAAACTCCCAAATCCACCCCAAAATATCCCAAAATCCACCCTAAACATCCCCAAAATCCACCCTAGAACCCCAAAATCCACTCAAAATAACCCCAAAATCCACCCTAGAACCCCCAAAACCACCCCAAACGTCCCCAAAAACACCTGAAAACCCCCAAATCCACCCCAAAAACCATCCCAAAACCACCCTAAAACCCCAAAATCCCCCCCAAAACCACCCTAAAACCCCAAACACCACCCAAAATATCCCCCAAATTCACCCTAAAACCCCAAAATCCACCCAAAATATCCCCAAATCCCCCCCAAACCACCCCAAATCCCCCAAAATATCCTCAAATCCCCAAAATGATCCCAAATCCCCCCAAAATGGTCCCAAAAATGACCCGAAATTTCCCAAAAAGGACCCAAAACTTCCCAAAATATCCCCAAACCCCCCAAAAACCATCCTAGAACATCCAAAACGTCCCTTAAACTCCCCAAATGACCCCAAAACGGCCCCAAATCCCCAAAAATGACCCCAAAATTCCCAAAAATTACCCCAAATCCCCCAAATTGCCCCAAAATTCCCAATACGGCCCCAAAATGACCCAAAATGGCCCCAAAATGACCCTAAATGGCCCTAAAATTCCTCCAAAAGCCCCAAAATTACGCTAAAACTCCTCCTGATGTCCCCAAAACCCTCCCAGGACCCCCAAATGTCCCAAATTGTCCCCAAATGTCCCCAAATTTCGATGTCCCCTCCCCCCCCACCGCGGTTTTTTTGGAGCCGAAATTTTTTTGGTCAAATTTTTTTTTCCGGCAAAAAAAAAAAAAAAAATTTGTAATAAAATTTCTTTTTTGTTGTTGGGTTTTAATTTTAATTTGGAAAGGGGGGGTGGGGTCAGGGTGGCATTGTCACCTCTGGGGGTGGCATTGTCACCTCCCCTCCCCCCAAAAATGTCTCCAAAAATGGCCCTAAAATCCCCCCAGATCCCTGGAAATGTCCCCAAATCTGCCCAAAAAGGACCAAAAATCCCTCTCGAAAGCCCAAAAAATGTCCCCAAGACCCCAAAAATGTCCCTAAACCCCAAAATGTCCCCAAATTGTCCCCAAACCCCCCAAAATGTCCCCAAATTGTCCCCAACCCCCCCGAGGGAGCCTCCCAGGCCACGCCCCCTAAACAACAAGCCACGCCCAGTTTGTGGCCACGCCCACCGCACAATCAGAGCGTTCTGATTGGTTCGTCCAAGCCCCGCCCTGGGACTCATCGCTCCCGGCGAGCTCCGCTGTCAATCATACCCAGCGGCTCCTCTGATTGGACGAAGGTTCGTCTCCGCCCGCCTTCTCATTGGGTGAGGCAGCCGGGGGGCTCCGCCCTCTTCGGTCACCTTATTTGTTGTTCGACCCGCCCTCCCGCGCGTTTCCGCTTCCTATTGGTGGCCTGCCGTGTCACTCATCACAAGTCCCGCCTTTTCTCTTCCCCATTGGCCACGCTCTTTTTTCCCCTTATTGGCCGCTCTGCTGTCCATCACCTCTTCCCTCCCACCTATTGGTGGAGCCCCGCGGGGCGGTGCCCTCCTCTCTTCCCATTGGCGCAGCGCAAAGGCGGGCTCTTCACCGATTGGTCGCCGCTCATCTTAGTCCCGCCCCCCTCCGTGAGGGCTTGGCGGAGCCGCTGTTTGTGCGCTCGGGGCCGCGCCGGGAGGGCCCGGAGGTACCGGAGGGGAGGGCGGGGGTCCCGGTGGGACCGGGGGGCGCTCCGAGGGCGGCACCGGGCACCGACAGCGACCGAGCACCGAGGGGAACCGGGAGGAACCGCGCCGCGCCCGGCCCGGCCCGCTGAGGGCGCTGAGGGGAGGGCGGGACCCCCCCGGTGGCGATTTGGGGAGGGGGCTCCAGGCCTGAGGGCGCCGCCGCCGCCTCGTCCCGGGCGGTTCCGGGCCGGGATCCCCCGGAGGGGTCGGGGCTTGGCCGGGTTGGGCTTGAGGGGAGCGGCGCTGCTTCGTTGTGAGGGGGAACCCCCATTTTGGGGGGTGTTTTTGGCCCCCTCCCCATTATTGAGGTTTCTCTCCTGTTTTGGGGTTTTTATTTTTCGTCCCCTCCCTATTTTTGTTTTTTTTTCTTGCCTCGTTCCTATTTTGGGAATGTTTTCCCCTTGTTTTGGGTTTTTTCCCCACCTCTTCTCCATTTTTGAGGTTCCCCCCCTGTTTTGGGGTGTTTTTCTGCCCTGTTCTCCCCTATTGGGATTTTTTCCCTGTTTTGGGTATTTTTTTTTCTTGCCTCGTACTCATTATTGTCGATTATCCCTATTTTGGCAGCATTTTTCTCACAGTTTTGGGGTTTTTCTCTCTGATTCCTGCCCAGAGCTGGGGATCCCCCAGGATTTGGGATCTCCCAAGAATTTGGGATCCCCCAGAGTTTGGGATCCACCAGAATTTGGGATCTCCCAGGATTTGGGATCCCACTGAACCGTGGCTCCTCCAGAATTTGGGATCACCCCAGACTCTGGGATTGCTCAGAATTTGGGATTCCCTGGAATTTGGGATCCCCCAGAGTTTGGGATCCCCCAGAATTTGGGATCCCTCAGAATCTGGGATCCCTCAGCACTGAGGCTCTCCCAGGATTTGGGATTCCCTGGAATTTGGGATCTCCCATCCCAGTTTGGCTGCCCCCTGTGCTGACCCCATCCCAGTTTGGGTATCCCACTGTTCTGACCCCATCCCAGTTTGGCTATCCCAGTAGGGTGACCCCATCCCAGTTTGGCTGTCCCAGTAGGGTGACCCCATCCCAGTGGGGTGACCCCATCCCAGTTGGGTTATCCCACTGTGCTGACCCCATCCCAGTCTGGCTGCCCCCTGTGCTGACCCCATCCCAGTTTGGCTGTCCCAGTAGGGTGACCCCATCCCAGTAAGGTGACCCCATCCCAGTGGGGTGACCCCATCCCAGTCTGGCTATCCCAGTAGGGTGACCCCATCCCAGTAGGGTGACCCCATCCCAGTCTGGCTATCCCAGTAGGGTGACGCCGTCCCAGTTTGGCTGTCCCACTGTGCTGACCCCATCCCAGTTTGGCTATCCCAGTAGGGTGACCCCATCCCAGTTTGGCTATCCCAGTAGGGTGACCCCATCCCAGTTTGGCTATCCCAGTAGGGTGACCCCATCCCAGTTTGGCTGCCCCCTGTGCTGACCCCATCCCAGTTTGGCTGTCCCCATCCCAGTTTGGCTGCCCCCAGTTTGGCTGACCCCTGCCATGTCCCCCTGTCCGTCTGTCCCCAGGATCGCGGTGCCGTCATTCCCAGCCCATCCCAGTGTTCTGACCTCACCCCAGTTGGGTTGATCCCATCCCAGTTTGGCTGTCCCCATCCCAGTTAGGGTGACCCCATCCCAGTTTGGCCATCCCAGTAGGGTGACCCCATCCCAGTTGGGTTATCCCAGTAGGGTGACCCCATCCCAGTTTGGCTATCCCAGTAGGGTGACCCCATCCCAGTTTGGTTATCCCAGTGGGGTGACCCCATCCCAGTTAGGGTGACCCCATCCCAGTTTGGCTGCCCCCATCCCAGTTTGGCTGACCCCTGCCGTGTCCCCCTGTCCGTCTGTCCCCAGGACCGCGGTGCCGTCGCGCCCAGCCCGTCCCAGTGTTCTGACCCCATCCCAGTAGGATGACCCCATCCCAGTTTGGCCATCCCAGTAGGGTGACCCCATCCCAGTTTGGCTGACCCCTGTGCTGACCCCATCCCAGTTTGGCTGCCCCCATCCCAGTTTGGCTGCCCCCATCCCAGTTTGGCTGACCCCTGCCGTGTCCCCCTGTCCGTCTGTCCCCAGGACCGCGGTGCCGTCGCGCCCAGCCCGTCCCAGTGTTCTGACCCCATCCCAGTAGGATGACCCCATCCCAGTTTGGCCATCCCAGTAGGGTGACCCCATCCCAGTTTGGCTGACCCCTGTGCTGACCCCATCCCAGTTTGGCTGCCCCCATCCCAGTTTGGCTGCCCCCATCCCAGTGTTCTGACCCCTGCCGTGTCCCCCTGTCCGTCTGTCCCCAGGACCGCGGTGCCGTCGCGCCCAGCCCGGCCATGGCCGCGCGCGGGGCCCAGCGGCCCAACGGGCACTCGCAGCCCAGTAAGATCTGCCAGTTCAAACTGGTGCTACTGGGAGAGTCGGCCGTGGGCAAGTCCAGCCTGGTGCTGCGCTTCGTCAAGGGCCAGTTCCACGAGTACCAGGAGAGCACCATCGGCGGTGAGCCGGGCTCCCAGGGGATTTGGGGGATCCCAAAAGGGTCTGGGGGATCCCACGGGGATTTGGGGTGATCCCAGGGTGGGATTTGGGGTGCAGGGCTTCGTCAAGGGCCAGTTCCACGAGTACCAGGAGAGCACCATCGGCGGTGAGCGGGGATCCCACAGGGATTTAGGGGATCCCAAAAGGGTCTGGGGGATCCCAGAAGGGTCTGGGGCTGTCCTAAAGGGGTCTGGGGCTGGCCTGGGTGGGGTTTGGGGTGATCCCAGGTGGGATTTGGGGTGCAGGGCTTCGTCAAGGGCCAGTTCCACGAGTACCAGGAGAGCACCATCGGCGGTGAGCCGGGCTCCCACGGGGGGCTGGGGAATCCCAAAAGGATCTGGGGGATCCCAGAAGGGTCTGGGGCTGGCCTGGGTGGGATTTGGGGCTGGCCAGGGTGGGGTTTGGGGTGATCCCAGCTGGGATTTGGGGTGCAGGGAGGGCTTTGTCAAGGCGAGTACCAGGAGAGCACCATCGGCGGTGAGCCGGGCTCCCACGGGGGGCTGGGGGATCCCAAAAGGGTCTGGGGGATCCCAAAAGGGTCTGGGGGATCCCAAAAGGGTCTGGGGCTGGCCTGGGTGGGATTTGGGGTGATCCCAGCTGGGATTTGGGGTGATCCCAGCTGGGATTTGGGGTGATCCCAGCTGGGATTTGGGGTGCAGGGCTTCACCAAGGCCAGTACCAGGAGAGCACCATCGGCGGTGAGCTGGGATCCCACGGGGGGCTGGGGGATCCCAAAAGGGTCTGCGGGATCCCACAGGGATTTGGGGGATCCCACAGGGATTTGGGGAATCCCAAATGGATTTGGGGGATCCCACAAGGGTCTGGGGCTGGCCAGGGTGGGATTTGGGGTGATCCCAGCTGGGATTTGGGGTGCAGGGAGGGCTTTTTGGAAGGGTTTGGGGTACCCTGAGGTGTCCCTGGGCAGATTTTGTGACACCCGGAGGTGTCCCTGGAAGGACCTGGAATGCAGGAAGGGTTTGGGGTGCAGTAAGGTGTCCCTGGCTGGCTTGGTGACCCTGTGGTGCCACTGGTGGCACTCTGGTGACACTCTGGTGACACTGGTGACACTGTGGTGACCCTGTCCCCTGTCCCCAGCGGCGTTCCTGACGCAGTCCGTGTGCCTGGCCAGGTTTGGGGTGCAGTGATGGCTCTCTGGTTGGGCTGGTGACACTCTGGTGACACTGTGGTGCCACTGGTGACACTCTGGTGACCCTGTGGTGACACTGGTGGCACTCTGGTGGCACTGTGGTGACCCTGTCCCCTGTCCCCAGCGGCGTTCCTGACACAGTCCGTGTGCCTGGCCGGGTTTGGGGTGCAGTGAGGTGTCCCTGGCTGGGTTGGTGACACTCTGGTGACCCTGTGGTGACACTGGTGGCACTGTGGTGGCACTGTGGTGACCCTGTCCCCTGTCCCCAGCGGCGTTCCTGACGCAGTCCGTGTGCCTGGCCGGGTTTGGGGTGCAGTGATGGCTCTCTGGGTGGGCTGGTGACACTCTGGTGACACTGGTGGCACTGTGGTGACCCTGTGGTGACACTGGTGACACTCTGGTGGCACTGTGGTGACCCTGTCCCCTGTCCCCAGCGGCGTTCCTGACGCAGTCCGTGTGCCTGGATGACACCACGGTGAAGTTTGAGATCTGGGACACGGCGGGGCAGGAGCGCTACCACAGCCTGGCCCCCATGTACTACCGGGGGGCCCAGGCTGCCATCGTGGTCTACGACATCACCAACCAGGTCTGGGGGGTCTGGGGGACATTTGGGGGGGTCCTGAGGGGACTTCAGGGGGTCCTGAGGGGGTTTTGGGGTGTCCTGAGGGGATTTGGGGGGATTTCAGGGGGATCTGGGGGGGTTTCGGGGGTGGTTTGAGGGGTACTTCCAGGGTGCCCAGGCTGCTATCATGGTCTACGACATCACCAACGAGGTCTGGGGGGTCTGGGGGACATTTGGGGGGGTCCTGAGGGGATTTGGGGGAGTCCTGAGGGGATTTCAGGGGGTCCTGAGGGGGTTTCAGGGGGTCCTGAGGGGGTTTTGGGGTGTCCTGAGGGGATTTGAGGGGGATCTGGAGGGGTTTTGGGGGTGGTCTGAGGGGTACTACCGGGGGGCCCAGGCTGCCATCGTGGTCTACAACATCACCAACCAGGTCTGGGGGGTCTGGGGGGCATTTGGGGGGGTCCTGAGGGGATTTGGGGGGGTCCTGAGGGGATTTCAGGGGGTCCTGAGGGGATTTGGGGGAGTCCTGAGGGGATTTGGGGGGGTCCTGAGGGGATTTGAGGGGGATCTGGGGGAGTTTTGGGGCGTGGTCTGAGGGGTACTACCGGGGTGCCCAGGCTGCCATTGTGGTCTACAACATCACCAAGCAGGTCTGGGGGGTCTGGGGGACATTTGGGGGGGTCCTCAGGGGATTTCAGGGGATCCTGAGGAGGTTTAGGGGGGATTTGAGGGGGTCCTGAAGGGTTTTGGGGGGGATTTGAGGGGATTTTGGGGGGTCTCAGGGGGGTCTGAGGGAGCCATCGTGGTCTGGTCTGGGGGGGATTTGGGGCAGATCTGGGGGACTCAGGGGGGTCTGAGGGAGCTCAGGGGGTTTGAGGGGGAGTCCCAGGATATTTGAGGAGGGGTCTCAGGGGTTCCAGGATATTTGAGGAGGGGTCTCAGGGGTTTCAGACTATTTGGGGAGGGGTCTTATGGCCCCAGTCCCCCTGCAGGAGACCTTTGCCCACACCCGGGGCTGGGTGAAGGAGCTGGGGGGGGTCTGGGCATCTCAGGGGATTTGAGGATTTTTGAGGAGGGGTCTCAGGGTATTTGAGGAGGGGTCTCTGGGGATTTGAGGAGGGGTCCCAGAGGTCTCAGACTATTTGGGGAGGGGTCTCACAGCCCCAATCCCCCCTCCAGGAGACCTTTGCCCACACCCGGGGCTGGGTGAAGGAGCTGCAGGGGGGTCTGGGGATCTCAGGGAATTTGAGGATTTTTGAGGAGGGGTCTCAGGTGTCTCAGGGGATTTGAGGAGGGGGATTTGAGGAGGGGTCTCAGGGGATTTGAGGAGGGGTCTCAGACTATTTGAGGAGGGGTCTCACAGCCCCAATCCCCCCTCAGGACACCTTTGCCCACACCCGGGGCTGGGTGAAGGAGCTGGGGGGGGTCTGGGGATCTCAGGGCTCTGAGGATTTTTGAGGAGGGGTCTCAGGTGTCTTAGGGGATTTGAGGAGGGGGATTTGGGGAGGGGTCTCAGACTATTTGAGGAGGGGTCTCACAGCACCAATCCCCCTCCAGGAGACCTTTGCCCGAGCCCGGGGCTGGGTGAAGGAGCTGCAGGGGGGTCTGGGGATCTCAGGGGATTTGAGGATTTTTGAGGGGGGGTCTCAGGTGTCTCAGGGGATTTGGGGAAGGGGGATTTGGGGAGGGGTCTCAGGGGATTTGAGGAGGGGTCTCAGGCTATTTGAGGAGGGGTCTCACAGCCCCAATCCCCGCTCCAGGAGACCTTTGCCCGGGCCCGGGGCTGGGTGAAGGAGCTGCAGGGGGGTCTGGGGATCTCAGGGGATTTGAGGATTTTTGAGGAGGGGTCTCAGGTGTCTCAGGGGATTTGAGGAGGGGGATTTGGGGAGGGGTCTCAGGGGATTTGAGGAGGGGTCTCAGGCTATTTGAGGAGGGGTCTCAGACTATTTGAGGAGGGGTCTCACAGCCCCAATCCCCATCCCAGGAGACCTTTGCCCGGGCCCGGGGCTGGGTGAAGGAGCTGGGGGGGGGTCTGGGCATCTCAGGGGATTTGAGGATTTTTGAGGGGGGGTCTTAGGGGATTTGAGGAGGGGTCTCAGGGAATTTGAGGAGGGGTCTCAGGCTATTTGAGGAGGGGTCTCACAGCACCAATCCCCCCTTCCTTTGCCCGAGCCCGGGGCTGGGTGAAGGAGCTGCAGGGGGGTCTGGGGATCTCAGGGGATTTGAGGAGGGGTCTCAGGTGTCTCAGGGGATTTGAGGAGGGGGATTTGGGGAGGGGTCTCAGGGGATTTGAGGAGGGGTCTCACAGCACCAATCCCCCCTCAGGAGACCTTTGCCCGGGCCCGGGGCTGGGTGAAGGAGCTGCAGCGCCAGGCCAGCCCCAGCATCGTCATCGCCCTGGCCGGCAACAAGGCTGACCTGGCCAGCAAGAGGATGGTGGAATACGAGGTAAGGGGGGTTTGGGGGGGTTTTGGGGGGGTTTAGAGGATTTGGGGCAATTTTGGGGATTTTTAAAAAATTTTTGGGAGATTTGGGGATTTTTTGAGGGAATTTTTGGGGGATTTTTTTAGGATTTTAGGATTTTTTTAGGATTTTTTTAGAATTTTTGGGGGATTTTTTTGGGGGATTTTGGGGATTTTTTGGGGAGTTTTGGGGATTTTTTGGGGGGATTTTGGGGATTTTTTAGGGGGTATTTGGGGGTTTTTTTTTTTAAGTTTTTGGGGATTTTTTGGGGATTTTTTGGGGGGATTTTGGGATTTTTTTTAAGTTTTTGGGGGGGATTTGGGGATTTTTTTGGGATGATTTGGGGATTTTTTGGGGGGGATTTTGGGATTTTTTTAAAGTTTTTGGTGAATTTGGGGGGGGAGATTTGGGGAACTTTTTTTGGTGATTTGGGGATTTTTTGGGGGGATTTTGGGATTTTTTAAAAAGTTTTTGGGAAACTTTTTGGGGGAATTTGGGGTTTTTTTGGGGGGATTTGGGGGATTTTTCAGGAGGATTTTCTTTAAAGTTTTTGGGGAATTTTTTTTGAGGATTTGGGGATTTTTTGGAGGGGATTTTGGGGATTTTTTGGGGTATTTGGGGATTTTTTTTTTTAAGTTTTTGGGGATTTTTTTGGGATTTTTTGGGAGGGATTTTGGAGATTTTTCAGGGCGATTTTCTTGAAAGTTTTTGCGGAATTTTTTGGCAATTTTAGGATTTTTTTGGGGGTGATCTGGGGATTTTTTGGGGGGATTTTTAGAGGGTGGAGTACGAGGTATGGCGTGTCTTGGAGAATTTTAAGAAATTTTGGGAATTTTTGGAGCAATTTTGGGACTTCCTGTGGAGATTTTTTTGGCCAACGTGTGAAGTTTTTTTGGGGAATTTTTGGGATTTCTCTGAAGGGATTTTTGGGCAATTTCTGGGGAATCTTTGAGGGTTTTTTTGGGAGGAATTTTGGGGTTTTTGATGAATTTTTTGCCTGCAGGAAGCCCAAGCCTACGCTGATGACAACAGCCTGCTCTTCATGGAGACCTCGGCCAAGACAGCCATGAATGTCAACGACCTCTTCCTGGCCATTGGTGGGTCTGGGGGCTCTGGGGGGGCTCTGGGGGGGTCTCAGGGGGCTCTGAGGGGTTTTGGGGGGATCCTGAGGGGTTTTGAGGGGGTTTCAGGAGGTTTCTCAGGGGTTTTGGGGGGTTCTGAGAGGTTTCAGAGAGGTTTGGGGGGGCTCAAGGGGGGTCCTGAGGGGTTTTGGGGGTTCTGAGGAGTTCTGAGGGGGCTCAGGAGGATTTGAGGAGGGGTCTCAGGGGGATTTTGGGGGTCCTGAGGGGTTTTGGGGTTCTGAGGGGGCTCAGGAGGATTTGAGGAGGGGTCTCAGGGGGGGTTTGGGGGTCCTGAGGGGTTTTGGGGAGGTTCAGGAGGATTTGAGGAGGGGGTTCAGGGGGGTTTTGGGGATCCTGAGGAGTTTTGGGGTTCTGAGGGGTTTTGGGGGGATCTCTGAGGGGTTTTGAGGGGGTTTCAGGAGGTTTCTCAGGGGTTTTGGGGGGTTCTGAGAGGTTTCAGAGAGGTTTGGGGGGGCTCAAGGGGGGTCCTGAGGGGTTTTGGGGTTCTATGGGGGCTCAGGAGGATTTGAGGAGGGGGTCTCAGGGGGGTTTTGGGGGTCCAGGGGGGTTTTGGGGGATCTGAGGGGTTTTGGGGGGGGTCTCTGAGGGGTTTTGAGGGGGTTTCAGGAGGTTTCTCAGGGGTTTTGGGAAGTTTCAAAAGGGTTTTAGGAGGGGTTTGGGGGGTTCTGAGAGGTCTGGGGGCTCAAGGGGGGTCCTGAGGGGTTTTGGGGGTCTCTGAGGGGGCTCAGGAGGATTTGAGGAGGGGTCTCAGGGGGGTTTTGGGGGTCCTGAGGGGTTTTGGGGGTCCTGAGGGGTTTTGGGGGTCCTGAGGGGTGCCCCATTTCCAAACCAAATCATCCAGAATCATCCTAAATCATCCCAAACCATCTCAAACCATTCCAAACCATCTCAAATCACTTTAAATCACCCCAAACCATCCCAAACCACTTTAAACCACCCCAAATCCCCCCGAATCCCCCCGAGCTGACCCCCAATCCCCGTTCCAGCCAAGAAGCTGCCAAAGACGGAGCCGCAGAGCACGAGCGGGGCCGGGGGCCGGGGCCGGGGCGTGGACCTGAGCGAGCAGAGCCCGCAGGGCCGCGGGCAGTGCTGCAGCAACTGAGGGGGATCCACTGGGATCCACTGGGACCCACTGGGATCCACTGGGATCCACCGGGACTGAGCCCAGATCCAGCCAGGATTGAACCCAGATCAGCTCACAGGGCCGCGGGCAGTGCTGCAGCAACTGAGGGGGATCCACTGGGATCCACTGGGATCCACTGGGACCCGCTGGGATCCACTGGGATCCGCTGGGATCCACTGGGATGGAACCAGATCCAGCCAGGATTGAACCCAGATCAGCTCACAGGGCCGCGGGCAGTGCTGCAGCAACTGAGGGGGATCCACTGGATCTGCTGGGATCCACCGGGACTGAACCCTGATCCAGCCAGGATTGAACCCAGATCAGCTCACAGGGCTGCAGCAACTGAGGGGGATCCACGGGGTCCACTGGGATCCACTGGGAACGGCTGGGATCCACCGGGACTGAGCCCAGATCCAGCCAGGATTGAGCCCAGATCAGCTCACAGTGCTGCAGCAACTGAGGGATCCACTGGGATGGAACCAGATCCAGCTGGGATCCACCAGGACTGAGCCCAGATCCAGCCAGGATTGAACCCAGATCAGCTCACAGGGCCGCGGGCAGTGCTGCAGCAACTGAGGGGGATCCACTGGGACCTGCTGGGATCCACTGGGATCCACCGGGATCCACTGGGATGGAACCAGATCCAGCCAGGATTGAACCCAGATCAGCTCACAGGGCTGCAGCAACTGAGGGGGATCCCTGGGATCCACTGGGATCCACTGGGATCCACCGGGACTGAGCCCAGATCCAGCCAGGATTGAACCCAGATCAGCTCACAGGGCTGCAGCAACTGAGGGGGATCCACGGGGTCCGCTGGGATCCCTGGGATCTGCTGGGATCCACTGGGGTGGAACCAGATCCAGCCAGGATCCACCGGGACTGAGCCCAAATCCACCAGGACTGAACCCAGATCCAGCTCACAGGGCTGCAGCAACTGAGGGGGATCCACAGGATCTGCTGGGATCCACTGGGCTGGAACCAGATCCAGCCAGGATCCACTGGGACTGAACCTTGATCCACCAGGATTGAACCCAGATCAGCTCACAGTGCTGGGGCCAGTGCTGCAGCAACTGAGGGGGATCCGCTGGGATCCACTGGGATCCACTGGGATCCACCGGGACTGAACCCTGATCCAGCCAGGATTGAACCCAGATCCACCAGGATTGAACCCAGATCAGCTCACAGGGCCACGGGCAGTGCTGCAGCAACTGAGGGGGATCCACAGGATCTGCTGGGATCCGCTGGGATGGAACCAGATCCAGCCGGGATCCACCAGGACTGATCCCAGATCCGCCAAGATTGACTGGGATTGACCCAGGATTGCAGCCAGGATCCACCGGGACTGAGCCCAGATCCACCGGGACTGAGCCCAGATCCAGCTAGGATTGAACTCAGATCCAGCTCACAGGGCTGCAGTAACTGAGGGATCCACAGGATCTGCTGGGATCCAGCCTAAATCCAGCCGGGATTGAATCCAAATCCAGCCAGGATCCACCAGGACTGAGCCCTGATCTAGCTTGCAGGGCCACAGCCAGTGCTGGAGCAGCTGAGGGATCTGCTGGGATCAGCCCAAATCCAGTCGGGATCACAGCCAGGATCCAACCCAGGTCCAGCCCAGATTGAACTGGGATCACAGCCAGGATCCAGTCCAAATCCCGCCAGGATCCAGCCCAGATCAAACTGGGATCACAGCCAGGATCCAGTCCAAATCCAGCCCAGATCCAGACCAATTCCAGTTGGGATCACAGCCAGGATCCAGCCCTAATCCAGCCCAAATCCAGCCAGGATCCAGCCCAATCCAGCCGGGATCACAGCCAGGATCCAGCCCAGATCCAGTCGGGATCACAGCCAGGATCCAGCCCCAATCCAGCCCAGATCCAGCCCAATTCCAGTCGGGATCACAGCCCAGATCCAGCCCGGATCCACCGGGACTGAACCCAGGTCCAGCCCGCAGGGCCACAGCCAGTGCTGGAGCAGCTGAGGGATCCACAGGGTCCAGCCAGATCCCACTGGGGATTCCAGCCCAGATCCCAGCCTGGATCCCACCAGATCCCAGCCTGGATCCCAGCTCCAGCTCCACCCTGGGACTCTCCCAGCACTTTTTGAAGCTTCCAAGGCTCTGCCTCGGCTCCAGATCCCTCCTGGCTCCACCAGATCCCTCTTGGCTCCACCAGATCCCTCTTGGCTCCACCAGATCCTGCCCAGCTCCACCAGATCCCTCCTGGCTCCACCAGATCCTGCCCAGCTCCACCAGATCCTGCCCAGCTCCACCAGATCCCTCCTGGCTCCACCAGGCATCACTTGGATCTCTCAGATCCCACCTGGACCTTCCAGATTTCACATGGATTGTCCAGACTCCTCCTGGCTCCACCAGATCTCACCTGGATCTTCCAGATCCCTCTTGGCTCCTCCAGACTCCACCTGGATCCTCCAGATCTCACCTGGATCCTCCAGACTCCACCTGGATCCTCCAGATCCCTCCTGGATCCTCCAGATCTCACCTGGATCCTCCAGACTCCTCCTGGATCCTCCAGATCCCACCTGGACCTTCTAGATTTCACATGGATCGTCCCGACTCCTCCTGGCTCCACCAGATCTCACCTGGATCCTCCAGACTCCTCCTGGCTCCACCAGATCCCTCTTGGATTCACCAGATCCCACAGGGACCCTCCGGATCCTCCCAGCCCCTCCTGGATCCCGGTGCCAGATCCCCGATCCCTCCCTGCCCACACCGGGGCCGGGATTGGACTCCCGGGGACCCCGCGGGGCCTCGGACGCTTGGACCCCCCCCAGATCCCCCCTGGATCCCCCCAGATCCCCCCTGGATCCCACCAGATCCCTCCAGATCCCCCCTGGATCCCCCCAGATCCCTCCAGACCCCCCTGGATCCCTCCTGGATCTTGGGATCTGGGGGTCCCCAGGCCCAGCAGGGATTTCTGTGGGGTTTTGGTTGTTCCCCGTGGATCCTCTCAGATCCCACCTGGATCCCAGGATCTGGGGCTCCCAGAACCCCCCGTGGGTCCCTCCTGGACCCTCCAGATCCTCCTGGATCCCCCCCAGATCCTCCTGGATCCCAGGATCTGGGGGTCCCAGAACCCCCCATGGGTCCCTCCTGGACCCCACAGATCCTCCTGGATCCCCCCAGATCCTGGATCCCCCCCAGATCCCCCCTGGATCCCAGGATTTGGGGGTCCCAGATCCCTCCTGGATCCCCCAGATCCTCCTGGATCCCCCCAGATCCCCCCTGGATCCCGGGATCTGGGGGTCCCAGAGCCCCCTGGATCCCCCAGATCCCTCCTGGATCCCCCAGATCCCCCCTGGATCCCCCCAGATCCTCCTGGACCCCCCAGATCCTCCTGGATCCCCCCAGATCCCCCCCTGGATCCCAGGATTTGGGGGTCCCAGGATCCCCCCCAGGGGTCTCTGCGGGGTTTTGGTCACTCCCCGTGGGGCAGGAGCTGCGGTGGCACCGTGTGACACTGGGGGGACACTGAGGGGACAGCTGGGGACACTGCTGTGGGAGCTGGGGTGGCCTCGTGGGGGTGTCCCCTGAGTGACCTTGGCCGTGGTCACCTCATAGGTGACATCCCCTGGGTGGCCCCAGTGGTGGCCTCGATGTCCCCCAGGTGTCCCAGCCATGGTGGCCCTCCAGGTGACATCCCCCAGGTGACATCCCAGTGGTGGCCTCAATGTCCCCAGGTGTCCCAGCCATGGTGGCCCTCCAGGTGACATCCCCTAGGTGACATCCCAGTGGTGGCCTTGATGTCCCCCAGGTGTCCCAGCCATGGTGGCCCTCCAGGTGACATCCCCTAGGTGACATCCCAGTGGTGGCCTCGATGTCCCCCAGGTGTTCCTGCCCCCCAGGTGACATCCCCTGGGTGGTCCCAGTGGTGGCCTCGATGTCCCCAGGTGTCCCAGCCATGGTGGCCCTCTGGGTGACATCCCCCAGATGGTCCCAACGGTGGCCTCGATGTCCCCAGGTGATCCCAGCCATGGTGGCCCTCCAGGTGACATCCCCTAGGTGACATCCCAATGGTGGCCTCGATGTCCCCCAGGTGTTCCTGCCCCCCAGGTGACATCCCCTGGGTGGTCCCAGTGGTGGCCTCGATGTCCCCTGGGTGGCCCCAGTGGTGGCCTCGATGTCCCCCAGGTGATCCCAGCCATGGTGGCCCTCCAGGTGACATCCCCTAGGTGACATCCCAGTGGTGGCCTCGATGTCCCCAGGTGTCCCAGCCATGGCCACCCCCCTGTCCCCTCCCAGTGCCCCCCAGTTTGTCCCTGTCCCCACCCTGGGCCGTCCCTCTTTGCACTTTATGCTCAAACTGGCTCTGTCCCCAAGGTGTCCCCAAAGTGCCACCCCCTGCCCTTTGTCCTTGTCCCTTTTGGGCTCTCTGTGTCCCCACCCTGTCCAGGGGACACCCCAAAACGGTGACACCCCCACATTTGGGGACACCCCGACTTGGGGACACCCAGAATTGTCCCCCCAGGCCTGGGGGTGGCGGCTGTGGGGTGGAGGGACCCGGTCCCGTATGAAGCCCCTGGGGACACCTTGGGGACATTCCTGGGGACACCTCGGGGCCACCTTGGGGACATTCCTGGTGCTCCAAAGCCTCTGGAATTGGTGACATTGGTGTCCCCAGGGTGGTGACAGAGCCTGCAGGGTCCTGGCCCTGTCCCCACCCTTGGGGACACTCCCAGGGACATCCCTGGGGACACTCCTGGGGCCACCTTGGGGACACTCCGGGGGCCACCTCGGGGACACTCCCAGGGCCACTTCCAGGGACACCTCGGGGACACTCCCAGGGACATTCCTGGGGACATCTTGGGGACACTCCCGGCGCCACCTCGGGGACACTCCCAGGGACGATCCCAAGGCCACCTCGGGGACACTCCCAGAGCCACTTTGGGGACACTCCCGGAGCCACCTCGAGGCCACCTTGGGGACACTCCCGGAGCCACCTCGAGGCCACCTCGGGGCCATTCCCGGCACCACCTTGGGGACACTCCCGGAGCCACCTCGAGGCCACCTCGGGGACATTCCCGGTGCTCCAGAGCCTCTGGACTTGGTGACATCGCTGTCCCCAAAGTGGTGCCCCCCCTACGGTGACACCGCAGCTCCTGCCACTCTTTTTTCCCTTTTTTTTTCCCTTTTTTTCCCCTTTTTTTCTTTATTTTTCCTCTTTTTCCCCCTCGGATTTTCTTTTTCTTTTCGGTTCGTTTCCGTTTTGTTTTTTTCATTTCCTCGCTTTGGGAAACTCCTCCCTCGCCGTGAAATAACAATCGTGGTAACCACACCCCCCTCGGGTCGCTGATTTACCCATGTATTTAATGTAAAGTAAAAAAAAAAACCAACAAGGACAAGGAAAAAAAAGGAAAAAAAAATCCCAAAAAACCGAAAATTCCCAATTTTTTGTGTGCTCAGGGAGGGGACAGGCGACAACACCGGGGCCACCCGGTGCCAGCAGCCGCTGCCAGATCGCAGCCCTGCCCTGATAACGCTTATCAGAGTTCACAGCTGCCTGCAGGCTCCTGTTTTTTGCCGGATTTTCCTTTTTTTCCCGTTTTTTCACCCAAATTCCCAGCGGGAATTTCGGGCGGCGCTGCCCCTTTAAATCCGCGGGGCCGCTTTAAGACCCCCGGCGCTCCTCGTGTTGTTGCCGCTTTAAACCGGACGTGGTGGGCCCCACTCTGAGCGAGGCCACGCCCACCTGGCCCCCGTTAAAGTAAACAGAGGGGCGTGGCCAGATGGCTCGCGCTCTCCACGAGGCCACGCCCATCGCCCCCCTCTTAAAGCGGCCGCGCCCGCAGAATATCGCGGGACCGGAACCGTTACGCAGGTGCGCGGCGGCGACAACCGGGAGCGGGGACAACCGGGAGCGGGACCGGGATGGGAACGGGGCGGAAAAACCGGGAGCGGGATGGGGCTGAGGAGAGGGAGAAGCGGGACCCCGCTGGGGTTGGGGGGAAAACAACGGGGACCGGGGGAGGTTTGGGGACAACCGGGACCGGCCTGGGCCTACGGCGGGGACAACCGGGACCGGGATGGCGCCGGGGAAAGGGACAACCGGGACCGGGATGGGGTTGGGGAGGGGACAACCGGGACTGGGATGGCGCTGGGGACGGGACAACGAGGACCGGGATGGGGTTGGGGGAGGGGACAACCGGGACCGACCGGGCTGGGAAAAACCGGGACCAGGCTGAGCTGGGAAAAACCGGGACCGGGATGGGGTTGGGGAGGGGACAACCGGGACTGGGATGGCGCTGGGGAGGGGACAATGGGGACCGGGATGGGGTTGGGGAGTGGACAATCGGGATGGGGTTGGGGGAGGGGACAACCGGGACCGACCGGGCTGGGAAAAACCGGGACCGACCGGGCTGGGAAAAACCGGGACCGACCGGACCGGGCTGAGAACAACCGGGGATTGGGTGGGGACACAACGGGCAGCGGGCTGAGGTTGCGGAGGGGCAGACGGGGAGCGGAAACCGAGCGCGGTTGTGTCGCAGCAGAGTCGCTGATTTTCACTTTCCCCGGCAGCGTCACCGGGGCCGTTTCCCGGTGCCCGCCCCAGCCGCGCTCTCCCGTCCCGCCGCCGCCGCCGCCGCCGCGATGCTGCTGCTGCTCCGGGCCATGGCCGGCCGCAGGTAGGAACGGCTCCCGGTGTCCCCCGGTGTCCCCCCGTGTCCCGGCGCCGCTGTGACCCCGCTGTCCCCGCAGGCTCCCGCCGCTGATGCAGCTGCCCCGCCGCTGCTCCCAGTTGGCCGCCGGTAGCGCGGCTCCGGAGGGACACCGGGAAGCGACCCCGGGGGGACACCGGGAAGCGACCCCGGGGGGACACCGGGAAGCGACCCCGGGGGAAAACCGAGGATCGGCCCCGGGGGGACACCGAGGAGCGGCCCCGGTGCTGGCGGCGCTGCTCGGGCTCGGCGTCGTCCTGGCCTACGGAGAGCGGCGGCGGAGGGTGAGCGACACCGGGGGGGTGGCAGCGGGGAGGGCGGTGACACCTCGGGGTCCTTCCCCGTGACGGCGACACCGGGGTGGGGTTGGATCCCGGCGGGAGGCGGCACCTGAGGGGTGGATCCCGGGGAGAGGTGACACCGGGACAGCGGGAAACGGGGAGGGGGGTGGGGGGGTGGTACCGGGGGTGGATCCCGGGGGAAGGAGGTGGTACCGGGAAAGGGGCGGCACCGGGACGGCGGGAACTCGGAACGGGGGTGACACCGGGGGAAGGATCCCGGGCAGGGGAGACACCGGGACTGCAGGATCCCGGAGAGGGGGTGACACCGGGACAGCGGGACCCGGGGGAGGGGTCACACCGGGACAGGGGTGACACTGGGACGGCGGGAACTCGAAGGGGGGTGACACCGGGGGAAGGATCCCGGCCGGGCAGGGGTGACACCGGGACAGGGAGACCCGGGGCAGGGGTGACACCGGGATCCCGGGGCAGGGCGGGGGTGACACCGGGACTGCAGGATCCCGGAGAGGGGGTGACACCGGGACAGCGGGATCCGGGGGAGGGGTCACACCGGGACAAGGGTGACACCGGGACAGCGGGATCCGGGGGAGGGGGTCACACCGGGACAAGGGTGACACCGGGGCAGCGGGATCCGGGGCAGAGGTGACACCGGGACGGCGATCCCGGGGAGGACGGGGGGGGGATGACACCGGGACAGGGGATCACGGGGGGGTTCCCGCTGACCCTCCCGGTACCCGCAGACCGCCCAGGCCGCCCGGGCCACCCCCGCCCCGCAGTTCCCCCGTTACACGCGGGCGGAGGTGGCGCAGCACCGCACCCCGAAGGAGCGCGTGTGGGTCACCTACGGCTCCGAGGTGTTCGACGTTACCGATTTCGTCGAGCTGCACCCGGGGGGACCGGACAAGATCCTGCTGGCGGCCGGGGGTGCCCTGGAGCCGTTCTGGGCTCTCTACGCCGTGCACGGCCAACCCCACGTGCTGGAGCTGCTCCGCGATTACAAAGTGGGCGAGCTGAGCCCCGAGGACGCCGCGCCGCCACCGGGCGACACCGAGGACCCGTTCGCCGGGGATCCCCCGCGCCACCCGGCGCTGCGGGTGAACAGCTTGAAGCCTTTTAACGCCGAGCCGCCACCGGAGCTGCTGACCCAGAGTTTCCTGACGCCCAACGAGCTTTTCTTCACCCGCAACCACCTCCCGGTGCCCGCCGTGGAACCGGGCTCCTACCGGCTGCGCGTGGAGGGGCCCGGCGGGCGCGGGTTGTCGCTGTCGCTGTCGGAGTTGCGACAGCGCTTCCCGAAGCACGAGGTGACGGCCACGCTGCAGTGCGCCGGTAACCGGAGATCCGAGATGAGCCGCGTCCGTCCGGTCAAGGGGCTGGCGTGGGACATCGGCGCCATCAGCACGGCGCGCTGGGGCGGAGCGCGGCTCCGGGACGTGCTGCTGGCCGCCGGTGTCGGCGACGACACCGGAGACGGCGAGTGGCACGTGTGCTTCGAAGGGCTGGACGCGGACGCTTCGGGGACGCCGTACGGAGCGTCCATCCCGTTAAAACGGGCGCTGAGCGCGGACGCCGAGGTGCTGCTGGCGTACGAGATGAACGGGCGGGAGCTGCCCCGGGATCACGGATTCCCGGTGCGCGTGGTGGTGCCCGGCGTGGTCGGGGCGCGGAGCGTGAAGTGGCTGCGGAGGGTGGCGGTGTCGCCGAACGAGAGCCCGAGCCACTGGCAGCAGAACGACTACAAGGGGTTCTGTCCGTCCGTGGATTGGGATTCGGTGGATTTCGGGGCCGCGCCCGCCATCCAGGAGCTGCCGGTGCAGTCGGCGATCACCGAGCCCCGGCCCGGTGCCGCCGTGCCCGCCGGGGAGCTGACGGTGAAGGGATACGCGTGGAGCGGAGGAGGAAGGGAGGTGGTCAGGGTGAGAGCGGGACGGCGGTGGGGAGGGAAATGGGGTGGGGAGAGGGGAAAATGGAATGGGGAAAGGGGAAAATGGGGTGGGGAGGGGAATGGGGTGGGGAGAGGGGGAAATGGGGAGGGGAAATGGGGTGGGGAAAGGGGAAAACGGGATGGGGAAAATGGGGTGGGGAAAGGGGAAAATGGGGTGGGAAAAATGGGGTGGGGAAAGAGGAAAATGGGGTGGGGAAAGGAGAAAATGGAATTGGGAAAGGGGAAAATGGGGTGGAGAAAGGGAAAAATGGGGCGGGGAAAGGGGAAAATGGAATGGGGAAAATAGGGTGGGGAAAGGGGAAAATGGAGTGGGGAAAATGGGGTGAGGAAAGGGGAAAATGGAATTGAGAAAGGGGAAAATGGGGTGGGGAAAGGGGAAAATGGGGAGGGGAAAATGGGGTGGGGAGGGGAAATGGGGTGGGGAGGGGAAAATGGGGTGAGAAAAGGGGGAATGAGGCGGGGGATTGGGATGGGGGGATGGGAATGGGGGGAAAATGGGGTAAGAAAAGAGGGAGGGACGGGAAAAATGGGGTGGGGGGAAAATGGGATGGGAAAAGAGGGATGGAGAAGGGGGAATGGATGGGAAGATGGGGAGGGGGGGGGATGCGTTGCTCGACGGTGACCGGACGTGGCTGTACGCTAATTAACAAAGCCTAATTAACGCTAATCATCCCGGTCAGGTGGACGTGTCCCTGGACGGCGGCCGGACGTGGCGGGAGGCGGAGCTGGGCCCGCGGCCGGAGCGCGGCCGGGGCTGGGCCTGGGCGCTGTGGGAGCTGCGGGCGCCGGTGCCCGCGGGCGCCCGGCTCGACATCGTCTGCAAGGCCGTGGACCGGAGCTACAACGTCCAGCCCGACACCGTGGGGCCCATCTGGAACCTGCGCGGGGTCCTGAGCAACGCCTGGCACCGGGTCAGCGTCACCGTCAGCCGCTGAGGGACAGCCTGGGGACGGCGGGGACAGCAGGGACAGCGGGGCTTTGGGGACAGCGGGGACATTGGGGACATCGGGGACAGCGGGGCATTGGGGGATCTGAGACCTGCACGGGGTCCTGAGCAACACCTGGCACCGGGTCAGCGTCACCGTCAGCCGCTGAGGGACAGCCTGGGGACGGCGGGGACAGCAGGGACAGCGGGGACAGCGGGGTATTGGGGACATTGGGGTTTTGGGGACAGGAGGGACATTGGGGTATTGGGGACATCTAGAACCTGCACGGGGTCCTGAGCAACGCCTGGCACCGGGTCAGCGTCACCGTCAGCCGCTGAGGGACAGCCCTGGGGACAGCGGGGACAGCAGGGACAGCGGGGCTTTGGGGACAGCGGGGACATTGGGGACATCGGGGACAGCGGGGCATTGGGGGATCTGAGACCTGCACGGGGTCCTGAGCAACGCCTGGCACCGGGTCAGCGTCACCGTCAGCCGCTGAGGGACAGCCCTGGGGACGGCGGGGACAGCGGGGACATCGGGGCATTGGGGACATTGGGGTATTGGGGACAGCGGGGTTTTGGGGACAGGAGGGACATTGGGGTATTGGGGACATCTGGAATGTGCACATTCCAGATGAACAAGGCCTGGCACCGGGTCAGCGTCACCGTCAGCCGCTGAGGGACAGCCCTGGGGACGGCGGGGACAGCGGGGACATCGGGGCATTGGGGACAGGAGGGACATTGGGGACATCAAGGACATTGGGGCATTGAGGACATCTGGGACATGTGCGGGGTCCTGAGCAACGCCTGGCACCGGGTCAGCGTCACCGTCAGCCGCTGAGGGACAGCCTGGGGACAGCGGGGACAGCAGGGACAGCGGGACATTGGGGACAGTGGGGACAGCAGGGACAGGAGGGACAGCGGGGACAGCGGGGCATTGGGGCATTGGGGACATTGGGGTTTTGGGGACAGGAGGGACATCGGGGTATTGGGGACATCTGGAACCTGCGCGGGGTCCTGAGCAACGCCTGGCACCGGGTCAGCGTCACCGTCAGCCGCTGAGGGACAGCCTGGGGACAGCGGGGACATCGGGGACAGGAGGGACATTGGGGTATTGGGGACATCTGGGACATGTGCGGGGTCCTGAGCAAGGCCTGGCACCGGGTCAGCGTCACCGTCACCCACTGAGGGACAGCCTGGGGACATGGAGGATCCCTGGAGATCAATGGGATCTGTGGATCCTGAAGGGTTCCCTGGCCCCGAAGTGTCCTACGGACCCCAAAACATCCTCCAGACCCCAAAATGTCCTGCAGACCCCAAAATATCCTCCAGACCCCAAAATGTCCTATGGATCCCAAAGTCCTACAGACCCCAAAGTGTCCTACAGACCCCAATGGGTTTTACAGATCCCAAAATGTTCTAAAGACCCCAAAACATCCTACAGACCCCAAAGTCCTACAGACCCCAAAGTCCTACAGACACCAGAGTCCTATGGACCCCAAAGTCCTACAGACCCCAAAATCTCCTACAGACCCCAGAGAGTCCTATGGACCCCAAAATGTTCGAAAGACCCCAAAACATCCTACAGACCCCAGAGTGTCCTACAGACCCCAATGGGTTCTGCAGACCCCAAAGTGTCCTATGGACCCCAAAGTCCTACAGACCCCAAATCATCCTACAGACCCCAAAACATCCTGCAGACCCCAGAGCCCTACAGACCCCAATGGGTTCCATGGCCCCAATGGGCCCTACAGACCCCAGAGAGCCCTACAGACCCCAAAGTGCCCTGCAGACCCCAAAGTGTCCTATGGACCCCAAAGTCCTACAGACCCCAAATCATCCTACAGACCCCAAAATCTCCTACACACCCCAAAATGTCCTGCACACCCCAAAGGGTTTTTAGTGACCCCAAAGAGTCCCACAGACCCCAGTGGGTTCTGCAGGCCCCCAGCTTCTATTGACCCCAAAAGATTTCACAGACCCCAAAAGGATTTTATGGACCCCAAAGGATTTTACAGACCCCAAAGGATTCTGGAGACCCCAAAAGGATTTTATGGACCCCAAAGGGCTCCATAGACCCCAAAAGGATTTTATGGCCCCCAAAGGATTTTTGGCCCCACCCAAAGGATTTTATGGACTCCAAAAGGAATTTACGGACCCCAAAGGATTCTGGTGACCCCAAAAGGATTTTATGGACTCCAAAAGGATTTTATGGACCCCAAAAGGATTTTATGGACTCCAGAGGGTTCTGGTGACCCCAAAGATTTCCACAAAGGATTCTGTAGGTTCCTGCAGCCCCACAGCTCGAAGGTCAGCGGGGTTTTATGGCCCCGGGGTTTTATGGCCCTGGGGTTTTCCCGGGGTTTTATGGCCCTGGGGTTTTATGGCCCCGAAGTTTTATGGCCCCCACACTTTTATGGCCCCCACACTTTTATGGCCCCGGGGTTTTATGGCCCCGGTTTTACACCCCAATGTGTGAAAGTGCCTCCTGCCATAAAGATTTGGGAACTTTTATGGGTTCGGTGCCTTCCTGGGGCGGCGAGGGTGGGGGGGGGATGGGGGATGGGGGATGGGGGCAGTTCCGGGACCCCCTGACCCTATAGGGACCCATGGGACCCCTGACCCTATAGGGACACTGGGACCCCCTGACCCTATAGGGACACTGGGACCCCTGACCCTATAGGGACCCCCTGACCCTATAGGGGCTCATGGGACCCCCGACCCTATAGGGACCCCCTGACCCTATAGGGACACTGGGACCCCCTGACCCTATAGGGGCTCATGGGACCCCCGACCCTATAGGGACCCCCTGACCCTATAGGGACACTGGGACCCCTGACCCTATAGGGACACTGGGACCCCCTGACCCTATAGGGACACTGGGACCCCTGACCCTATAGGGACCCCCTGACCCTATAGGGGCTCATGGGACCCCCGACCCTATAGGGACCCCCTGACCCTATAGGGACACTGGGACCCCCTGACCCTATAGGGGCTCATGGGACCCCCGACCCTATAGGGACCCCCTGACCCTATAGGGACCCATGGGACCCCTGACCCTATAGGGACCCATGGGACCCCTGACCCTATAGGGACACCCTGACCCTACAGGCCCCTGTGACCCTGTATAAGCCCCTGACCCTAAATAACCCCTGACCCTATAGGACCCTGTGGCCCCATGGGACCTCTTCACCCTATGGGACCCCCTGACCCTATAGGACACCCTGACCCTATAGAACCCCATGGCATGATGGAACCCCCAGATCCTATTGGGATCCAATGACCCCATAAGACCCCCTGGCCCTATAGGACCCCCCTGGCCCTAAATAAACCTCTGACCCTATGGGACTCCCTGACCCTATCGGACCCCCCGGCCCTAAATTACCTCCTGGCCCTATGGGACCCCCTGGCCCCACAGGACCCCCTGACCCCAAATGGCCCCGTGGCCCTAAATAATCCCCTGGCCCTACAGGATCCCCTGAGCCTATAGGGCCCTGTGACCCCATGGGACCTCCTGATCCCATGGGACCCCCTGACCCCAAATGGCCCCCTGACCCCATAAGACCCCCTGGCCCTATGGGACCCCCTGACCCCAAATGGTCCCCTGGCCCTAAATAACCTCCTGACCCCAAATGACCCCCTGGCCCTATGGGACCCCCCTGACCCTATAGGGCCCTGTGACCCTGTGTAAGCCCCTGACCCTAAAGAAACCCCTGACCCCATGGAACCCCCTGACCCTATGGGACCCCCTGACCCCATGGGACCCCCTGACCCCATGGAACCCCCTGACCCTATGGCACCCCCTGACCCCATGGAACCCCCTGACCCCAAATGGTCCCTTGACCCCATGGGACCCCCTGACCCCAAATGACCCCCTGGCCCTAAATGACCCCCTGACCCCATGGGACCCCCTGACCCCATGGGACCCCCTGACCCCATGGGACCCCGTGACCCCAAATGACCCCTGACCCCAAATGGTCCCTTGACCCCATGGGACGCCCTGACCCCAAATGACCCCCTGGCCCTAAATGACCTCCTGACCCCATGGGACCCCCTGATCCCCCTCATCGATCCCTGATATTGATCCCCGTTATCGATCCCTGATATCGGTCCCCGTTATCAATCCCCGTTATCGATCCCCGTTCTCACTCCCGTTATCAATCCCCGTTATCGATCCCCGTTCTCAATCCCCGTTATCAATCTCCGTTATTAATCCCCGTTCTCACTCCCGTTATCGATCCCCGTTATCGATCCCCGTTATCGATCTCCGTTATCAATCCCCGTTCTCACTTCCCGTTATCGATCCCCGTTCTCACTCCCGTTATCGATCCCCGTTATCGATCCCCGCCCCATCGACTCGCTCGGCGCTCCCCGCTCGATTCTCTCCGCGCTCGGTTCCCCCCCCCCCCCAACCCCCGGCCCCATCGACGCTCTCGGCGCTCTCGCCGTGCCCTGCTGGCCGCTCGATGCTCTCGGCGCGCGGCGCGGGGCTGGCGGGGCCGGAAGTGGCGGGGGCGGGGGGGGGGCCCGGGGCCTCCTCAGGAGCCGCCGCCGCCGCCGCGCCCGGACCCCCCCGGACCCCCCCGCACGGCCACCGGCACCGCCGCGCCGCCCCGCCCCCAGCCCCGGGGGGGCCTCCCGAGCCCGCCGCGGCCCCGCCGGTGAGAGCGCGCGCCGCGCGGGGAGCGCCGCGGCCGGGGCTGAGGGGCGGGGGGGGGGCGCGGCCTCACGGGGGTGTCCGAGCACCGGGAGCACCGGGAGGGGCGGGGGGGGGGCTCGGTGACTCCTCCCGGGAGGGGCTGGAGGGGTCCGGCTGAGGGGGGGGCGGGGGGGGCTGTGCTGAGGGGGGGGCGCGGACCCCGGAGACACTCAGGGGGTTTTGGCGGGCTCGGAATTTGGGGAGGGGTCCCTGAGGGTGTCAGGGCTGGAATTTGAGTGGGGGTCTCCCCTATTTGAGGAGGGGTCGTGTTCCCCGGGCTCTGACAGCGCCGTTCTGAGGGGGGGTCGTGTCCCCTCATGTTCTGAGGGAGGATCGCTAACCCCAGAGACCCTCAGGGGGTTTTGGCGGGCTCGGGATTTTGGGGAGGGGTCCCTGAGGGTGTCAGGGCTGGATTTGAGTGGGGGTCTCCCCTATTTGAGGGGGGGTCGTGTCCCCCCGGCTCTGTCAGCGCCGTTTTTGGGGGGGGGGGTCCGTGTCCCCTCAGCGCTTTTGGCGGGCTCTGATTTTTGCGGGCGGGGGTCGTGTCCCCTCATGTTCTGAGGGGGGGTCGTGTCCCCCTGACACCCTCAGAGGTTTTGGCGGGCTCGGAATTTGGGGAGGGGTCCCTGAGGGTCTCAGGGCTGAATTTGAGGGGGGGGTCTCCCCTATTTGAGGGGGGGTCGTGTCCTCCCGGGGGTGTCAGCGCCGTTTTTGGGGGGGTCGTGTCCCCCTGACACCCTCAGAGGTTTTGGCGGGCTCGGGATTTTGGGGGGGGGGGGTCCCTGAGGGTGTCAGGGCTGGATTTGAGTGGGGTCTCCCCTATTTTAGGGGGGTCGTGTCCCCCCGGCTCTGTCAGCGCCGTTTTTAGGGGGGGGTCCGTGTCCCCTCAGCGCTTTTGGCGGGCTCTGATTTTGAGGGGGGGTCGTGTCCCCTCATGTTCTGAGGGGGATGACACGAACCCCTTGACGCCCTCAGGGGGTTTTGGCGGGCTCGGGATTTGGGGAGGGGTCCCTGAGTGTGTCAGGGCTGAATTTGAGGGGGGGGTCTCCCCTATTTGAGGGGGGGTCGTGTCCCCCCGGCTCTGTCAGCGCCGTTTTTGGGGGGCGGGATGGGATTTTGGGGGGGGTCTTTTCTGAGGGGGAGCACGAACTCCCGAGATCCTGAGGGGGTTTTGGCGGGCTCGGGATTTGGGGAGGGGTCCCTGAGGGTGTCAGGGCTGGATTTGAGTGGGGGTCTCCTCTATTTGAGGGGTCCGTGTCCCCTCAGGAGGTTTTGGCGGGCTCTGATTTGGGGGGGGGTCGTGTCCCCTCAGGGGGGGCTGTGCTGAGGGGAGGGGGGGGGCGCGTCCCCCTCAGGGCGTTTTTGGGGGGGGGGGGGTCGGTCCCTGTTCCCCTTGAGGGTCTCAGGGTTGAATTTGAGGGGGGGTCTCCCCTATTTGAGGGGGGGTCGTGTCCCTCTGAGGGTGTCAACACCCTTTTTTTGGGGGAGGGTCTGGATTTGGGGGGAATCTTTTCTGAGGGGGGGTGGTGTCGCCATGACACCCTCAGGGGGTTTTGGCGGGCTCGGGATTTGGGGAGGGGTCCCTGAGGGTGTCAGGGCTGGATTTGAGGGGGGGTCTCCCCTATTTGAGGGGGGGTCGTGTCTCCATGAGGGTCTCAGGGAGTTATGGCGGGCTCGGAATTTTAGGGGGGGGGTCCCTATTCCCCCTGAGGGTCTCAGGGTTGAATTTGAGGGGGGGTCTCCTCTATTTGAGGGGGGGTCGTGTCCCCCCGGAGCTGTCAGGGCTGGATTTGGGGGGGGATCCGGGCTGTATTTTGGGGGGGGGGGTCCTTGTCCCCTTTTAGGGGGTCTCTGATTTGTTTTGGGGGGGGGTCTCTGATTTTTGGGGTCTCTGATTTTTTGGGGGGGGGTCCTTGTCCCTTTTGGGGGGGGGTCTCTGATTTTGGGGGTCTCTGATTTTTGGGGGGGCTCCTTGTCCCTTTTGGGGGGGGGGGTCTCTGATTTTTGGGGGTCTCCTTTTAGGGTGTCCCTCATTTTTTGGGGGGGTCTCTGATTTTGGGGGGGGGGGGGTCCTTGTCCCTTTTGGGGGGGGTCTCTGATTTTTGGGGTCTCCTTTTAGGGGGTCTCTGATTTTTGGGGTCTCTGATTTTTGGGGGGGGTCCCCGTCCCTTTTTTTGGGGGGTGGTCTCTGATTTTTGGGGTCTCCTTTTAGGGTGTCCCTCATTTTTTGGGGGGGGGTCCCTGTCCCTGATTTTTGGGGGGGGGTCTCTGATTTTTGGGGTCTCCCTTTAGGGGGTCTCTGATTTTTGAGGGGAGGGATCCCCTTTAGGGTGTCCCTGATTTTTGGGGGGGGTCTCTGATTTTTAGGGTCTCCTTGATTTTTGGGGGGGGTCCCCATCCCTTTTTGGGGGGGTTTCCTTTAAGGGGATCCCTGATTTTTTTGGGGTTCTCTGATTCATTCTGGGGGGGCTTTCCCTGATTTTTGGGATCCCCCCTCCCCAATTCCTGCATCTTTTTTTTTGAGGAATTTTTTAGAAATTTTCTAATTCCTTCCCCCCACTGAAATCTCCCCATCCCCCAAAATTTTAAACCTCAAAATCCCCAAAAACTCCAGAATTTTCTTGTTAAAAAAACCCCAAAAATTGGGATTTTCCCTTTGGGATTTCTGCGGGATCCGAGGGAATTTTTAGGATTTTTCCACCTCTTGATCCCGAGGGAATTTTGGGGTTATCCGAGGGCACAGCAGGGAGGAGTTTTTGGGATCTCTTCCCGAGGGAGCTGCTCCAGTTTGGAATTAAAATTAAAAATAAAAAAAAACCCTGGAGAAAGCAGCTGGAGCCTCATCCCAGAATATCCTGGAATTGTTTTTCCAGCTTTTTTTGGGATTTATCCCAAAAAAATTAAAATAAAATGAGGATAAAGCAGCTGGAGATCCATCCCAGAATATCCTGGAATTGTTTTTCCTGGGATTTATCCCCAAAAATTCAAATTAAATCAGGATAAACCCCCTTGAGGCTCATCCTGGAATTGTTTTTCCAGTTTTTTTCAGGATTTATTCCCAAAAAAATTCAAATTAAATCAGGATAAACCCCTAAGGCTCATCCCAGAATATCCTGGAATTGTTTTTCCATTTTATTTTTATTTTTTATTTTATCCTGAGGACAAAAGAAAGGAAAAAAATAAAAATAAAAGGAATTTTCCAAAGGGTTGGGTTGGAATTTGAGGGTGGAATCAGAGCTGGATCCCAGCCAGGAATTCTCTTTTTTTTCTCAGCATTTTTTATTTTATTTTTTATTTTATTTTATTTTATTTTTTATTTTATTTTTTTTGGTTTTATTTGGACTTTTGGGGTGGATTTTTCCTGGCGAGGGAGGAGCTGCTCCCAGCAGGGAGGATTTGGAATTTGGGAAAGAATTTTTAAAAATTAAAAATATTTTTTCCTGGTTTTTATGGGCTCCTGGGGTGGGGTGGGACTGGGGTTGGACTGGGATTTAATTGGGATTTAATTGGGGTTTAATTGGGGTTTAATTGGGGTTTAATTGGGATTTAATTGGGGTTTAATTCGGATTGAATTGGGATTTTACTGGGAATTCACTGGGATTTAATTGGGATTTTACTGGGATTTAATTGGGATTTAATTGGGATTGAATTGGGATTGAACTGGGAATTCACTGGGGTGGGACTGGGATCTAATTGGGATTTTACTGGGGCTGAACTGGGATTTTACTGAGGTCTAACTGGGATTGAACTGGGATTTTACTGGGAATTCACTGGGGTTGAACTGGGATTTTATGGGGTCTAACTGGGGTTTTAATGGGGTTGAACTGGGCTGAACTGGGTTGAACAGGGATTTACTTGGGATTTTACTGGGGTTGAACTGGGATCTCACTGGGATTTAATTGGGATTTACTGGGGTTGAGCTGGGATTTTACTGGGAATTCACTGGGGTTGAATTGGGGTTGAACTGGGATTGAACTGGGGCTGAACTGGGATTGAACTGGGGCTGAACTGGGATTTTATTGGGGTCAAACTGGGATTTTATTGGGGTCTAATTGGGATTGAACTGGGAATTCACTAAGGTTGAACTGGGATTTAACTGGGGCTGAACTGGGATTTATTTGGGATTTACTGGGGTTGAACTGGGATTTCATTGTGGTTTTACTGGGATTTTACTGGGATTTAATTGGGATTTTACTGGGGTTTTACTGGGATTTTACTGGGGTTGAACTGGGATTTAATTGGGGTTTTACTGGGATTTTATGGGGTCTAACTGGGATTGAACTGGGATTTTCCCAGGATTTTTCCAGGATTCCATTCCCAGTTTTTCCAAGCACATAAAGAGTGGGAATTGGGATTTTTCTGGGATTTATTTGGGATTTTTCTGGGATTTATTTGGGATTTATTTGGGATTTTTCGGGATTTATTTGGGATTTTTCTGGGATTTATTTGGGATTTCTCCAGGGATTTATTTGGGATTTTTCTGGGATTTATTTGGGATTTTTCTGGGATTTATTTGGGATTTATTTGGGATTTTCCTGGCATTTATTTGGGATTTATTTGGGATTTTTCTGACATTTTTTCTGGGATTTTTCTGTCACTTATTTGGGATTTTCCTGAGATTTTTCTGGCATTTATTTGGGATTTTTCTGGCATTTATTTGGGATTTATTTGGGATTTTCCTGAGATTTTTCTGGCATTTATTTGGGATTTATTTTCGATTTTTTTGGGATTTTTCCCCCACCTCAGAGCAGAGCCCCCAAACTCCCAATTTCTCCCCCAAAACCCCCAAATTTGGGAATTTTGGACTCTTTTTTTTCCCTGAATTCCGGGAGCTCTGAGCTCTGCCCCAATTCCAGAATTCCCTGAGGATCCCTGCCCTGCTTAGCCCGGGATTTATCCTGGGAATTTCGGCTTTTTTGGGACTTTTTCCCTTGAAATCAAATGAAAATCAAATGAAAATTAAATAAAATAAAATGAAAATAAAATGGAAATAAAATTAAAATAAAATTAAAATAAAATTAAAATTAAATTAAAATAAAATAAAAATAAAATAAATAAAAAATCTCCCCAAGATTCCCCAAAATTCCCCCCGAAATTCCCTAAAAATCCCTAAAAAAAAATTTTAAAAAAATCCCCCAAAAATTCCCCAAAAACTTAAAAAAATGCCCCCAAAATCCACAAAAAAAAAAAAAAAAAAAAAAATCCTCAAAAAATTCCCCCCCCAAAAATTTAAAAAATCTCCCCAAAATCCCCAAAATTCCCCCTGAAATTCCCCAAAAATCCCTAAAAAATTTAAAAAACAATCCCAAAAAATCCCAAAAAAATCCCCCAATAAATAAAAAAAATCCCTCAAAAATCCCCAAAAATTCCCCCCCCAAAAATCCCCCAAAATTCCCCCAAAAATTCCCCTAAAAAATAAAAAAAAATCCCCCAAAAATCCCCCAACAATCCCCCCCAAATTAAAAAAAAATCCCCCAAAATTCTCCAAATAATCCCCAAAAAAATCCCCCAAAAATTTTTAAAAATCCCAAAAAAATCCCCCCCCAAAAAATAAAAAAATCCAAAAAAATCCCCCAAAAATTAAAAGAAAAAATCCCCAAAAAATCCCCCAAAAATTAAAAAAAATCCCCAAAAAACCCTAAAAAAATCCCCCAAAAATTTTTAAAAATCCCCCAAAAAACCCAAAAAAATCCCCAAAAATTAAAAAAAAAAATTCCCGAAAAATCCCCAAAAAATTCCCCCAAAAATCCCCAAAAAATTTTTTAAAAAATCCCCAAAAATCTCCTTTAAAAATCCCCAACCCCTGCAATTCCCCATTTCCCCCCCAGCTTTGTCCTCTCCCCGATTTCCCCTCCCAAAATTCGAATTTTCCCCTAAAAAAAATCCCCAAATCCGCGACTTTTCCTCTCCTTCGGCAGGGCCCCCGCGGCCATGGACGTGCAGGAGTGCAACGCGCGCCCCTACATCGCCGGTGAGTCGGGATTATCCCCCCTTTCCTGAATTTTCTGGAATTTTCCCCCTCTTTTCCTGAATTTTCTGGGATTTTTCCTGAATTTTCTGGGATTTTTCCCCATTTTTCCTGGATTTTCTGGGATTTTCCCTGAATTTTCTGGGATTTTTCCCCATTTTTCCTGGATTCTCTGGGATTTTTCCTGAATTTTCCCTGGATTTTTCTCCCCTTTCCTGAATTCTCTGGGATTTTTCCCCATTTTCCCTGAATTTTCTGGGATTTTTCCCCATTTTTCCTGAATTTTCTGGGATTTTCCCTGGATTTTCTGATATTTTTCCCCATTTTCCCTGAATTTTCTGGGATTTTTTCCCCATTTTCCCTGAATTTTCTGGGATTTTCCCCCCAATTTTCCCGGAATTTCCCCCTCTTTCCCTGAATTTCCTGGGATTTCCCTCCTTTCCCTGAATTTTC
Organism: Fringilla coelebs; assembly: GCF_963513975.1. NCBI lineage: Eukaryota > Metazoa > Chordata > Aves > Passeriformes > Fringillidae > Fringilla > Fringilla coelebs. Next base: position 1,061,887 of record NC_140056.1, read on the forward strand.
TGGGATTTTCCCCCAATTTTCCTGGATTTTCTGGGATTTTTCCTAAATTTTCCCTGGATTTTTCTCCATTTTCCCTGAATTTTCTGGGATTTTTCCTGAGTTTTCTGGGATTTTTCCTGAATTTCCCTGAATTCCCTGGGATTTTCCCCTGAATTTTCTGGGATTTCTCCCTTTTTCCTAAATTTTCCCTGGATTTTCTGGGATTTTTCCTAAATTTTCCCTGGATTTTTTTCCCCATTTTTCCTGGATTTTCTGGGATTTTCCCCCCCAATTTTTCCTGAATTTTCTGATATTTTTCCCCAGTTTCCCCTGAATTTTCTGGAATTTTCCCCCCATTTTCCCTGAATTTTCTGGGATTTTTTCTGAATTTCCTTGAATTCCCTGGGATTTTCCCCTGAGTTTTCTGGGATTTCTCCCTTTTTCCTGAATTTTCCCCGAATTTTCTGGGATTTTCCCCATTTTTCCTGAATTTTCTGGGATTTCCCCCCCATTTTCCCTGAATTTTCTGGGATTTTTCCTGAATTTTCCCTGAATTTTCTGGGATTTCCCCCCAGTTTTCCCTGGATTTTCCAGAAATTTCCTCCCATTTTTCCTAGATTTTCTGGGATTTTCCCCCATTTTTCCTGAATTTTCTAAAAATTTCTCCCCATTTTTCCTGCATTTCCTGGGGTTTTCCTTATTTTCCCTGGATTTTCTGGGATTTTCCCCATTTTCCTTGAATTTTCTGGGATTTTCTCCCCATTTTCCCTGAATTTTCTGGGATTTCCCTGAATTTTCTGGGATTTCTCCCCATTTTCCCTGAATTTTCTGGGATTTTCCCTGAATTTTCTGATATTTTTCTCCATTTTCCCTGAATTTTCCTGGGTTTTCCCCCCTTTTCCAGGAATTTTCTGGGATTTCCCTTACTTTTCCTGTATTTTCTGGGATTTTTCCCCATTTTTCCTTGAATTTTCTGGGATTTTTCTCCATTTTTCCTGAATTTCCTGGGATTTCCCCCATTTTCCTGAATTTTCCAGGAATTTCCCCCTTTTCCCTGAATTTTCTGGGATTTTTCCTGGATTTTCTGGGATTTTTCCTGAATTTTCCCTGGATTTTCCAGGAATTTCCCCATTTCTCCCGAGATTTTCCCCTGGATTTTTTTCCATTTTTCCTCATTTTCCCCCATTTTCCCTGGAATTTCTGGGATTTTCCCCCAGATTTTTCCCAGATTTTCTGGACTGGAATTCCTGAATTTTCGGGGCTGGAAAACTCCAGGGAATTTTCCCAGAGCTGGCGGGGGGGGGGGGGGGGGGAACTGAAAATTTGTTGGGGAAAAAAAATGGGAATTTGAGGGGGAAAATGGGAATTTGGGGAGAGAAAATTGGGAATTTGGGGAGGAAAAATGGGAATTTGGGGGTGGAAAACTCAGAAATTGGGGAGGGAAAATTGGGAATTTGGGGGGTGGAAAAATGGGAATTTTAGGGGGGGAAATGGGAATTTTTGGGGGGAAAATTGGAATTTTGGGGGGGAAAAAGGGAATTTTGGGGGGGAAATCCAGGAATTGGGGTGGAAAATTGGGAATTTGGGGGGGAAGGGCCGGGATTGGGGGCCGGGGGGGGGGAGGGGTTCGGATTCCGGCCGGGCCTGGCGGGAGATCCAGGAAAATTCCATTCGGGAGAAGCCTGGAATGCTCCCAGGGAAGTCTGGAATGTTCCCAGGGAAGTCTGGAATGTTCCCAGGCCCGGCTGGAATTGCCCCGCGGGGAGGGGGAGGGGCAGCGCCAGGGGGGGAGGGGGAGGGGAAATCTCTGCATGGGGAAAGGACCCGGGGAAAAATGGGAAAAAATGGGGAAAAAATGGAGAAAAAAATGGGGAAAAAACAGGGGAAAATTGGAAAAATGGGGGGGAAAATGGGGAAAAAATGGAGAAAAAACTGGGGAAAAAACCGGGGAAAAATGGGGGGGAAAAGGGGGAAAAATGGGGAAAATTGAGAAAAAAATGGGGAAAAAACCCGGGGGAAAATAAGGGAAATGGAGGGAAAAATGGGGAAAAAGGGAAAATTGGGAAAAATGGGGTTGGAGCTGCAGTCCCGGTGGGGGGAGGGGAGCTGCTGGGTCTGTCCTGGGTCCATCCCAAATTCCTGATCCCATCCCGAATCCTCCTGATCCTCTGGGTCCAGCCCTGCTCATTCCAACATTCCCACCCCTCTGCTTCCTCCTCCTCCTCCTCCTCCCCTCTCCCATTCCCGGCTCCATTCCCAATCCCTGATTTTTGGGAATGCTCCATTCCCCACTTCCCATCCCCCATTCCCATTCCCATTCTCTCCTCCCCACATTCCCACATTCCCACATTCCCACATTCCAACCCCTCTCCCTCCTCTCCTCCCCACATTCCCGGCTCCATTCCCAGTTCCTGACTTTTGGGAATGCCCCAACTCCCATTTCCCATTCCAATCCCGCTGGAATCTGGGCTCTGTCCGTCTGTCCCTCCTCCCTTCCCACATTCCTGAATTCCCACATTCCCACATTGCTGAATTCCCACATTCCCACATTCCTCTCCCTCCTCCTCTCCTGTTCCCAGCCCCATTCCCAGCCCCATTCCCATTCCCGGCCCCATTCCTGGTTCCCATTCCCATTCCCAGCCCCATTCCTGGTTCCCATTCCCATTCCCAGCCCCATTCCCGGTTCCCAGCCCCATTCCCGGTTCCCAGCCCCATTCCCAGCCCCATTCCCATTCCCAGCTCCATTCCCAGCCCCATTCCCATTCCCAGCTCCATTCCCAGCCCCATTCCCATTCCCAGCCCCATTCCCAGCCCCAGCCCCATTCCCAGCCCCATTCCCAGCCCCCATTCCCATTCCCAGCCCCATTCCCAGCCCCATTCCCATTCCCAGCCCCATTCCCAGCCCCATTCCCATTCCCAGCCCCATTCCCCATTCCCAGCCCCATTCCCAGCCCCATTCCCAGCCCCATTCCCATTCCCAGCCCCGTTCCCAGCCCCATTCCCCATTCCCATTCCCATTCCCAGCCCCATTCCCATTCCCCATTCCCAGCCCCATTCCCAGCCCCATTCCCGGTTCCCCCTTTTGGGAATTCCCCATTCCCATCCCTCTCTGGGATCCCGCCGCTCTCTGGGCTCCCACGCTTGCCCTGAGCCCTTCCCACATTCCCCTCCCTCCTCCTCCTCCCTTCCCGGAGCAATTCCCGGCTCCGTTCCCAGTTCCTGCCTTTCGGGAATGCCTCATTTCCCATCCCAACCCCGCTGCAATCCGGCCTCTGTCCGTCTGTCCCTCCCCACATTCCCACTCCTCCTCCTCCTCCCTCTGCCGTTCCCAGCCCCATTCCCGAGGCAATTCCCAGTTCCTGACTTTTGGGAATGCCCCAATTCCCATCCCCACCCTGCTCAAACTCTGGGATCCCACTGGAATCTGAGATCCCACTGGAATCTGGGCTCTGTCTGTCTGTCCCTCCTCCCTTTCCACATTCCCACATTCCAATCCCTCCCCCTCCCATTCCCAGCTCCATTCCCGGCTCCATTCCCGGTTCCCGGTTTTTGGGAATGCCCCAATTCCCATTTCCCATCCCAGCTCTGGGATCCCTGTGGAATCTGGGCTCCCTCCCTCAGTCCCTCCTCCCTCCCCACATTCCTGAATTCCCCCATTCCCACATTCCTGAATTCCCCCATTCCCACATTCCTGAATTCCCACATTCCAGTCCCTCCCCCTCCCATTCCCAGCCCCATTCCCGGCTCCATTCCCGGCTCCATTCCCAGTTCCCGGTTTTTGGGAATGCCCCAATTCCCATTTCTCGTTCCAATCCCGCTGGAATCTTGGATCCCTCTGGAATCTGGGCTCCCTCCCTCAGTCCCTCCTCCCTCCCCACATTCCCACATTCCAACATTCCCACATTCCTCTCCCTCCTCCTCCTCCTCCCTCTGCCATTCCTGGGGCAATTCCCGGCCCCATTCCCAGCCCCATTCCCAGTCCCATTCCCGGCTCCATTCCCACTTCCTGACTTTTGGGAATGCCCCAATTCCCATTTCCCATCCCAGCTCTGGGATCCCACTGGATTCTGGGCTCCCTCCCTCTCTCCCTCCTCCCTTTCCACATTCCTGAATTCCCACATTCCCACATTCCAATCCCTCCTCCCCTCCCATTCCCGGCTCCATTCCCAGTTCCTGCCTTTCGGGAATTCCCCAATTCCTATTTCCCCCTCCAATCCCTCTGGAATCTGGGATCCCACTGGAATCTGGCCTCTGTCCGTCTGTCCCTCCTCCCTCCCCACATTCCCATTTCCTCCTCCCCACATTCCCACATTCCAACACCTCTCCCTCCTCCCCTCCCATTCCCGGCCCCATTCCCAGCCCCATTCCCTCCTCCATTCCCAGTTCCTGACTTTTGGGAATGCCCCAATTCCCATTTCCCTTTCCAATCCCGCTGGAATCCGGGATCCCGCTGGAATCTGGCCTCTGTCCGTCTGTCCCTCCCTCCCCACATTCCCATTCCAGTCCCTCCCCACATTCCCACATTCCAACCCCTTCTCCCACTCCTCCTCTCCCATTCCCAGCCCCATTCCCGGCTCCATTCCCAGTTCCTGACTTTTGGGAATGCCCCAATTCCCAATTCCCATTCCAATCCCACTGGAATCTGGCCTCTGTCCGTCTGTCCCTCCTCCCTCCCCACATTCCCACATTCCAGTTCCTCTCCCTCCTCCTCCTCCTCCCTCTGCCATTCCTGGGGCAATTCCCAGCCCCATTCCCAGCCCCATTCCCGGCTCCATTCCCAGTTCCTGACTTTTGGGAATGCCCCAATTCCCATTTCCCCTTCCAATCCCGCTGGAATCCGGGATCCCACTGGAATCTGGCCTCTGTCCGTCTGTCCCTCCTCCCTCCCCACATTCCCACATTCCAACCCCTCCTCCCATTCCCGGCTCCATTCCCAGTTCCCGACTTTTGGGAATGCCCCAATTCCCATTTCCCATCCCCACCCCTCTCAAACTCTGGAATCCCGCTGCAATTTGCCCTCTGTCCGTCTGTCCCTCCCCACATTCCCACTCCTCCTCCTCCTCCTCCTCCTCCCTCTGCCATTCCTGAGCTGGATTTTCCCTGGATTCCAGGAATCTGCTCTTCCTGGAAGGTGAGCGGCTGCGTGCGCCCGGCCAGCGCCGCCCTGCGCCCCGCGGGGATCCCGCGCTGCTTCCCGGGAATCCCGATCCAGGGATCCGCGGGTTTCCTCCCCCAAGGTACGACCCCAAAAATAAAAAACCCCAAACTCCGGGAAAAAAGGGATGGCAGGAATTCCCGGCTGGAATGAGGGAGGAGGGAAAAGCGGGAGAGATTTTTTTTTTTTGGCCACTCCCCGGGGTGGGATTTAGGGATTTAGGGATTTGGGAGGAGCCGGAGATTCCCGGAGCGCCTCCGGGATTTGGGGATTTGGGGTTGTTGGAATTGTCGGGCTCGGGAGCGGAGCGAGCTGGGAGCGGGGATGAGGCTGCAGGAGATTCCCAAAGGTTGGTGCCGGGGTTTTTTTGGGATTTTTGGGATTTTTGGGGTTTGGGATTTCAGCAGAAATGGAATTTAGGGATCCTGGAATTCCCCATTTCCATGGGAAAAAACCCTTGGGGTCGGGATAAGATCTGGGTGGGATCGGGATGAGATTCCCAAAGGTTGGTGCCGGGGGTTTTTTGGGATTTTTGGGGTTTGGGATTTGACCCTGGGCAGCCAGAAATGGAATTTAGGGATCCTGGAACTCCCTTTTTCCGTGAGAGTTGGCTCAGAGCCCTGTGGGGTCGGGACACAGCACCGGGATCATCCCAAGGGTTGGTGCCGGGAATTTTTGGGATTTTTGGGATTTTTGGGGTTTGGGATTTGACCCTGGGCAGCCAGAAATGGAATTAAGGGATCCTGGAATTCCCCATTTCCATGGGAAAAAACCCTTGGGGTCGGGATAAGATCTGGGTGGGATCAGGATGAGATTCCCAAAGGTTGGTGCCGGGGGTTTTTTGGGATTTTGGGGGTTTTTGGGGTTTGGGATTTGAGCAGAAATGGAATTTAGGGATTCTGGAACTCCCTTTTTCCGTGGGAGTTGGCTCAGAGCCCTGTGGGGTCGGGATGAAGCTCTGGGATCATCCCAAGGGTTGGTCCCAGGAATTTTTGGGATTTTTGGGATTTTGGGGGTTTGGGATTTCAGCAGAAATGGAATTTAGGGATCCTGGAATTCCCCATTTCCATGGGAAAAAGCCCTTGGGGTCAGGATAAGATCTGGGTGGGATCGGGATGAGATTCCCAAAGGTTGGTGCTGGGGGTTTTTTGGGGTTTTTGGGGTTTGGGATTTGACCCTGGGCAGCCAGAAATGGAATTTAGGGATCCTGGAACTCCCTTTTTCCGTGGGAGTTGGCTCAGAGCCGTGTGGGGTCGGGACACAGCACCGGGATCATCCCAAGGGTTGGTCCCAGGAATTTCTGGGATTTTTGGGATTTTTGGGGTTTGGGATTTGACCCTGGGCAGCCAGAAATGGAATTTAGGGATCCTGGAATTCCCCTTTTCCATGGGAAAAAGCCCTTGGGGTCAGGATAAGATCTGGGTGGCATCGGGATGAGATTCCCAAAGGTTGGTGCCGGGGGTTTTTTGGGATTTTTGGGATTTTGGGGCTTTGGGATTTGAGCAGAAATGGAATTTAGGGATCCTGGAACTCCCTTTTTCCACAGGAAAAAGCCCTTGGGGTCAGGATAAGATCTGGGTGGGATCGGGATGGGGCTCTGGGATCATCCCAAGGGTTGATCCTCAGGATTTTTGGGATTTTTGGGGTTTGGGATTTGCCCCTGGATAGTCAGAAATGGAATTTAGGGATCCTGGAATTCCCCATTTCCATGGGAAAAATCCCTTGGGGTCAGGATAAAATCTGGGTGGGATCGGGATGAGGCTCTGGGATCATCCCAAGGGTTGGTCCCAGGAATTTTTGGGATTTTTGGGGTTTTTGGGGTTTTTGGGGTTTGGGATTTGCCCCCTGAATAACCAGAGATGAAATTTTGGGATCCTGGGATGGGATTTTGGGATCCTGGAATTTCCTTTTCCATGGGAAACCCCCTTGGGGTCAGATCTGATCCAGGTGGGGGCGGGGTGAGGCTCCCAAGGGTCTCTCTGCTCCCACTCCAAGGGATTTTGGGGATTTTTTTGGGATTTTGGGATTTTTGGGATTTTTTGGGATTTTGGGATTTGGGATTTGCTCCTGGAATGGTCAGAGATGGAATTTAGGGATCCTGGAATTCCCTTTTCCATGGGAAAACCCCTTGGGGTCAGATCTGATCCAGGTGGGGTCAGGATCATCCCAAAGGATTTTTGGGATTTTGGGGATTTTAGGGATTTTTGGGGATTTTGGGGATTTTGGGGGGATTTTGGGGATTTTTTTAGGATTTTTTGGGGGGATTTTTGGGATTTACCCCCAGATCAGCTCCAGAATTTTGAAATTTGGGGAATTTTGGGATTCTGGGATTCCCTGGGCAGGGATTGAAGAGTCAGATCCGGCTGCAGGGGGAAATTTGGGAATTCTGGAGAGGAAAAATTTGGGAATTTTGGGGGGGAATTTGGGGATAATTCTGGAGGATTTGGGGATCCTGGAGAGGAAAAAATTTAGGAATTTTGGAGGGGGATTTGAGGGTCCTGGAGAGGAGAAATTTGGGAATTTTGGGGGGGGGGGATTTGGGGATCCTGGAGAGGGGAATTTTGGGAGGGAATTTGGGGATAATTCTGGAGGATTTTGGGGATCCTGGAGAGGAAAAATTTGGGAATTTTGAGGGGGAATTTGGGGATAAATCTGGAGGATTTGAGGGATCCTGGAGAGGAAAAATTTGGGAATTTTGGGGGGGAGTTTGAGGATCCTGGAGAGGGAAATTGGGAATTTTGGAGGGGAATTTGGGGATAATTCTGGAGGATTTTGGGGATCCTGGAGAGGAAAAAAATTGGGAATTTTGGTGGGGAATTTGGGGATAATTCTGGAGGATTTGGGGATCCTGGAGAGGAAAAATTTGGGAATTTTGGGGGGGAGTTTGAGGATCCTGGAGAGGGAAATTGGGAATCCTGGAGGGGAATTTGGGGATAATTCTGGAGGATTTGAGGGTCCTGGAGGAAAAAATTGGGAATTTTGGGGGGGAATTTGGGGATAATTCTGGAGGATTTGAGGGTCCTGGAGAGGAAAAATTTGGGAATTTTGGGGGGGAATTTGAGGATCCTGGAGAGGAGAAATTTGGGAATTTTGGGGGGGATTTAGGGATATTTAGGGATAATTCTGGAAGGGAATTTAGGGATAAATCTGGAAGGGAATTTAGGGATAAATCTGGAGGGGGATTTAGGGATATTTTGGGATAATTCTGGAGGATTTGGAGCTCCTGGAGAGGGGAAATTTTACAATTCTGGAATTCCCAAGCTGGAAAAAAAAAAAACCCCAACCCTTTAAAAACCAAAATAAAATCCCGATTTTTATTTTTTTTTTTTCCTGGGATTCTCCTGTGGAATATCCGGAATTTCCAGGCTTGGGTCCCCCCTCCCCCTCCCCGGATCAACATTCCCAACATTCCCCAGGAGTGGGAACGGCTCCTCCCGGCCTTTCCCAGGCTTTTCCCGGGAATTTGGGAATTTTCCAAACCCTCCCCTCCCCCTTCCCCTCCCCCCCTCGGGAGAGTTTGGGAATGTTTGGGAAACTCCCAGGGAGATTTTTTTTCCTTTCCCCCCCCCCCTCTCCCCCCACCGGCCAAAAATTCCAGCTGGGCCGGAAAAGTTTGGAAATCTCCTCCCAAATTTCATTCCCGGCTGCTCCAGGGGGAATTTTCCAGCCCAAAATTGTTGGGATGTTCCCACGGCTGGGGGGGAGGGGAGGGGATTTGGGATCTTTGGGATCGGAGAGTTTGGGATTGGGGAATTTGGGATTGGGGGAATTTGGGATGGGGGAGGGGGATTTGGGATGGGGGATTTTGGGAGTGGGGGAGTTTGGGATTGGGGGGAAATTTGGGATGGGAGAGGGGAATTTGGGATGGGAGAGGGGAATTTGGGATTGGGGGGTTTGGGATCAGGGGGAAATTTGGGGTCAGATTTTAGGATGGGGGAGGGGATTTGGGATGGGGGAATTTGGGATCAGAATTTGGGATGGGAGAATTTGGGATTGGGGGATTTGGGATTGGGGAAATTTGGGATCAGAATTTGGGATGGGGGAGGGAATTTGGGATTGGAGGGATTTTGGGATCAGAATTTGGGATTGGGGGGATTTGGGATTGGGCAATTTGGGATCAGGAGGAAATTTGGGATTGGGGAGGGGAATTTGGGATTGGGGGAATTTGGGATCAGAATTTGGGATGGGGGAGAGAAATTTGGGATGGGGAAATTTGGGATTGGGGGGATTTGGGATCAGAGATTGGGATGGGGGAAATTTGGGATCAGATTTTGGGATGGGGGGGATTTGGGATTGGGGAAATTTGGGATGGGGGAATTTGGGATTGGGGGGATTTGGGGTCAGAGTTTGGGATGGGGAAGGGAATTTGGGATGGGGGAAATTTGGGATCAGAATTTGGGCTGGGGGAGGGAAATTTAGGATTGGGGGAATTTTTGGATCAGAATTTGGGATGGGGGAGGGAATTTGGGATGGGGGATTTTGGGATCGGGGGAAATTTGGGATCAGAGATTGGGATGGGGAGGGAATTTGGGATGGGGAGGAGGAAATTTGGGATGGGGGAGTTTGGGATTGGAGGGATTTGGGATCAGGGGAAATTTGGGATTGGGGGGATTTGGGAGTGGGGAGGGAATTTGGGATGGGGGAGTTTGGGATTGGGGGGATTTGGGATCAGGGGAAATTTGGGATTGGGGGAATTTTGGGATCAGAATTTGGGATTGGGGGGATTTGGGATTGGGGGAAATTTGGCATTGGGGAATTTGGGATGGGGGGGTTTGGGATCAGGGGGAAGTTTGGGGTCAGGGGGAAATTTGGGATCAGAATTTGGGATGGGGGAATTTGGGATTGGGGGGATTTGGGATCAGAATTTGGGATGGGGGAAATTTGGGATCAGGGGAAATTTGGGATTGGGGAATTTGGGATTGGGGGGATTTGGGATCAGGGGGAAATTTGGGATCAGATTTTGGGATGGGGGAGGGGATTTGGGATCAGAATTTGGGATGGGAGAATTTGGGATTGGGGGATTTGGGATTGGGGAAATTTGGGATCAGAGTTTGGGATGGGGGAGGGAATTTGGGATGGGGAAATTTGGGATGAGAGTTTGGGATGGAGGAGGGGATTTGGGATGGGGGAGGGAAATTTGGGATTGGGGGATTTTGGGATTGGGGAAATTTGGGATGGAGGGGGATTTGGGATTGGGGGGATTTGGGATCAGATTTTGGGATGGGGGAGGGAATTTGGGATTGGGGGAATTTGGGATTGGGGGGATTTTGGGGTCAGAATTTGGGATGGGGGAGGGGATTTGGGATCAGGGAGGGAAATTTGGGATGGGGGGATTTTGGGATCAGGAATGAGGAGAATTCCCAGATTCTGGGGATTTAGGGTTGGGAATTCCCAGGCTCCATCCCAGGTTTCCCTGCTCTCCCCAGGCCGTGGGGATTCCCCCCTGGAGCAGGAATTCCACTCAGCCGTGGGGGGAGGGGCAGCCCGGAGCCCCCCCAGCCCCCGCTCGTCCCCGCGCTCCCCTGGTGAGTACCCAGGGATCCCAAAGGGCTCCCAGGATAGCCCCAGGATATCCCCAAAATATCCCCAAAATATCCCCAGGATATCCCCAAAATATCCCCAAGTTATCCCCAAAATATTCCCAAAATATCCCCAAAATATTCCACAAATATTCCAAAAATATTCCAAAAAATTCCCAAAATATCCCCAGAATATTCCAAAGATATTCCCAAAATATTCCCAAATAGTCCCAGAATATTCCCAAGATATTCCCACAATATTCCAAAGATATCCCCACAATATTCCCACAATATTCCAAAAAATTCCCCAAATATTCCAAAAATAGTCCCAAAATATTCCCCAAAATATTCCCAGGATATCCCCAGAATATTCCCAAAATATCCCCAGAATTTTCAGAATGTTCCAAAAATATTCCAAAAATATTCCCCAAAATCCCCCAAATAGTCCCAGAACATTCCCACAATATTCAAAAAAAATTCCCAAAATGTTCCCAAAATAGTCCCAGAATATTCCAAAGGTATCCCCAAAATATTCCCAAAATATTCCCAGAATTTCCAGACTATTCCCAAAATATCCCAAAGATATTCCAAAGATATTCCCAAAATATTCCAAAAAAATCCCCAAAATATCCCCACGATATCCCCAAAATATTCCCAGAATATTCAAAAAAATTTCCCCAAATATTAAAAAAAAATTCCCAAAATATTTCTGACCCCATTTCTCTGGAATTCCATCCCAATTTCCCCTCTCCCCATCCCATTCTCCCTCTTCTTACCCCAATTCCACCCCATTTCCCCTCTCCCACCCCATTTCCCCTCTCCCACCCCATTTTCCCCCTCTCCCACCCCATTTCCTCTCTCCTGACCCCAATTCCCCTCTCCTGACCCCATTTCCCCTCTCCCATCCCATTTCCCCCTCTCCCATCCCATTTTTCCCTCTCCCCACCCCATTTCCCTTGTCCCACCCCATTCCCCTCTTCCATCCCATTCCCCCTCTCCTGACCCCATTTCCCACTTCCCACCCCATTTTCCCCCTCTCCCACCCCATTCCCCCTCTCCTGACCCCATTTCCCCTCTCCCACCCCATTTTCCCCCTCTCCCACCCCATTTCCCCTCTCCTGACCCCATTTCTCCTCTCCCATCCCATTTCTCTGGAATTCCACCCCATTCCCCCTCTCCTGACCCCATTTCCCCTCTCCCCATCCCAATTTCCCCTCTCCCCATCCCATTCTCCGTCTTCTTACCCCATTTCTTTGGAATTCCACCCCATTTCCCCTCTCCCACCCCATTTCCCCTCTCCTGATCCCATTTCTCCTTCTCCCCATCCTGGAATTTCCCCTCTCCTGACCCCATTTCCCCTCTCCCCACCCCATTTCCCCCTCTCCCATCCCATTTTCCCCCCTCCCCACCCCATTTCCCCCTTTCCTGACCCTGTTTCCCCCACTCCCATCCCATTTTTCCCCATTTCCCCTCTCCCCATCCCATTCCCCCTCTCCTGACCCCATTTCCCCTCTCCCCATCCCATTTCCCCTCTCCCCATCCCAATCCCCCTCTCCTGACCCCATTTCCCCTCTCCTGACCCTGTTTCCCCCTCTCCTGACCCCATTTTCCCCTCTCCCATCCCATTTTCCCCTCTCCCACCCCATTTTCCCCTCTCCCACCCCATTTTCCCCTCTCCCCATCCTGGAATTTCCCCTCTCTTGACCCCATTTACCCTCTCCTGATCCCTCTCCTGACCCCATTTCCCCTTTCCTGACCCCGTTTCCCCCTCTCCCCATCCCATTTTCCCCTCTCCCATCCCGTTTCCCTCTCTCCCCACCCCATTTTTCCCCTTTTCCCGCTCTCCTGACGGATTTTGGGCGGGTTCCAGCCAACTCCATCAAGGTGGAGATGTCCTCGGACGAGGAGTCCCAGGGCCGGCCGGGCTCTCGCGAGGGCCGGGAGGGGCTGCCCGAGGACTCCGCGCCCGAGCCCTTCCCGGAGCCCTTCCCGGAGCCGCACTCGCCCGGCGGGATCCGCCTGCCCAACGGCAAACTGAAATGTGACGTCTGCGGGATGGTCTGCATCGGGCCCAACGTGCTGATGGTGCACAAGCGCAGCCACACCGGTGAGGAACGGGGAAAAATGGGAAAAATGGGAATTCTGGGGGCTGGGAATGGGATCAGAGCACCGGGATTGGGATCAGAGCCCTGGGATTGGGATCAGAGCTCTGGGGTTGGGCTGCATCGGGCCCAACGTGCTGATGGTGCACAAGCGCAGCCACACCGGTGAGAAATGGGGGGAAATGGGGGAAAATGGGAATTCTGGGGGCTGGGAATGGGATCTGGGTCTGGGATTGGGATCAGAGCCCTGGGAATGGGATCAGAGCTCTGGGATTGGGATCAGAGCCCTGGGAATGGGATCAGAGCTCTGGGATTGGGCTGCATCGGGCCCAACGTGCTGATGGTGCACAAGCGCAGCCACACCGGTGAGAAATGGGGAAAAATGGGAAAAATGGGAATTCTGGGGGCTGGGATTGGGCTGCATCGGCCCAAACGTGCTGATGGTGCACAAGCGCAGCCACACCGGTGAGGAAAGGGTTAAAAAATGGGAATTCTGGGGGCTGGGATTGGGATCTGGGTCTGGGATTGGGATCAGAGCCCTGGGAATGGGATCTGGGTCTGGGATTGGGATCTGGGTCTGGGATTGGGTTGCATCGGGCCCAACGTGCTGATGGTGCACAAGCGCAGCCACACCGGTGAGAAACGGGGGGAAATGGGGGAAAAATGGGAAAAATGGGAATTCTGGGGGCTGGGAATGGGATCAGAGCCCTGGGATTGGGCTGCATCGGGCCCAACGTGCTGATGGTGCACAAGCGCGGCCACACCGGTGAGGAACGGGGAAAAAATGGGGGGAAATGGGGAAAAACGGGGGAAAAATGGGAATTCTGGGGGGTTGGGAATGGGATCTGGGTCTGGGATTGGGCTGCATCGGCCCAAACGTGCTGATGGTGCACAAGCGCAGCCACCCCGGTGAGAAATGGGGAAAAAATGGGAATTTTGGGAATTCCCATTGGGAATTTCAGAGTTTTTCCAGGTGAACGCCCCTTCCAGTGCCAGCAGTGCAGGGTTTGGGGTTAAGTTTGGGGGTTTTTGCAGGAGAATGCCCCTTCCAGTGCCAGCAGTGTGGGGCTGGGGTTAAGTTTGGGGTTTTTTGGGGGTTTTTTGCAGGAGAACGCCCCTTCCAGTGCCAGCAGTGCAGGGTTTGGGGTCAAGTTTGGGGTTTTTATTTTGGGATTTTTGGGGTCAGGATTAGGATTGGAGTTTTTTGGGATCCATTCCTTTTGGGAATTTCAGGATTTTCCAGAACAACCCTTCCAGTGCCAGCAGGGCAGGTTTGGGGTCAAGTTTGGGGGTTTTTTTGGGATTTTCCAGGAGAACGCCCCTTCCACTGCCAGCAGTGCAGGGTTTGGGGTCAAGTTTGGGTTTTTTTGGGGTTTTTTGCAGGAGAACAACCCTTCCACTGCCAGCAGTGCGGGTTTGGGGTTAAGTTTGGGGTTTTATTTTGGGATTTTTGGGGTCAGGATTAGGATTGGGGTTCTTTGGGATCCATTCCCTTTGGGAATTTCAGGATTTTCCAGGAGAACAACTCTTCCAGTGCCAGCAGTGCAGGTTTGGGGTTAAGTTTGGGGTTTTTTTGGGTTTTTTGCAGGAGAACGCCCCTTCCAGTGCCAGCAGTGTGGGGTCAGGATCAGGGTTAGGATCATTTGGGATCTGTTTTTTGGGATTTTCCAGTAGAATTACCCTTCCAGTGCCAGCAGTGCGGGGTCAGGATCAGGGTTAGGATCATTTGGGATCTGTTTTTTGGGATTTTGCAGGAGAACGCCCCTTCCAGTGCCAGCAGTGCGGGGTCAGGATCAGGGTTAGGATCATTTGGGATCTGTTTTTTGGGATTTTGCAGGAGAACGCCCCTTCCAGTGCCAGCAGTGCGGGGTCAGGATCAGGGTTAGGATCATTTGGGATCTGTTTTTTGGGGTTTTTCCAGGTGAACGCCCCTTCCAGTGCCAGCAGTGCATGGTTTGGGGTTAAGTTTGGGGTTTTTTTTGGGATTTTGCAGGAGAACGCCCCTTCCAGTGCCAGCAGTGCGGCGCCTCCTTCACGCAGAAGGGGAACCTGCTGCGCCACATCAAGCTGCACTCGGGGGAGAAGCCCTTCAAGTGCCCCTTCTGCTCCTACGCCTGCCGGCGCCGCGACGCCCTCAGCGGGCACCTGCGCACGCATTCCGGTGGGGACGGGCGGGGAACGGTGGGGACGGGCTGGGAATGTGGGGATGGGGCTGGGAATGGTTGGAATGGGGTTGGGAATGGTTGGGAATGGTTGGGATGGGGCTGAGAATGGTTGGGAATGGTTGGGATGGGGTTGGGAATGGTGGGGATGGGGTTGGGAACGGTGGGGACGGGGCTGGGAACGGTGGGAATGGGGTTGGGAATGGTGGGAATGGGGCTGGGAATGGTTGGGATGGGGCTGGGAATGTGGGGATGGGGTTGGGAATGGTGGGGACGGGGCTGGGAATGGTGGGGATGGGGCTGGGAATGTGGGGATGGGGTTGGGAATGTGGGGACGGGGTTGGGAATGTGGGGATGGGGTTGGGAATGTTGGAATGGTTGGGATGGGGCTGGGAATGTGGGAATGGGGCTGGGAACGGTGGGGACGGGGCTGGGAACGGTGGGAATGGGGCTGGGAATGTTGGGAATGGTTGGGATGGGGTTGGGAATGTTGGGGATGGGAATGTTGGAATGGGGTTGGGAACGGTGGGAATGGGGCTGGGGATGTTGGGGACGGGGCTGGGAACGGTGGGGACGGGGCTGGGAATGTTGGGAATGGTTGGGATGGGGCTGGGAATGGTTGGGATGGGGCTGGGAATGTTGGGAATGGTTGGGATGGGCTGGGAACGGTGGGGATGGGGCTGGGAACGGTGGGGATGGGGCTGGGGATGTTGGGGACGGGGTTGGGGATGTTGGGGACGGGGTTGGGAATGTTGGGATGGGGTTGGGAATGTTGGGATGGGGTTGGGAATGTTGGAATGGGGTTGGGAATGTTGGAATGGGGTTGGGAATGTTGGGATGCGGTTGGGAATGTTGGGGACGGGGTTGGGAATGTTGGGGATGGGGTTTGGAACTGTGGGGATGGGGTTGGGAATGTGGGAATGGGGCTGGGAACAGTGGGGTTGGGGCTGGGAACGGGGCTGGGAATGTGGGAGTGGGTTTGGGAATGTTGGAATGGGGCTGGGAACAGTGGGGATGGGGTTGGGAATGGTTGGAATGCGGCTGGGAATGTTGGGGATGGGGTTGGGAATGGTGGGGATGGGGCTGGGAATGTTGGGGATGGGGTTGGGAATGTGGAGATGGGGCTGGGAATGATTGGAATGGGGTTGGGAATGTGGGAATGGGGTTGGGAATGTTGGGGATGGGGCTGGGAATGGTGGGGACAGGGCTGGGAATGTTGGAATGGGGCTGGGAATGGTGGGGACGGGGCTGGGAACAGTGGGAATGGGGTTGGGAACAGTTGGGATGGGGTTGGGAATGTTGGGGACGGGGCTGGGAATGTGGGAATGGGGTTGGGAATGTTGGAATGGGGTTGGGAATGTTGGGGATGGAGTTGGGAATGTTGGAATGGGGCTGGGAATGGTGGGAATGGGGTTGGGAATGGTTGGGATGGGGTTGGGAATGTTGGGGATGTTGGGAATGGGGTGGGAGTTGGGGATAGGGGCCCTGGTTTGGTGGGAAGGGGTCCCAGTGTTGGTTCCGGGTTGTTTGTTGGGGTTTACAGGGGAATTCTTGGGTTTTCCCAAGGGTGGAGAGCAGTGGGAAATGGGAGGGAAAATCCTAAAGAAATGGAATTCTCCATATCCCAAATCTTGATTTCCAAATCCCAAGTCCTGATCCCATGTCCTGTTATTCCCAGTCTCCTCTCCAACCGTGGGCAAACCCTACAAGTGCAGCTCTCAGCAGGAGATATCCCACATCCCAAATCCTGATTTCCAGATCCCAAATGCTGATTTCCAGACCCCAAATCCTGATTTCCAGACCCCAAATGCTGATTTCCAGACCCCAAATCCTGATTTCCACATCCCAAATGCTGATTTCCAGACCCCAAATGCTGATTTCCAGACCCCAAATGCTGATCCCCTGTTCCTTTCCCCGTTCCAGTCTCCTCCCCGACCGTGGGCAAGCCCTACAAGTGCAGCTCGTGTGGCCGCAGCTACAAACAGCAGAGCAGCCTGGAGGAGCACAGGGAGCGCTGCCACGGCTTCCTGCAGAGGGAGAGCCCTGCCCAGACAGGTGGGTTGGGAAATCCCACAGAAATCCCACAGAAATCCCACAAAATCCCACAGAAATCCCGAATCCTGAATCCCCCAGGATGGGAAATGGGGTGGGAATGAGGAATTGGGATCCCAAATCCATGGATAGAGGGAGCGCTGCCATGGCTTCCTGCAGAGGGGAGAGCCCTGCACAGAAAGGTGGGTCTGGAAATCCCACAAAATTCCATGGAAATCCCACAGAAATCCCACAAAATCCCACAAAATCCCACAAAAATCCCACAGAAATCCCAGATCCTGAATCCCCCAGGATGGGAAATGGGGTGGGAATGGGGAATTGGGATCCCAAATCCATGGATAGAGGGAGCAGCTTCCTGCAGAGGGAGAGCTCTGCACTGACTGGTGGGTCTGGGAAATCCCACAAAATCCCACAGAAATCCCACAAAAATCCCAGGGGGAAATCCTGGAAAGATCCCAGAAAAAATCTGGGAAAATCCCAGGGGAAAATCCCGGAGAAATCCCAGAAAAATCCCAGGAAAATCACAGAAAAATCCCAAGAAAATCACAGAAAAATCCAAGGAAAATCCCACAGAAACCTCAAGGGGACAGGGAATGGGGAATTGGTATCCCAGATCCATGGATAGAGGGAGAGCTCTGCACTGACTGGTGGGTCTGGGAAATCCCACAGAAATCCCAGGGGAAAATCCTGGAAAAGTCCTGGGAAAATCCTGGAAATATCCCAGAAAAAATCTGGGAAAATCCCAGGGGAAAATCACAGAAAAATCCCGGAGAAATCCCAGAAAAATCCCAGGAAAATCACAGAAAAATCCAAGGAAATCACAGAAATATCCAAGGAAATCACAGAAAAATCCAAGGAAAATCCCACAAAAATCTCAAATCCCAAACCCCCAGGGACAAAGAGTGGGGAATTGGGATGCCAAATCCATGGATAGAGGGAGCAGCTTCCTGCAGAGGGAGAGCCCTGCACTGACTGGTGGGTCTGGGAAATCCCACAGAAATCCCACAGAATCCCACAGAAATCCCACTGAAATTCCACTGAAATCCCAGGGGAAAATCCTGGAAAAGTCCTGGAAAAATCCTAGAAAAAAATCTGGGAAAATCCCAGGGGAAAATCACGGAAAAATCCTGGAGAAATCCCAGAAAAATCTCAGGAAAATCACAGAAAAATCCAAGGAAATCACAGAAAAATCCAAGGAAAATCCCACAAAAATCTCAAATCCCAAACCCCCAGGGACAGGGAATGGGGAATTGGGATCCCAAATCCATGGATAGAGGGAGCAGCTTCCTGCAGAGGGAGAGCTCTGGACTGACAGGTGGGTCTGGGAAAATCCCACAAAATCCCACTGAAATCCCAGGGGAAAATCCTGGAAATGTCCTGGGAAAATCCTGGAAAAATCCCAGGGGAATCTCAGGAAAAAATCACGGGAAAATCCCAGGGGAAAATCCTGGAAAAGTCCTGGAAAGTCCTGGAAAAATCCCAGGGTAATCACGGGAAAATCCCAGGGGAAAATCACAGGAAAAACATCATGGGAAAATCCCAGAGAAATCATGGAAAAATCCAAGGAAAATCCCAGGAAAATCCTGAAAAAACTCCTGGAAAATCCCACAAAAATCCCAGGGGAAAATCCTGGAAAAGTCCTGGAAAAAATCCTGGGAAAATCCCATGATAAACAGGACAATCCCAGGGAAAATCATGGAAAAATCCTGGAAAAATCCAAGGAAAATCCTGAAATAATCGTGGGAAATCCCACAAAAATCTCAAATCCCAAACCCCCAGGGACGGGGAATGGGGAATTGGGATCCCAAATTCATGGAAAAAGGGAGCAGCTTCCTGCAGAGGGAGAGCCCTGCACTGACAGGGTCTGGGAATGCCAGGAAAATCCTAGGAAAATCCTGGGAAAATCCTGAAGAAATCCCACAAAAATCCCACAAAAATCCTGGATCCCTGGGGACTGGAAGTGGGGTGGGAATGGGAATCTCAAATCCACGGATAAAGGGAGCCTCCAACTCCGCACAGAAAAGGAAAACTCCGCACAGAAAGGTGGGTCTGGAAATCCTGGGAAAATCCCAGGGAAATCCTGGAAAAATAATGGAAAAATCCCAGGGAAATCCTGGGAAAATCCTAGGGAAAAATTAAAAAAGAAATCCTGGGAAAATCCCAGATCCCAAACCCCTGGGGACTGGAAATGGGGTGGGATTGTGATCCCAAATCCATGGAAAAGGACTGGGAATGAGGGATTGTGATCCCAAATCCATGGAAAAGGGTCGGGAATGAGAGATTGTGATCCCAAATCCATGGAAAAGGGTCGGGAATGAGAGATTGTGATCCCAAATCCATGGAAAAGGGTTGGCAATGAGGGATTGTGATCCCAAATCCATGGAAAAGGGTTGGCAATGAGGGGCTGTGATCCCAAATCCATGGAAAAGGGTTGGGAATGAGGGATTGTGATCCCAAATCCATGGAAAAGGGTCGGGAATGAGAGATTGTGATCCCAAATCCATGGAAAAGGGTTGGGAATGAGGGATTGTGATCCCAAATCCATGGAAAAGGGCTGGGAATGAGGAAATGTGATCCCAAATCCATGGAAAAGGGACTGGGAATGAGGGATTGTGATCCCAAATCCATGGAAAAGGGTTGGGAATGTGATCCCAAATCCATGGAAAAGGACTGGGAAGTGTTGGGAATGTGATCCCAAATCCCTGAGCCCAAACCCCCATTCCCAGAACTCCCCAGAGCCTTTTCCAGGCTCAGGAGCTGCAGGGAAGGCGAATTTTTCCTGGAAAAAGCCAAAATGGGGGCATTCCCAGAAGCAGTGGGATATTTGGGATCAGGGGCCATTTCAGAGCAGGATTTTGGGGAATATCCCAAACTGGAGTTCCCAGCATCAGGGACCATCCCTGATTGGGATTTTTGGGAACATTCCTCACTGGGATTCTGAGGATTAGGGCTCATTTCAGAGCAGGAATTTTGGGAATATCCCAATTGGGATTCCCAAGATCAAGGGCCATTCCAGAGCAGGATTTTTAGGATCAGGGACCGTTCCTGACCAGAATCCTCCAGCTCAAGCCCATTTCAGATCAAGATTTTTAGGATCAGGGACCATTCCAGACTGGGATTTTTAGGATCAGGGACCATTCCCAATTGGAATTCCCGGTCCAGAGGCCATTCCAGAGCAGGATTTTTAGGGTCAGGGCCCATTCCTGACCGGGATTTTTAGGATCAGGGACCATTTAAGAGCAGGATTTATAGGAACGGTGACCATCCCTGACTGGAATCCCCTGGTCCAAGGGCCATTCCAGACCGGGATTTTTAGGATCAAGATTTTTAGGATTAGGGACCATCCCTGACTGGAATCCCCCAGTCCAAGGGCCATTCCAGACCGGGATTTTTGGGATCAGGGCCCATTCCCGACTGGAATTTCCCGGCACAGGAACCATTTCAAAGCAGGATTTTTAGGATCAGGGCCCATTCCCGACTGGAATTTCCCGGCACAGGAACCTTTTCAAAGCAGGATTTTTAGGATCAGGGCCCATTCCCGATTGGAATTTCCCGGCACAGGAACCTTTTCAAAGCAGAATTTGTAAGATCAGGGCCCATTCCCGACTGGAATTTCCCGGGACAGGAACCTTTTCAAAGCAGGATTTTTAGGATCAGGGCCCATTCCCGACTGGAATTTCCCGGCACAGGAACCTTTTCAAAGCAGAATTTGTAGGATCAGGGCCCATTCCCGACTGGAATTTCCCGGCACAGGAACCTTTTCAAAGCAGAATTTGTAGGATCAGGGCCCATTCCCGATTGGAATTTCCCAGCACAGGAACCTTTTCAAAGCAGGATTTTTAGGATCAGGGCCCATTCCCGACTGGAATTTCCCGGCACAGGAACCTTTTCAAAGCAGGATTTTTAGGATCAGGGCCCATTCCCGATTGGAATTTCCCGGCACAGGAACCTTTTCAAAGCAGGATTTTTAGGATCAGGGCCCATTCCCGATTGGAATTTCCCGGCACAGAGGCCATTCCAGAGCAGGATTTCCGGGATCAGTGACCATCCCCGACCGGAATCCCCCTGCTCAGGGGCCATTCCCCACCCGGATTTTTACGCTCAGGGCCCATTGCCAAGCAGGATTTTTAAGCTCAGTGACCATCCCCGGCCGCAATCCCCCAGCTCAGGCCCCATCCCCGGCCGCTTTTCCGCGGGGCCATGGCGGGGCCGGCGGAACGCTCGCAGGCCTGAAGCCGCCTCCTCTCCCCCCCTCACCGCGGCAGGAGCGGGGCCCGCTGGAAGCAGGAGGGATCCGGGAGCGGCTGCCGGCGCCGCGGGGACACGCACGGGGTAAGCTCGGGCTCCGGCAGCCGCTCCCAGGGGCCCTCCCAGCCCGCAGCTCCCGTCCCGCCCCGCTCATCCCGGGATTTTTTTTTTTTTTTTTTTTTTTCCTTTGTTTGCGATCTGCAGGAGAGGAAATCCGGGAGCTGGACATGGTGCCCGAGGCGTTGCTGCACCCTGAGCGCCCCACCTTCATCGAGCGTTTGGCAGGGAGCTTCACCAAGAGGAAACGCTCCACGCCGCAGAAATTTGTGGGTAAGGGAAAGATGGAAAGGATGGAAAAATTCCCTGGGCGGGAAGTGAGGGGCGGCCTCAGGGATGGCCGGGTGTGGGTGTGGGGGGGAGCGGCGCGGGAAGGGGAATCCCCACACAAAGGCTTCAAATTTACGAAAAAGCGGCTCAGATTGAAAAATATGCATTCAAATTAAAGGAAAAACAAGTAATTTTTAAAAAAACCTTTTAATTAAAGAAATTTCCCCTCACGTTTTAAAAAACCCTTAAATTTAAAAATAGCAGCAAATTAACCAAAAAAAATCATCAAATCAACAAAAACCCACAGGAAATGCTCCAAGCCTCAGAAATTTGTGGGTAAGGGAAAGATGGAAAGGATGGAAAAATTCCCTGGGCGGGAAGTGAGGGGCGGCCTCAGGGATGGCCGGGTGTGAGGGGGAGCGGCGCGGGAAGGGGAATCCCCACACAAAGGCTTCAAATTAACGAAAAAGCGGCTCAGATTGAAAAATATACATTCAAATTAAAGGAAAAACAAGTAATTTTTAAAAAAACCTTTTAATTAAAGAAATTTCCCCTCACGTTTTAAAAAACCCTTAAATTTAAAAATAGCAGCAAATTAAACAAAAAATCATCAAATCAACAAAAACCCACAGGAAATGCTCCAAGCCTCAGAAATTTGTGGGTAAGGAAAAGGTGGAAAAGATGGAAAAATTCCCTGGGCGGGAAGTGAGGGGCGGCCTCAGGGATGGCCGGGTGTGGGTGTGGGGGGGAGCGGCGCGGGAAGGGGAATCCCCACACAAAGGCTTCAAATTTACGAAAAAGCGGCTCAGATTGAAAAATATACATTCAAATTAAAGGAAAAACAAGTAATTTTTAAAAAAACATTTTAATTAAAGAAATTTCCCCTCACGTTTTAAAAAACCCTTAAATTTAAAAATAGCAGCAAATTAACCAAAAAAAATCATCAAATCAACAAAAACCCACAGGAAATGCTCCAAGCCTCAGAAATTTGTGGGTAAGGAAAATTTGGAAATTATGGAAAAATTTCCTCAGCGGGAAGTGAGGGGCGGCCTCAGGGATGGCCGGGTGTGAGGGGGAGCGGCTCGGGAAGGGGAATCCCCACACAAAGGCCTCAAATTAACGAAAAAGCGGCTCAAATTTAAAAATAAACATTCAAATTAAAGGAAAAGCAAGTAATTTAAAAAGAAGAAAGTTAATTTACAAAATTTTTCCCTCACATAAAAAAAAACCAAGCAAAAAGACCAAAAAAACCAAACCAAAACAAAACAAAACAAAAAAACATTAAATGCACAAAAACCCGCAAATTAACTAAGAAATCCTCATAATCAAAACCTGAGGGGAAATGCTCCAAGCTCCAGAAATTCCTGTGTGAGGAAAAGCTGGAAAAATTCCCTCGGTGGGAAGTGAGGGGTGGCCTCAGGGGTGGCCGGGTGTTCCCACACAAAGGATTCAAAAAGGGCCTCAAATTAGCAAAAACCGGCTCAAATTCAAAGATAAAGTCAAATTAAAAGAAAAGCATCTCCTTAAAAAAAAAAAACAACAAAAAATTAATTAAAAAATTTCCCCTCACATTTCATAAACCCCCTTAAATCCCACACAAAGGCCTCAGATTTGCAAAAAACCTGCTCAAATTGAAAAATATAAATCAAATTAAAAGAAAAGCAATTCACTTTAAAAAAAAAGATTTAATTAAAGAAATTTCCCCTCACACTATTAAAGAAAACCCTTAAATGAAAAAATATCTACCAATTAACGAAAAACCCCTCAAATTAACAAAAAAACCATCTCATATTGAAAAATATAAATTCAAATGAAAAGAAAAGCAACACATTTTTTAAAAAAAGCTTTACTTACAGAAATTTCCCCTCACACTAAAGGAAACCCCTTTAAATTAAAAAATACTAGCAAATTGATCCAAAAAAACCTCAAATTAACAAAAAACCCAGAAGAAATGCTCCAAGCCCCAGAAATTTGGAGGGAAAGGCTGAAAAAGTTGGAAAATTTCCCCCATGGGAGATGTGGGGCAGGAAAGGGAATCCCCACACACAAAGGCCTCAAAATGAGCCTCAAATTAACCAAAAAACCTCCTCAAATTAATAAATAACTGGCTCAAATAAGCACAAAACCTCCTCAAATTCTGGGATTTTGGGGTGCCCTGATGGTGTCCCCAACCTTTCTTGGCGATTTTGGGGTTTCAACATCCCACCCTAATCCCTCTGTCTTATTTTAGGGTGTCCCCAATCTTTCTTGGTGATTTTAGGGTGCCCTGAGGGTGTTCCCAACCCCTGTCAGTGATTTTGGGGTGCTCTGAGGGTGCCCTCATCCCACCCCAATCCCTCTCTCAGTGAGTTTGGGGTGCCCTTATCCCACCCCAATCCCTCTCTCAGTGATTTTGGGGTGCCCTCATCTCACCCCTTGCCCCTCTCTGATTTTTGAGTGCCTTTATGGTGTCCCTCACCCCTCTGATTTTGGGGTGTCCCTGCTCCCTCTCTGATTTCAGGGTGTCCCCAACCCTTCTCTCTGATTTCAGGGTGTCCCCATTCCCTCTCTGTGATTTCGTGGTATCCCCAACCCCCTCTCTCTGATTTTGGGGTGCCCTGAGGGTATCCCCAACCCTTCTCTCTGACTTTGGGGTGTCCCCACTCCCTCTGTCTGATTCCAGGATGTTCCCAACCCTTCTGATTCTGGGGTGTCCCCACTCCCTCTCTCTGACTTTAGGGTGCCCCTAACCCTTCTCTCTGACTTTGGGGTGCCCCTAACCCCTCTCCCTGACCACGGGCTGTCCCCACTCCCCCTCTCTGACTCCGGGGTGCCCCTAATCCCTCTCTCTGATTTTGGGGTGCCCCCACTCCCTCTCTCAGACTCCGGGGTGCCCCTAATCCCTCTCTCTGACCCCGGGCTGTCCCCACTCCCTCTTTCTGATTTCGGGGTGCCCTGACGGTATCCCCAACCCCTCTCTCTCTCTTTGGGGTGTCCCAACCCCTCTCCCTGACTTTGGGGTGTCCCCACTCCCTCTCTCTGACTTTGGGGTGTCCCCACTCCCTCTCTCTGATTCCAGGCTGTCCCCACTTCCTCTCTCTGACTTTGGGGTGTCCCCACTCCCTCTCTCTGATTCCAGGCTGTCCCCACTCCCTCTCTCTGACTTTGGGGTGCCCCCACTCCCCCTCTCTGATTTCAGGGTGTCCCCGCTCCCTCTCTCTGATTCTGGGGTGTCCCCACTCCCTCTCTCTGACTCCAGGGTGCCCCTAACCCTTCTCTCTGATTTTGGGGTGCCCCTAACCCCTCTCCCTGACCCCGGGCTGTCCCCACTCCCTCTCCCTGACCCCGGGCTGCCCCCTCTCCCTCTCCCTGACCCCGGCCTGCCCCCTCTCCCCCCAGGTGAGAAGCAGATGCGCTTCGCCCTCTCGGAGCTGCCCTTCGATGTCAGCCCCGGCTTCGACAAGGACGTGGAGGTGGTTCCGTCCCGCGGGCACGCCCTGGAGCCGCCCTACGCCGGCCCGCTGTCGCTGCTGGGCGCCGGGGACCCGCTGCGCCCGCTCCGCCTGGCCACCAACTGCATCACCGAGGTGACGCCGGTCATCAGCTCCGTGTACACCCAGATCCAGGCGCTGCCCGCCCGCCTGGAGCTGCCGCGGGGCCGCGACTCCTCCGAGGACGGCGCCGAGGGCATCCCGGTGATCTTCCGCAGCCGCGGCGGCGGCGGCGATGGCGGGGGATCGCCGTCCAACGGCTGCCAGGACTCCACGGACACCGAGAGCATCCAGGAGGAGCGGGCGGGCGGCGGCAGCAGCCGGCACAGCCCCGCCTACGCCAAGGAGGAGCCCAAGGAGGAGCCGGACGGAGCGGCGCGCTGCTTCCCCAAGGAGAGCCTGCGGGTGCTGAACGAGGAGGGCGAGCAGCTGCGGGCCTTCTGCTGCGAGCACTGCCGCGTGCTCTTCCTGGACCACGTCATGTTCACCATCCACATGGGCTGCCACGGCTTCAGGGACCCTTTCGAGTGCAACATCTGCGGCTACCGCAGCCAGGACCGCTACGAGTTCTCCTCGCACATCGTGCGTGGAGAGCACAAGATATGAGGTGGGGAAAATTCACCCTTTCCTGCCTACAATTTCGTGATTTCACCCCCATTTTTCCCTCTACATTGTGCTCGGGAAACACAAGATATGAGGTGGGGAAAATTCACCCTTTCCTGCCTACAATTTCGTGATTTCACCCCCATTTTCCTCTCTACATTGTGCTCGGGAAACACAAAATGTGAGGTGGGAAAAACTCAGCCCTTTCCTGCCTCCAGTTTCCTGATTTCACCCTGATTTTCCCCTCTACATCGTGCTCGGGAAACACAAAATGTGAGGTGGGAAAAACTCTCCCCTCCTTCCTCCAATTTCCTGATTTCCCCTCCTACATTGTGCTCGGGAAACACAAAATGTGAGGTGGGAAAACTCCCCCTTTCCTGACTCCAATTTCCTGATTTCACCCCGATTTCACCCCCATTTTTCCCTCTACATCGTGCTCGGGAAACACAAAATGTGAGGTGGGAAAAATTCCCCCTTTCCTGCCTCCAATTTCCTGATTTCACCCCCATTTTCCCTTCTACATCGTGCTTGGGAAACACAAAATGTGAGGTGGGAAAACTCCCCTTTCCTGACTCCAATTTCCTGATTTCACCCCCATTTCACCCCAGTTTTCACCTCCTAAATTGTGCGTGGTGAGCACAAGTTATGAGGTGGAAAAACTCTCTCCTGCTGCCTCCAGTTTCCTGATTTCACCCCGATTTTCCCCTCCTAAATTGTGCTCTGGAAATACAAAATGTGAGGTGGGAAAATCCCATCTCCCCCCAGCCTGGAATTCCCCTTTTTTTCCCTCCCACATCGTGCGTGGTGAGGGTGGAAAAACTCCCTTTCCTTCCTCCAGTTTCCTGATTTCATCCCAATTTTCCTCTCCTAAATCGTGCTTGGGAAACACAAAATGTGAGATGGGAAAAATCCTCCCCCTTCCTGCCTCCAATTTCCTGATTTCATCCCAATTTTCCCCTCCTAAATTATGTGTGGTGAGCACAAGATAGGAGGTGGAAAAACTCTCCCCTTCCTTTCTCCAATTTTCTGATTTCACCCAAATTTTCCCCTCCCAAACACAGACTGTGAGGTTGGAAAAAAAAATCTCCCTGCCTCAAAAATTCCAATTTTTTCCCCCTTCCAACATCGTGGGCAAAATGTGAGGTTGGAAAAAAATCTCCACTTCAAATTCCCATTTTTTCCTCCCAATTTTTCCCTTTTTTCCCCCTCCCACATCGTGCACCACGAGCACAAAATGTGAGGTTGGAAAATTCCCATTTTTTCCCCCCAATTTTCCCCCTCCCATCCTTAGGGCATGGAACTGTTGGGTTGTGTTGTTTTTATTTTTATTTTTTTCTTTTATACTCCTTTGCACTGACTTTGGCTATAAAAAAAAAAAAACAGAAAAAACCAAAACAAAAAAGTATTTAAAAACAACAACAACAAAAAACCCCAAAAAACAGAAACCCACCCCAAAAACCCAACCCAGGGGGAGCCATTAATCCTCCTTTTTATAAACGAACTTATTTAAATATTGAATAGGAAAGGACTTTTTTTGTGCTTTTTTTCCCCTCCTCCTCGTTATTTATTAAGCTTTTGAGTTGCTCTTTTGATAATTCTTAGGGTTTTTCACCCAAAAAAGCAAAAAAAAGACAAAAAAAAAAAAGACAAAAAAAGGTCTCACTTGAATTTTGGAGACTGTTCCCCCCCTTGCCCTGCTCCCGCCGGCTCCCGGCACTGCCCGGCCCCTTCCCGGGCTAAAGGAACCTCAAAATTCGGTGCTAAACCCCCCCGGGGACCCCCAAAACCCAGCCTGGCCCCCCCAGCCCGGGGACCCCCAAAACCCAGCCTGGCCCCCCCAGCCCGGGGACCCCCAAAACCCAGCCTGGCCCCCCCAGCCCGGGGGGAGCGGCCCCGTCCCCAGCTTTAACCGGGGAACCCCGGAATGGGACGTGGGGACCCCCCCCCAAATGCTCCCCTAAACCCCCCCCCCAGTCCTGACCCCACTGGGGGTCCCCTAAAATGAAGGATCAGGGTCCTGGGTGGGACCCCCAGATCTGGGATCCCCCCCCCCCAAGTTTGGGGTTGGATAAAGGGGGAGCAGCTCGGGGGGCCCCAGTCCCAGCCCATGGGGACCCCAACCCCTCAGAGCTGGGGGACCCCAATCCCAAACCATGGGGGACCCCAGTCTCTCAGAGCTGGGGAACCCCACCCATGAGGACCCCAGCCCATGGGGACCCCCAATCCCAGCCCATGGGGACCTCAATCCATGGGTTCCCCAACCCCTCAGAGCTGGGGGACCCCAATCCCAACCTGTGGGGTCCCCAACTCCATCCCATGGGGTCCCCCAATCCCTCAGAGCTGGGGTACCCCAACCCCAGCCCATGGGGACCCCAAACCCTCATAACTGGGGGACCCCATTCCCAGCCTGTGGGGACCCCAATCCCAACCCATGGGGACCCCAATCCCAGCCCATGGGGACCCCAACCCCTCAGAGCTGGGTACCCCAATCCCAACCCGTGGGGACCCCAATCCCTCAGAACTGGGGGACCCCAATCCCAGCCCTTGGGGACCCCAATCCACATCTGGGGGTCCCCAATCCCAACCCATGGGAACCCCAACCCCTCAGAGCTGGGGGACCCCAGTCCCAACCCATGGGGACCCCAATCCCAGCCCTTGGGGATCCCAATCCCAACCCATGGGACCCCCAACCCCAGCCCATGGGGACCCCAGCCCCTCAGAGCTGGGGACCCCTCGCTGCAGCCTCCCATCCTTGGGGTCCCCCAGTGCCCCACCCCTCAGAGCTGGGGGATCCCCACCAATGATGACCCCCACCCCACTCCCCCCCTTTTTGGGGTCCCCCCAGCCCCATTTTCCCTCAGCTCCAGGGGTCCCCTCACCCCATTCCCCGACTTTGGGGGTCCTCCCACCCCACTCCCCCCATTTTTGGGGTCCCCCCAGTCCCATTTCCCCTCGGCTCTGGGGGTCCCCTCACCCCAATCCCCCCACTTTGGGGGTCACCCCACTTCCCCATTTAAGGGTCCCCACTCCCCCACTTTGGGGTTCCCCACTCCCCCCATTTTGGGGGTTCCCCCAGCCCCATTTCCCCTCAGCTCTGGGGGTCCCCTCACCCCACTCCCCCCCACTCTGGGGGTCCCCACTCTGGGGGTCCCCACCCTCCCCCACTTTGGGGGTTCCCCCAGCCCCATTTCCCCTCGGCTCTAGGGCTCCCTCCACCCCATTCCTCCCACTTTGGGGGTCCCCCCACCCCACTTCCCCATTTAAGGGTCCCCACTCCCCCACTTTGGGGTTCCCCGCTCCCCCATTTTGGGGATCCCCCACCCCCATTTCCCCTCAGCTCTAGGGGTCTCTCCACCCCACTCCCCCCCACTTTGGGGGTCCCTACTCCCCCACTTTGGGGGTCCCCACTCCCCCCATTTTGGGGGTTCCCCCACCCCCTTTCCCCTCGGCTCTGGGGGTCCCCTCACCCCACTCCCCCCCACTTTGGGGGTCCCCACTCCCCCACTTTGGGGGTCCTCCTACCCCACTCTGGTGGTCCCCACTCCCCCCATTTTGGGGGTCCCCACTCTCCCCATTTTGGGGGTTTCCCCACCCCCATTTCCCCTCAGCTCTGGGGGTCTCTCCACCCCACTCCCCCCCACTTTGGGGATCCCCACTCCCCCCACTTTGGGGGTCCCCACTCCCCCACTTTGGGGGTCCCCACTCCCCCCATTTTGGGGGTCCCCATTCCCCCACTTTGGGGGTCCTTCTACCCCACTCCCCCAATCTGGTGGTCCCCACTTCCCCCATTTTGGGGGTTCCCCCACCCCCATTTCACCTCGGCTCTCAGACCCCCATCCCAACCCCATTTCCCCTCGGCTCTGGGGGTCCCCTCACCCCACTCCCCCACTTTGGGGGTTCCCCCACCCCCATTTCCCCTCAGCTCTGAGGGTCTCTCCACCCCACTCCCCTCACTCCGGGGGTCCCCCTTCCCCACTCCGGGGGTCCTACCCCACTCTCCCCACTCCGGGGGTCCCCCTTCCCCACTCTGGGGGTCCCCCTGCCCCGTTTGGGGGTCCCCCCCGGCCCAGGACGCATAAAACGCCCCCGCGGTGGCGGCGGGGGCCAAACCAAAGCTGTCCCCGAGCAGGGGACACCCGCGAGCACCTCGGCAGCGCCCGCTGCCCCTCCCCCTGCTCCCCTCCCCCCACGGCGCTCGGGGGGTCCCCCCATCCCAGCCCCCCTTTTGGGGGAGCCCCCACCCCTCCCCCAGCGCCGGAACCAACCCAAAAAGGGGCTGTGGACCCCAAAAAAGGGGCTGGGAACCCCAAACTGGGGCTCTCAACCCCAATCTGGGGCTTTCTCAAACCCAAACCCTGGGGTTTGAACCCCAAAAAGGGGCTCTGAACCCCAAAAAGGGGCTGGGAACCCCAAACTGGGGCTCTGAACCCCAAAAAGGGGCTCTGAACCCCAAAAAGGGAGTTTTGAACCCAAATCAAAGCTCGGCCCTTTCCAGCCCCTCTGCGGTTGGTTGGGTTGGGGTTTTTTCCCCTCCTTTTTCATTTCTTTTTTTTATCCATTTTCTTTCTCTTCTCCCTTTTTTTCCCCCTTTTCCATTTTCTTTTTCCCCTGTTCCTTCTTTATCCTTTTCCCCCATTTTCCCTTTTTTCTCTCTTTTCCCTTTTTCTTTCCCCCTTTTCCATTTTTCCCTTTTCCCCTCCATTTCCAATTTTTTCCCCTTTATAATTTTCCCCATTTCCCCCTTTCCCATTTTCTTTCCCCCCTCTTTTCTGTTCTTCCTCCCCCTTTTTCTCCCCCTTTTCCATTTTATTTCCCCTTTTTTCCCATTCTTTTTTCCCCTTTTCCATTTTACTTCCCTTTTCCCCCCATTTCCCCACCCTCTTTTCCATTTTATTTCCCTTTTTCCCTCCTCTTTTCCATTTTCCCCCTTTTTCTCATCTCCTTTCCATTTTATTTCCCCTTTTTTCCCATTCTCTTTTCCCTTTTTCCATTTTATTTCTCTTTTTTCCATTCTTTTTTCCCTTTTTCCATTTTATTTCCCTTTTTTCCATTCTTTTCCCCCCTTTCCCCCTCTCTTTTCCATTTTATTTCCCTTTTTTCCCATTCTTTTCTCCCCTTTTCCATTTTATTTCCCTTTTTTCTCCCCCTTTTCCCATTTCTTCCCCCCTCCTTTTTTTCTCCCCCGTTTTTTCGGTGTCAGACCCAAAACTGTAGGAATTTTCTAAGACCTCCAGGTGGCTTTATCCCTGTAAATATCTATTTTTTAAACCTGACAGATGAAGAACAAACGAGGATGTGCAATACCCCCAATTTCCCCCCAAATCCCGAGGAATTCACAGATTTGCTGTTGTATTTTTCTTTATTTTTTTTTCCTTTTTCCCCTTTTTTTGTGAGGTTTTTTGGACCCTTTATTTTATTTTAATTTTTTTTGCCCCCCCCTTTTCCCGGGAGCTTTTGTACCTGTAAAATATTGTAATTAATGATTTGTTGTTAACGAGATCTACTGTAAGTTTTGTACTGTACTGGCCGAGGCTCTGCTTCCAAATAAACGGGAATAATTTAATGTGCCCCAAAACCCTGGGCTCTGCAGGGGACACTGGGGACACCCAGAAATGGAGACAGGGGACACGGGAATGGGGACAGGGGACATCGGGAATGGGGACAGGGACACAGAAATTGGGACAGGGGACATCCACGGGGGACAGGGGACACCCAGAAATGGGGACAGGGGACACTGGGGACACCCAGGGGACACTGGGGACACCCAGAAATGGAGACAGGAGACACGGGAATGGGGACAGGGGACATTGGGGACACTGAAATGGGGACAGGGGACACGGGAGTGGGGACAGGGGACATTGGGGACACCCAGGGGGGACAGGGGACATCCAGAAATGGGGACAGGAGACACTGGGGACACTGAAATGGGGACTGGGGACACCCGGGGAGACACTGGGGACAAGGGAGTGGGGACAGGGGACACTGAAATGGGGACAGGGACACTGGGGACACCCGGGGGGACACTGGGGACACAGGAGTGGGGACAAGGGACACCCAGGGGGGACAGAAGACACCCAGAAATGGGGACAGGGGACACCCAGGGGGGACAGGGGACACTGAAATGGGGACAGGGGACACAGGAGTGGGGACAGGGGACACTGGGGACACCCAGGGGGGACAGGGGACATGGGAGTGGGGACAGGGGACACCCAGGAATGGGGACAGGGGACACTGGGGACACAGAAATGGGGACAGGGAACACCCAGGGGGGACAGGGGACACAGGAATGGGGACAGGGACACGGAAATGGGGACAGGGGACACCCAGGGGCGACAGGGGACACCCAGAAATGGAGACAGGGGACACTGGGGACACCCAGAAATGGGGACAGGGGTCACAGAAATGGGGACAGGGAACACTGAAATGCGGACAGGGGACACTGGAATGGGGACAGGGGACACCGGAGTGGGGACAGGGGACACCGGGGACACCCAGGGGGGACAGGGGACATGGGAGTGGGGACAGGGGACACTGGGGACACTGAAATGGGGACAGGGGACACGGGAGTGGGGACAGGGGACACTGGGGACACCCAGGGGGGACAGGGGACATGGGAGTGGGGACAGGGACACCCAGGAATGGGGACAGGGGACACCCAGGAATGGGGACGGGGGACACTGGGGACACAGAAATGGGGACAGGGGACACAGAAATGGAGACAGGGGACACCCAGGGGGGACAGGAGACACGGGAATGGGGATAGGGGACATTGGGGACACTGAAATGGGGACAGGGGACACGGGAATGGGGACAGGGACACAGAAATTGGGACAGGGGACACCCAGAAATGGGGACAGGAGACACGGGAATGGGGACAGGGGACATTGGGGACACCCGGGGGGGACAGGGGACACTGGGGACACTGAAATGGGGACTGGGGACACCCAGGGGAGACACTGGGGACAAGGGAGTGGGGACAGGGGATACCCAGAAATGGGGACAGGGGACACTGAAATGGGGACAGGGACACAGGAATGGGGACAGGGGACACTGGGGACACAGGAGTGGGGACAAGGGACACCCAGGGGGGACAGAAGACACCCAGAAATGGGGACAGGGGACACCCAGGGGGGACAGGGGACACTGAAATGGGGACAGGGGACACGGGGGACACCCAGAAATGGGGACAGGGGACACTGAAATGGGGACAGGGGACACTGGGGACACTCAGGAGGGGATAAAGGACATTAGGGACACCCAGAAATGGGGAGAGGGGATCCTGGGGACACCCAGGAGGGACAGGGGACACCCGGGGGGAGACAAAGGACACAGAAATGGGGACAGGGGACACTGGGGACGCCCAGAAATGGGGACAGGGACACGGAAATGGGGACAAGGGACACTGGGGACACCCAGAAATGGGGACAGGGGACACTGGGGACACCCAGCAAGGGGGGGAAAGCACATTGGGGGTCTCCTTTGGGGGTTTTGGGGGACACAGGACACTGGGGACAACCAAGAGGGGACACAGGACCTTGGGGACCCCCGGGGTTGGGGACACCCCCACGTCACCGGGGTCCCCCACGGGTGGGAGGGGCCGCCCCGCCTTTCCCGGACTACATTTCCCAGCAGCCCTCGCGGCGCGCGTGCCTTGCGCGTGACGTCACACGCAGGGCGCGGGAGGTTTTAACCGCGTGCGCGGCGCGGATCCCTCCGCCGACCGCAGTAAAAATAGTTCCTACTCCATTCTTGCTCCCGTTAATTCTCCCCCAATTTCCACCGCTCTCCTCCAACACCGATCGCCCCGGTGCCTCGGACGGAGCCTCTGCGAGCCCTCCTCGGGTGTCCCCGCAAGGACCGGAGCGGCGGCGGCGGCGCTTCCGGGCGGAGGGAGCGGACGGAGCGGAGGAATATAATCGCGGCGGTGCTGCGGCCGCGCCCCTTCCGGTTCTCCCTCAGAGCCGCCATGGTGAGCGCGGCGTGGCCGGGAGGGCCCGGGGGGCTCCGGGGGGCGCGGAGGGGCCCGGGGGGGGCTCGGAAAGGGACGTGGAGCCCGTGTGGAGCACGGGGGGGGCTCAGAGGGGCCCTTTAGGGGGGCGGCGGGAGGGTCCCGGAGGGTTTGGGGGGGGGGGGCGATCAGAGAGGAGTGTGGGGGAGGGGCTGCTGAGGGGGCTCCTCTGAGGGGATTTGGGGTCTCGGGGGGATTTGGGGGCGGTCAGAGATGGAGGTGGGGTTGTGGGTGGAACCTTCGGGGGGTTTTATGGGGCTGGGGCGGCTCTGAATGGGGGATCCCGGAGCGTCTCTGGGGGCTCAGTCCTGGGCTCGATCCCGGGATTGATCGGAGTCTCTCTGGGGCTGATCCTGGGGCTCTCTAGGCTCGGTCCTGCTCTCCGTGGGGTTGATCCTGATCTCCCTGGGGTTGATTCTGGGATTGATCCTGGGCTCAATCCTGGCCTCTCTGGGGTTCATCCTGGATTCCCTGGGCTCAATCCTGGCCTCTCTGTGGTTGTTCCTGATCTCCCTGGGTTGATCTTGGGCTCAATCCTGGGGTTGATCCTGGTCTCCCTGGGGTTGATCCTGGGCTCAGTCCTGGCCTCTCTGGGGCTGATCCTGGGCTCAGTCCTGGGCTCGATCCTGGCCTCTCTGGGGCTGATCTTGATCTCCCTAGGGTTGATCCTGGGCTCAGTCCTGGGGTTGATCCTGGGCTCAATCCTGGGGTTGATCCTGGGCTCAGTCCTCGCCTCTCTGGGGTTGATCCTGAGGTTGATCTTGGTCTCCCTGGGATTGATTCTGGGCTCGATCTTGGTTTCTCTGGGGCTGATCCTGGCTTCCCTGGGGTTGATCCTGGGCTCGATCCTGGTCTCACTGGGATTGATCTTGGTCTCTCTGGGGCTGATCCTGGGTTCCCTGGGGTTGATCCTGGCCTCCCTGGGGTTGATCCTGGGCTCGATCCTGGCCTCCCTGGGCTGGATCCTGATCTCCTTGGGGTTCACCCTGGGTTCCCTGGGGTTCATCCTGGGTTCCCTGGGCTCGATCCTGGGGTTGATCCTGGGTTCCCTGGGGTTCATCCTGGGTTCCCTGGGGCTGATCCTGGGCTCAATCCTGGGGTTTATCCTGGGCTCAATCCTGGGGTTTATCCTGGGCTCAATCCTGGGTTTTATCCTGGGCTCAGTCCTGGGGCTCTCTGGGGCTGGTCCTGGGTATCCTGGGGTTCACCCTGGGTTCCCTGGGGCTGATCCTGATCTCCCTGGGGCTGATCCTGGAGTTGATCCTGAGTTCCCTGGGGCTGATCCTGGGTTCCCTGGGGCTGATCCTGGGTTCCCTGGAGCTGATCCTGGCCTCCCTGGGCTGGATCCTGATCTCCCTGGGGCTGATCCTGGGTTCCTTGGGGCTGATCCTGGAGTTGATCCTGGGTTCCCTGGGGTTGATCCTGGAGTTGATCCTGGGTAACCTGGGGTTCATCCTGGGTTTCCTGGGGCTGATCCTGGAGTTGATCCTGGTCTCCCTGGGGCTGATCCTGGGTTCCCTGGGGCTGATCCTGGCCTCCCTGGTCTCGATTCTGATCTCCCTAGAGTTGATCCTGGGTTCCCTGGGGCTGATCCTGGTCTCCCTAGAGTTGATCCTGGGTTCCCTGGGGCTGATCCTGGGTTCCCTGAGGCTGATCCTGGCCTCCCTGGCCTCGATCCTGATCTCCCCCCAGACCAAGAAGAGGAGGAACAACGGCCGTGCCAAGAAGGGCCGCGGGCACGTGCAGCCCATCCGCTGCACCAACTGCGCCCGCTGCGTGCCCAAGGACAAGGCCATCAAGAAATTCGTCATCAGGAACATCGTGGAGGCTGCTGCTGTCAGGGACATCTCTGAGGCCAGCGTGTTTGACTGTGAGTGGGGCCTGCAGGGCTTGGAACCCCGAAACCAAACCCTGGAAAGAGTCCTCGTGTCGTTTCAGGAATTGTCCCTTTGGCACTCTGAATATTGCAGGCTGCTCACCCCAAAAAATTGTTCCTGTGCCTTCAAAAACAGCTCTACTGTCGCCACAAAATAGTGTCTCAGTCACCCCAAATATCCCACCCTGCTCACCCCAAAAAATTGTTCCTGTGCCTTGCAGAATGGCTCCTCTGTCACCCCAAAATGGTTCCTCTGTCACCCCAAAACGGCTCCTCTGTCACCCCAAAATTGTGCCTTTGTCACCCCAAAACGGCTCCACTGTCAGCCCAAAATTGTGCCTTTGTCCCTTCAGGTTTTGTCCCTTTGTCACCCCGAATATCCCACCCTGCTCACCCCAAAAAAATTGTTCCTGTGCCTTGCAGAATGGCTCCTCTGTCACCCCAAAATGGTTCCTCTGTCACCCCAAAATTGTCCCTTTGTCACCCCAAAATAGCTCCTCTATCACCCCCAAAATCAGCCCCTGGTCAATCTTCAAAAGAGTCTTTGTGTCATTTCAGGAATTGTCTCTTTGTCACTCTGAATATTGCAGGCTGCTCACCCCAAAAAATGTTCCTGTGCCTTGCAGAATGGCTCCTCTGTCACCCCAAAATGGCTCCTCTGTCACCCCAAAATTGTCCCTTTGTCACCCCAAATATCTCACCCTGCTCACCCCAAAAAATTGTTCCTGTGCCTTGCAAAATGGCTCCTCTGTCACCCCAAAATTGTCCCTTTGTCACCCCAAAATGGCTCCTCTGTCACCCCAAAAATCAGATGTCTTTGTCACCCCAAATATCCCACCCTGCTCACGCCAAAAAATTGTTCCTGTCCCTTCCAAAGCAGCTCCATTGTCCCCCCAAAATATTGTCTCTGTCACCCCAAAATGGCTCCTCTGTCACCCCAAAATGGCTCCTCTGTCACCTCAAAATGGCTCCACTGTCACCCCAAAATTGTGCCTTTGTCACTTCAGGTTTTGTCCCTTTGTCACCCCGAATATCCCACCTTGCTCACCCCAAAAAATTGTCCCTGTCCCTTCTAAAAAAGCCCCAATTTTCCCCAAAAATAGCTCCTGTTTTGCCCCCCAAAATAGTCCCTCTGTCACCACAAAAATGCCTCTGTCACCCCAAAACAGTGCCTCTGTCACCCCCCAAAAGATCTGACCCTGCTCACTCTGTCACCCCAAAAATCAGATCTTTTTGTCACCCCAAATATCCCACCCTGCTCACCCCAAACAATTCTGTCCCTTCTAAAAAAACCCCAATTTCCCCCTAAAATAGCTCCTGTTTTGCCCCCCAAAATAGCTCCTCTGTCACCCCAAAATAGCTCCTCTGTCAGCCCCCCCAAAACTGTCCCCCCAAACTGTCCCCCTTGCCCACCCCTGCATTACTGCCCTGGGGCTGCTTTAGGGGTTTTTGGGGTCCCTGGGTGTGATTTTTGTGGATTTTTTGGGGTCCCAGGATGTGTTTTTGGGGTCCCTGGGTGTGTTTTTGGGATCCCTGGGTGTGTTTTTTGGGGTTTTTGGGGTTCCTGGGTTGGTTTTTGGGGTTTTTGGGGTTTTTGAAGTCCCTGGGTTGGTTTTTGGGGTCCCTGACCCCCTTTTCCCCCTCCCCAGCCTACGTGCTGCCCAAGCTGTACGTGAAGCTGCGTTACTGCCCTGGGGCTGGTTTTGATGATTCTGGGTGGGGGTTTTGGGGTTTTTGGGGTCCCTGGATGTGTTTTTGGGGTCCCTGGGTTGGTTTTTGGGGTCCCTGGGTGTGGTTTGGGGGGTTCCTGGGTGTGTTTTTGGGGTTTTTGGGGTCCCTGGATGTGTTTTTGGGGTCCCTGGGTGTGTTTTTGGGGTCCCTGACCCCTTTTCCCCCTCCCCAGCCTACGTGCTGCCCAAGCTGTACGTGAAGCTGCATTACTGCCCTGGGGCTGTTTTTGATGATTCTGGGTGTGTTTTTGGGGGGTTTTTGGGGTTCCTGGGTGTGTTTTTTAGGGTTTTTGGGGTCCCTGAGTTGGTTTTTGGGGTCCCTGACCCCCTTTTCCCCCCCCCCAGCCTATGTGCTGCCCAGGCTGTACGTGAAGCTGCGTTACTGCCCTGGGGCTGCTTCTGGGGCAGTTTTGATGATTCTGGGTGTGGTTTTGGGGGGTTTTTGGGGTTCCTGGGTGTGTTTTTGGGGTCCCTGGGTTGGTTTTTGGGGTCCCTGGGTTGGTTTTTGGGGTCCCTGACCTCCTTTTCCCCCCTCCCCAGCCTACGTGCTGCCCAAGCTGTACGTGAAGCTGCATTACTGCCCTGGGGCTGGTTTGATGATTCTGGGTGTGGTTTTTGGGGTTTTTGGGGTCCCTGGGTGTGTTTTTGGGGTCCCTGGGTGTGTTTTTGGGCTCCCTGGGTGTGTTTTTGGGGTCCCTGACCCCCTTTTCCCCCCCCCAGCCTACGTGCTGCCCAAGCTGTACGTGAAGCTGCATTACTGCGTCAGCTGCGCCATCCACAGCAAGGTGGTTCGGAACCGCTCGCGCGAGGCCCGCAAGGACCGCACGCCCCCGCCCCGCTTCCGCCCCGCCGTGAGTCTGGGGGCGTCCCCCGGGGGTCCCCCAGGGGTTTGGGGGGGTCCCAGGGCTGTTTGGGGGCTCCTGGAGGGGTCTTCAGGGGGTTCTGGGGGGATCCCTGGAAGGATCCTGCAAGGAGCGCTGTCAGTCTGGGGGAGGTTTTGGGGGGTCCCTGAAGGATTTGGGGGATCCCTCAAGGGTTTGGGTGGTCCCTGAAGGGTTGGGGATGGTCCCCGAGGGGTTTGGGGGGGTCCCCGGGGGTTTGGGGGGGTCCCAGGGCTGTTTGGGAGCTCCTGGAGGGGTCCTCAGGGGGTTCTGGGGGGATCCCTGGAAGGATCCTGCAAGGATTGCCTTGAGTCTGGGGGAGGTTTTGGGGGGTCCCTGAAGGGTTTGGGGCATCCCTGGAGGGTTTGGGGGGTACCATAAGGGTTGGAGGGGGTCCCCCAGGGGTTTGAGGGGGTCCCAGGGCTGTTTGGGGGCTCCTGGAGGGGTCCTCAGGGGGTTCTGGGGGGATCCCTGGAAGGATCCTGCAAGGATCGCCATGAGTCTGGGGGGGTCTTTGGGGGTCCCTGAAAGGTTTGGGGGGTCCCTGAAGGGTTTGGGGGATCCCTGAAGGGTTTAGGGGGGTTCCCTCAAGGGTTTGGGGGGTCCCTGAAGGGTTTGGGGTGGTCCCTGCAGGGTTTGTGGGGTCCCTGAAGGGTTGGGAGGGGTCCTTGAAGGGTTGGGGGGGGTCCCTAAAGGGTTTGGAGGGGTCCCTGAAGGGTTTGGAGGGGTCCCTGAAGGGTTTGGGGGGGTCTGTGAAGAGTTTGGGGGGTCCCTGAAGGGTTTGGGGGGTTTCTAAAGGGTTTTGGGGGGTCCCTGCAGGGTTTGGGGGTTCCCAGGGGTGATTGGGGGGGTCCCCAAGGGTGTTCAGAAGGGACCTGGATGGGTCTGGGGTCTTCTGTACTGCAGCCCCCCACCCTGCTTCCACCCCACCCTGGGTCTGGGGGGTCCCTGGAAGAGATTGGGGGGTCTGGGGGGGTGTCCCAGGGCTGTTTGAGGGGGTCCCTGAGAGGTTTGGGGGGTTCCAGGGGTGTTATGAGGGGTCTGGGGGGGCTCTCAAGGGCCTGGGAGGGGTCCTGGGGGGTCTGGGAGGTCCTGAAGGGTCCTTGGGGAGATCTGGGGGGGTCTGGGTGGTCCTGAAGGGTCCTTGGGGAGATTTGGGGGGGTCTGGGGGGGTTCTGGGTGGGCTTAGGGGGAGTCCTGCGGGGGTCCCACAGGGTTTGGGGGGGTCTCAGAGCTCTGTGCCCCCCCCCAGCCCCCCTAACTTTGGGTTCTCTCTGCAGGGAGCAGCCCCCCGACCCCCCCCCAAGCCCATGTGAGGAGACCCCGGCCCCACGCGGGACCCCCAGGGCAGAGACCCCCAGAATCAATAAAGGATCTGCCCCGAGCCGTCTCCGTCATTTGGGGGGACCTGGGGGGAATTTGGGGGGGTCCTGGGGGGATTTGGGGGGGTCCTGGGGGAATTTGGGGGGTCCTGAAGGGGTCTCAGCCCCCTCATTATGGGGGGGAGCTGGGGTCACCCCAAATCT
The DNA here is from genome assembly GCF_963513975.1 of Fringilla coelebs. Lineage (NCBI taxonomy): Eukaryota > Metazoa > Chordata > Aves > Passeriformes > Fringillidae > Fringilla > Fringilla coelebs. The sequence continues at coordinate 1,101,525 of NC_140056.1, forward strand.
TGAAGGGGGGCAGCTCCAAGCCTGGCTCTGTGGTTTTTGGGGGGTCCTGAGGGGGTCTCAGCCCACTCATTATGGGGGGGAAGTGGGGTCACCCCAAATTTTGAGAAGGGGGATGCTCTGATCCTGCTCCGTGGTTTTTTTTTGGGGGGGGGGGAGGGGGGAGGTTCCTGAGGGGGTCTCAGCCCCCTTATTTTGGGGGGGCACTTGGGGGTCCCCCAGTGTGGGCCTGGGGGCTGCTGCCCACCTCGGAGGGAAGGAAATGGGGGGGCTCTGACCCCCGGGGGGGTCCTGGGGGTATTTGGGGTCACCTGGGGAGGTTCCCCAAATCCTCCCCCAGGCCAGGAGCTGCCCTGACGGGGGGGGGGGAGGGGGGAGAGGAGGTTTGGGGTCAGACCCCCCACATTTTGGGGTCAGACCTCCCCGTTTTAGGGGTGTTAGGGGTGAGACCTCCCCCCCCCGTTTTTGGGGTGTTTGGGGTCAGACCCCCCCATTTTGGGGGTGTTTGGGGCCACACCCCCCCGTTTTTGGGGTCACACCCCCCCGTTTTTGGGGTGTTTGGGGTCACACCCCCCCGTTTTTGGGGTGTTTAGGGTCAGACCCCCCCGTTTTTGGGGTGTTTGGGGTCAGACCCCCCCGTTTTTGGGGTGTTTGGGGTCAGACCCCCCCCCCCATTTTGGGGTGTTTGGGGGGGGCTTCACCCCGGGAGCTGCATTTGGGGGGGGGTCTCCGTGGGTCCCGACCCCTCCCTGCATTTTCGGGGGGCTTCAATGGTCCCCACCCCCTTCGCTCCGTTTTTGGGGAGGGGTCTCCGTGGGGCTGGGGGGCACCGGGGGACCGGACCGGGGGCTTGGGGGGGCGAATCTGCTCCGGGACCGGGACCGGGGGGCAGCCGGACCGGACCGGGGGCTTGGGGGGGCGAATCTGCTCCGGGACCGGGACCGGGACCGGGACCGGGACCGGGACCGGGGGGCGGCCGGACCGGGCTGGGGGCGCCGCACGGGGCCGGTCCCGGCGGGGGCGGACGGTGCCGGTGCCGGTGCCGCCGCCCGGGGCGGGGCGGGCGGGTCCCGGGGCGGGGCGGGGAGGGAAGCGGGATCCCCCCCCCGCCCTCCGCCCGTCCCGGCGCGGCCCCGCCCGGCCCGGCCCCGCCCGGCCCGCGGCCCCGCGCCAGGTGCATTCCCGGGCACGCTCCGCCGCTACCGGGGCGCCGCGATGGAGCCGCACCGGCACCGGGAGCGGCCCCGGGCGCTGCTGCTGCTGCTGCTGCCGCCGCTGCTGCTCCGCGCCCCCGCTCCCGGCTCCGCGCAGGCAGGTGAGCACCGGCACCGCCACCGCCACCGGCGGGGCGCGGGGCAACCGGGACTGCGCCGCGGCGTCGGGCAAAGGGGAACCGGGAAAACACCGGAGCGCTCCGGGGTCCCGGGACGGGCGGCGGGAGCAGGAGCGCTCGGGGGTCGCGGCGGTGCTGCTGTCCCGGTTCCGCCGGTACCGGACCCCGATCCAATCCCGAAGATTCCCGGGAGCGCTTCCCCCGCGGGGGCGTCCCGGGATCCCCCGGCGCTGTCCCGGGGGCACCGCAGGGCTCCGGGAGCACCGGGACCGGCACTGAAACCGCGCCGGGACTGCGGCTCCGGCGGGGCTGGGGCTCGGTGGCCGCTGCCGGGCTCCGTCCCGGGGCTCGGCGGCCCTTCCCGGGATCGGTACGGGGGCTCGGTCCTCGCTCTCTGGGCTCGGTCCCGCTCTCGGTTCTCCCTCCCGGGCTCGGTCCCGCTCTCGGTTCTCCCTCCCGGGCTCGGTGCCGCTCTCGGTTCTCCCTCCCGGGCTCGGCACCTGCGGCCCCGCAGCTGCCCCGGGCTAATTTTAGGCTGCGGGGCCGGGCCCGGCGATGCCTTTGGGAGATCCGGGCGGGACCCCCGAGGGGTTCGGGGGGGATCCTCCAGGGGGGACCCCCGGAGGTGCCCCCGGCCCTGCCCGCGCGGCCGCCCCGCAGCCCCGGCACCCCGGAAGGGCCGCGGCCGCCCGGGAGTTGTTTTTCAATCCCCAAAGGAAAAACACCGAGGGTTGGACGCGCAGGTGGGGCGGGCGTCACCCCGAAACCCCGGGGGTTCCCGGGAGTACCGGGGGGTGCCCGGGGCGGGGGGCACACCGGGGGGACCCCTCGCTGTGTCCCCTGCTCCATGTGCCACCGGCGACGCCTCGGGTGCCACCCACGGGCTCCGGGTCCCACGGCGGGAGAGGGAACAGCGCGGGGCGCGGGGACATCCCGGGGGGCGCGGGGACATCTCGGGGGGCTCGGGGACACCGAGGGGACAGCGAGGGGACAGCGAGGGGAGCGGCCCCGGCCCCGCACCCCCCAAAGCCCCGTCCCTGAGAGAGATCCCCCTTTGTTCGGGGCCGGGGCTCGGCGCACACAGCCCCCTTTGTGCCGCCGCCGAGGGCAGGAGGTCGCTGCGAGAGCCCCTCCCGGTGCCCCCCCGGTGCCCCCCCCGGGTCTCCCGGTGCTATTCCTGGCGGCGGGGGCCGCGGTGGCACGCGGCTGATAGCGGGGACGTGCCGGAGCTGCCAGCGGGGCCCCGCGCTGATAACGCCCGGTCCCGCCGCCGCCGCGGCGCCCGGGACGGGGAGGGGGGCCCGGCATCGCCCCCCGCCCCCCGCGGGCAGGTGCACCCGGGGGTCGCGGCCTCCCCAGTCCCGCCGTGGGACCCTCGGAGCCGCCGTTAATGATTCACCGACACGTTCAAGGCTCCGAGGGTCCCGGGGGAAAGGCTGGAGGGTGTCCCCAACACCCTGGGGACCCCTCCCGGTGTTTCAGGGGGGTCGCAGCACCCCCCGTTCCGGGCCCCCAGTGCCCGTCCGCCGGGACGGCGGGGGCTGGGGGCCGCTGCCATCGCAGCTGGGACCTTTTTATAGCCCCTTCCGCGCTCAAATAGCCCGGCCGGGGCGGGGGGGCCCTTCCCGTGCGTGCCCCGAGCTCCGCGGCCGCCCCCGGAGGGGTCCCGGGCCGGACAAAGCCGCCTTTGACCGCGGCCCCCCCGCTCCGGGGCCCTGAGTCACGTCTGGCGGCTCCGGGGGGGCCCCGCACCCCTCGGTGCCCCCGGGGGTCCCGGTTTGGGGGGCTCGGCCCCCCCCCCCGGTGCCGCCCGCCACAATCGCGGCTTTGTGCGGTGCCCGGGGAGGGGGCCCCGCGCACAAAGGGGGCTCTGTGCGCCCGCGGGAACGGGGGGGACACCGGGCCCGCCGCCCCCGCGGGGACCCCGCGCCCCCGGAGCCGGGGGTGTCCGCGGGGCTCGGCCCGCGGGGCGGCGGCGGCGGCGGGGCCGAAGTCCGGGCGGGCGTGGCGGGGCGGGGGGGCCGAGCCCGAGGCGCCCGCCTTGCGCAAGGCTCGCCCGGCCGGTTCGGGCACCGCGCGCCGGCAGCGGGGAGGGACCGGCGGGGAGCGGCGGGGGAGGACCCGGGGCGGGGACAGCGCCGGGGAGGGGGCTGGGGACAGGGGGTGGGGGACAAGGGCACCACGGGCAGGACACCATGGAGGGGACAAGGACATGGTGGGGGGGACAGGGACACCGTGAGGGGGACACCATGGAGGGGACAAGGACATCATGAGAGGGATGCCATGGAGGGGACACCATGGAGGGGACAAGGACATGGTGGGGGGAACAGGGACACCACGAGCAGGACACCATGGAGGGAACAAGGACATCATGAGGGGGACAGGGACACCGTGAGGGGGATGCCATGGAGGTGACACCCTGGAGGGGACAAGGACATGGTGGGGGGGACAGGGATGCCATGGAGGGGACACCGTGGAGGGGACAAGGACATGGTGGGGGGGACAGGGATGCCATGGAGGGGACACCGTGGAGGGGACAAGGACATGGTGGGGGGAACACCCTGAGGGGGACACCATGGAGACATAGTGGAGGGGACAGGGACACCGTGAGAGGGATGCCATGGAGGGGACAAGGACATGGTAGAGGGGACAGGGACACCGTGAGGGGGACACCATGGAGGGGACACCGTGGAGGGGACAAGGACATGGTAAAAGGAACAGGGACACTGTGAGGGTGACACCATGGAGGGGACAAGGACGTGGTAGAGGGGACAGGGACACCGTGAGGGGGATGCCATGGAGGGGACAGGGACATTTGCAGGGGACACCATGGAAAGGACAGGGATCCCATGGGGACACTGCCATAGCCAGGATACCATGGAGGAGACAGAGCCACCATGGGGGGGACAGGGACATTGAGGGGACAGGGGACACTGAAGGGTGGCTCTCAAGGAGAGGACGTGACCACTGAGGAGGTGACACGGCCACCATGGGGACCATGGCCATGAAGAGCAGGACATGTCCAGCTCGAAGGGGGTGGGGACACCAGGGGACATCAAGGGACATCAAGGGGGGGACGTGGCCACTGAGGAGGTGACACAGCCACCATGGGGACCATGGCCATGAAGAGCAGGACATGTCCAGGGAGTGGGGACACCAGGGGACATAAAGGAGGGGACGTGGCCACTGAGGAGGTGACCACCAGGTGCAGGACATGCCCAGCTGGGAGGGGACATTGCTGTGATCGCGCAGGGGGTGCCGTGGCCACACAGGGGTGGCCGTGGTGGCCCTGGTGACAGCGTGGTGGCCCTGGTGACACCGTGGGTGCCCGCAGTGTGCGCGGGGACGCTGAACGGGCTGAGCGTGACGGGGGACGCGCAGCACCAGTACCAGACCCTGCACAAGATGTACAACAACTGCGAGATCGTCATGGGCAACCTGGAGATCGTCCTCATCGACCACACCCAGGACCTCTCCTTCCTCCAGGTGACACCGAGGGGGGGACCTGGCCGGCTCCAAGGGGACGGGGACCTCATGGGGGACATTGCTGCTGTCACCCAGGGGAGGACGTGGACAGTTTGGATGTCACATGTCCACCATGGGGACAGTGGCCACCATGTGCAGGACATGGCCAGTTGGACGTGTGGGACATGGCCATCAAGGGGAGGATGTGACCATTGAGAGGGTGACATGTCCACCATGGGGACAGTGGCCACCATGTGCAGGACACGGCCAGTTGGACGTGTGGACATGGCCATCAAGGGGAGGATGTGACCATTGAGGGGGTGACATGTCCACCATGGGGACCCTGGCCATGGCCACCAGGTGTAGGACGTGGCCAGTTTGGAGGTCACATGTCCACCATGGGGACAGTGGCCATCAAGAGGAGGACATGGCCAGTTTGGAGGTCACATGTCCATCATGTGGCCATCAAGGGGAGGACAAGGCCATCAAGGGGGACTGTGACCATCGAGGGGAGGACACGGCCGGTTTGGAGGTCACGTGTCCACCATGGGGACAGTGGCCACCATGAGCAGGACATGGCCAGTTTGGATGTCACGTGTCCACCATGGGGACAGTGGCCACCATGAGCAGGACATGGCCAGTTTGGAGGTCAGATGTCCACCATGGGGACAGTGGCCATGGCCACCATGAGCAGGACACGGCCAGTTTGGATGTCACATGTCCACTGTGGGGACAGTGGCCATGGCCACCATGAGCAGGACATGGCCAGTTTGGTTGTCACATGTCCACCATGGGGACAGTGGCCACCAAGGGGAGGTTGTGGCCAGTTTGGAGGTCCCATGTCCATCACATGGCCATAAAGGGGAGGACATGGCCATCAAGGGGGACAGTGGCCATCAAGGGGAGGCTGTGGTCAGTTCAGAGGTTCTCAGCCACCATGGGGACAGTGGCCACGGCCACCATGAGCAGGACACGGCCAGTTTGGATGTCACGTGTCCACCATGGGGACAGTGGCCACCAAGGGGAGGTTGTGGTCAGTTTGGAGGTCACGTGTCCAACATGGGGACAGTGGCCACCATGAGCAGGACACGGCCAGTTTGGAGGTCAGATGTCCACCGTGGGGACATTGGCCATGGCCACCATGAGCAGGACACGGCCAGTTTGGTTGTCACATGTCCACTGTGGGGACAATGGCCACCAAGGGGAGGTTGTGGTCAGTTCAGAGGTCACGTGTCCATCATGTGACCATTGAGGGGAGGACATGGCCACCAAGGGGGACAGTGGCCACCAAGGGGAGGTTGTGGCCAGTTTGGAGGTCACGTGTCCATCATGTGACCATTGAGGGGAGGACATGGCCACCAGGGGGGACAGTGGCCACCAAGGGGAGGTTGTGGTCAGTTTGGAGGTCACGTGTCCATCATGTGACCATTGAGGGGAGGACATGGCCACCGTGGGGACAGTGGCCAGGCCCCCAGGTGACCCCTGCGCCCCGCAGACCATCCGGGAGGTGACCGGCTACATCCTGATCGCCATGAACGTGTTCGCGGCGCTGCCGCTGCAGAACCTGCGCGTGATCCGCGGGACGCAGTTCTACGAGGAGCGGTTCGCGCTCTTCGTGCTGCTCAACTACAACCCCAACACCACCCACGCCCTGCGCCAGCTCGGCCTCAACCAGCTCACCGGTGGGCACCGCGACGCCGAGGGGACAGTGTGGGGACACTGCAGGGATGGGGACAGTGTGGGGACACTGCGGGGACGGGGACAGTGTGGGGACACCGCGGAGATGGGGACATTGTGGGGACACTGCGGGGACGGGGACATTGTGGGGACACTGCAGAGATGGGGACACCGTGGGGACACCGCGGAGATAGGGACACTGTGGGCACGGGAACACCGTGGGGACGGGGACAGTGTGGGGACACTGCGGGGATGGGGACATTGTGGGGACACTGCGGAGATGGGGACATCAGGGGATGGGGACACTGCGGGGACACTGCGGGGATGGGGACACCGCGGGGATGGGGACACTGTGGGGACACTGCGGAGATGGGGACATTGTGGGGACACCGCGGAGATGGGGACACTGCGGGGACACTGCGGAGATGGGGACGCTGCGGGGACGGGGACACTGTGGGGCTGGGGACACCGTGGGCACGGGGACACCGCGGGGATAGGGACACCGCAGGGACACCACGGGGACACCTCGGGGACGGGGACACTGTGGGGCTGGGGACACCATGGGGATGGGGACACTGTGGGGACACCACGGGGACACCACGAGGACGGGGACACTGTGGGGCTGGGGACACCATGGGGATGGGGACACTGCGGGGATGGGGACACCGCAGGGACACCGCGGGGATGGGGACACCATGGGGATGGGGACACCGTGGGGATGGGGACACTGTGGGGAAGGGGACACCGTGGGCATGGGGACACTGCGGGGACGGGGACACTGTGGGGATGGGGACACCGTGGGCATGGGGACACTGTGGGGACGGGGACACCGTGGGGATGGGGACACCGTGGGCATGGGGACACTGCGGGGACGGGGACACTGTGGGGATGGGGACACCGTGGGCATGGGGACACTGTGGGGACGGGGACACCATGGGGATGGGGACACTGTGGGGATGGGGACATCGTGGGGATTGGGGACATTGCGGGGTTTGGGGACATCGTGGGGATGGGGACACTGCAGGGGCTGGGGACATTGTGGGGTTGAGGACATCATGGAGGGTTGGGGACATGGTGCAGCTGGGGACATCATGGAGGGTTGGGGACACTGCGGTGGCTGGGGACACCATGGGGACTGGGGACTTTGTGGGGAGATGGGGACACCATGGGGTTGGGGACATCATGGGGGGTTGGGGACATCCTGGGGAACTGGGGACACCGTGGGGAGATGGAGACACCACGGAGATTGGGGACATCATGGGGAGATGGGGACACCATGGTGGGTTGGGGACATTGTGGAGGGTTGGGGACACTGTGGAGGGTTGGGGACACTGTGGGTGACTGGGGACACCCACAGGACTGGCACAGAGAGGGGACACTGGGGCTGGGGACACGGCCACCCCTCTGTGCCCTCCAAGATCCCCATCCCACGGCAGTGCCACCTCCCCTTGGAGCGGGGACAGTCCCCAAGGTCCCCACCCCCTCCCTGTGCTGCCAGGCGGGTCCGGGGGGGTCTGTCCCCCCTTGTCACCCCCGTGTCACCGCGTGTCCCCGCAGAGATCCTGGCGGGGGGGGTGTACATCGAGAAGAACGCGCAGCTGTGCCACGTGGACACCGTGGAGTGGAGGGACATCATGAGGGACACGCGGCTGGAGCCGCTCGTGAGGGACAACGGCCGGGGCTGTGCGTGCGGGGACAGCGGGGACAGCGGGGACAGCGGGGCGGGGGGACAGCAGGGACAGCGGGGACAGCGGGGCTGGGGGGGACAGCAGGGCTGGGGGGACAGCGGGGACAGCGGGGCTGGGGGGACAGCGGGGACAGCGGGGACAGCGGGGCTGGGGGACAGCGGGGACAGCGGGGCCACCCGGGGTGGGGGGACAGCGGGGACAGTGGGGGACAGTGGGGCTGGGGGACAGCGGGGCTGGGGGGACAGCGGGGGACAGAGGGGACAGCGGGGACAGCGGGGGGGCAGCGGGGACAGCGGGGACAGCGGGGGACAGAGGGGACAGCAGGGACAGCGGGGCTGGTGGGACAGCGGGGCTGGGGGGACAGCGGGGGACAGAGGGGACAGCGGGGCTGGGGGGACAGCGGGGACAGCGGGGACAGCGGGGCTGGGGGACAGCAGGGCTGGGGGGACAGCAGGGGACAGAGGGGACAGCGGGGACAGCGGGGCTGGGGGACAGCGGGGCCACCCGGGCTTGGGGGGTCTTTGGGGTTACTTTGGGGTGACTGTGGCCTTGGAGGGACAGCCGGGTCACCCCCGGCTTGGGGTCACTTTGGGGCCACCCCTGGGGTTTGGGGTCCCTTTGGAGTCCCTCCTGAGTTTAGGGTCACTTTGGGGGTGACCCCTGGGTTTGAAGTCACCCCTGGCTTTGGGGTGGCCGCTGCTTTTGGGGTCCCTTTGGAATCCCTTTGGGGTCACCCCTCGGTTTGAGGTCCCCCCGTTTTTGGGGTCCCTGGGGGGTCCCTATGGGGTCCCCCCGTTTCTGGGGTCCCCCCGTTGTGACCCCGCTGTCCCGTCCCGCAGGTGCCCCGTGCCACGAGAGCTGCGGCGGGCACTGCTGGGGGCCGGGCCCCGAGGACTGCCAGAAACGTGGGTACCGGGGGGACCGGGGGGACCGGGGGGACTGGGGGGCTCTGGGGCTACCGGGGGGACCGGGGGGGTACCGGGGGGACCGGGGGGACCGGGGGGACCGGGGGGGGGGGAGACTGGGGGGGTACCGGGGAGACCGGGGGGGTACGGGGGGGTACCGGGGGAGGACTGGGGGGACGGGGGGTACCGGGGGGACCGGGGGGACTGGGGGGGTACCGGGGGGACCGGGGGGGACCGGGGGGACCGGGGGGCTCTGGGGGTACCGGGAGTACCGCGGGGGACCGGGGGTACCAGGGGGACTGGGGGTACCGGGGGGTACCGGGGGGCTCTGAGGGTACCGGGGGGCTCTGGGGGGACCGGGGGGGGACCGGGGGGACCGGGGGGCTCTGGGGGTACGGGGGAGGGCCGGGGGGTACCGGGGGGCTCCGGGGGTACCAGGGGGACCGGGGGGACCGGGGTGCTCTGGGGGTGAGGGGGGGTTTGGGGTACCGGGGGGCTCCGGGAGGGGTTTAGGGTACCGGGGTGTACTGGGGGGCTCTGGGGGTACCGGGGGGGACCGGGGGGGGTACTGGGGGGACCGGGGGGTACCGGGGGGCTCCAGGGGTACCGGGGTCTCTGGGGGTGCGGGGGGCTCTGGGTGGTACCGGGGTGACCCCGGGGGATCTCAGGGGTCTCGGGGGTGTTTGGGGGTTCCGGCCCCCGGTGACCGCGCTGTCCCCCCGCTGTCCCCCCGCTGTCCCCGCTGTCCCCGCAGTGACCAAGACCATCTGCGCCCCGCAGTGCAACGGGCGCTGCTTCGGCCGCGCGCCCAACGAGTGCTGCCACGAGGAGTGCGCGGGCGGCTGCACCGGGCCCCTGCGCACCCACTGCTTCGTACGTCCGTCTGTCCGTCTGTCCATCTGTGTGTGTGTCTGTGCGTGTGTCTGTGTGTGTGTCCGTCTGTCTGTGTGTGTGTCTGTGTGCCCCTGCGCACCCACTGCTTCGTACGTCTGTCTGTCCGTCTGTCCATCTGTGTGTCTGTGTGTCTGTGTGTGTGTCTGTCTGCCCCTGCGCACCCACTGCTTCGTACGTCTGTCCGTCTGTCCGTGTGTCCGTCTGTGTGTGTGTGTGTGTGTCTGTGTGTGTGTCTGCCCCTGCGCACCCACTGCTTCGTACGTCTGTCCGTCTGTCCGTGTGTCTGTGTGTCTGTCTGTGTCTGTGTGCCCCTGCGCACCCACTGCTTCATACGTCCGTCTGTCTGTCTGTGTGTCTGTCTGTCTGCCCCTGCGCACACACTGCTTCGTACGTCTGTCTGTCTGTGTGTCTGTGTGTCTGTGTGTCTGTCTGTGTCTGTGTGCCCCTGCGCACGCACTGCTTCGTACGTCTGTCCGTCTGTCCGTCTGTCCGTGTGTCTGTGTGTCTGCCCCTGCGCACCCACTGCTTCGTACGTCTGTCCGTCTGTCCGTCTGTGTGTCTGTGTGTCTGTCTGTGTGTGTGTCTGCCCCTGCGCACGCACTGCTTCGTACGTCTGTCTGTCCGTGTGTCTGTCTGTGTGTCTGTGTGTGTGTGTCTGTGTGCCCCTGCGCACCCACTGCTTCATACGTCCGTCTGTCTGTCTGTGTGTCCGTCTGTCCGTCTGTCTGTGTGTCTGTGTGCCCCTGCGCACCCACTGCTTCGTACGTCTGTCTGTCTGTCCGTGTGTCTGTCTGTGTGTGTGTGTCTGCCCCTGCGCACGCACTGCTTCGTACGTCTGTCCGTCTGTGTGTCTGTCCGTCTGTGTGTCTGTCTGCCCCTGCGCACACGCTGCTTCATACGTCTGTGCCTGCATCCGTCCATCCGTCCATCCATCCCCGCGTCCATCCCTGTGTCCATCTGTCCATCCCTGTGTCCATCTGTCCATCTGGTGTCTGTCTGTCCATCCCCAGGCCTGCCGCCACTTCAACGACAGCGGCTCGTGCGTCCCGCTGTGCCCGCAGCCGCTCATCTACAACAAGCTCACCTTCCAGCTGGAGCCCAACCCCGACACCAAGTACCAGTACGGGGGGGTCTGCGTGCGGGAGTGCCCCCGTGAGTCTGGGGGGGCTCCGGGGGGGGTTCCGGGGGGGTCACCCCGGTTTTTGGGGGGCTCCAGGTGACCCCCGGGGCGTCCCCCCCAGACAACTTCGTGGTGGACCAGAGCTCGTGCGTGCGCGCCTGCCCCAACGACAAGATGGAGGTGGAGAAGAACGGGCTCAGGATCTGCGAGCCCTGCGCGGGGCTGTGCCCCAAGGGTAGGGCTGGGGGTCCCCGGGGGGGTTTGGGGGTCCCCGTGTGGGGGTGGGGGCTGTGAGACCCCCGCTGACCCCCGCCCACCCCCCCAGCCTGCGAGGGCACCGGTGCTGGCAGCAAATACCAGACGGTGGACTCGAGCAACATCGACACCTTCATCAACTGCACCAAGATCCTGGGCAACCTCGACTTCCTCATCACGGGCCTGGAGGGGTGAGGGACGGCCTTTGGGGGGTTCAGGGGGGGTTTAGGGGGTGCATCCCCCCCTCCCCAGCCCCCTGACCCCCCCATCCATCCCCGCAGGGACCCCTGGCGCAACATCTCGGCGCTGGACCCCGAGAAGCTGAACGTGTTCCGCACGGTGCGGGAGATCACGGGTGAGGAGGGGGGGTGGGGGTGCTGGGACCCCCCTGGATCCCCCCCTCGGGACCCCCAGAGCCCCCCTGAGCCCGGTGTGCCCGCAGGGTACCTGAACATCCAGTCCTGGCCCAAGCACATGCACAACTTCAGCGTCTTCTCCAACCTCGAGACCATCGGGGGACGGAGCCTGTACAAGTGAGGAGCCCCTGCCGGGCGTCCTGCGCTCCTCCCTGGCATCCCTGATCCCTGAATTCCCCCTTTCCCGATCCCTGCATTCCCCCTTTTCCCAATCCCTGAATTCCTCCTTTCCCCAATCCCTGAATTTCCTATTTTCCCAAATTCCTGCATTTCTAATCCCTGAATTCCCCCTTTCCCAATCCCTGAATTCCCCCTTTTCCCAATCCCTGATTTCCCCATTTTCCCAATCCTTGAATTCCCCCTTTTCCCCAATTCCTGCATCCCCTCATCCCTGGATCTCTGTTTGTCCCGGCACCCCCAGCTCCTGGACCACCCCCAGTTCCCGGGGCGCCCCCAGCTCCCGGAGCATCCCCTCACTCCTGGAGGATTTCCCGGCTCTCAGATCATCCCCCGGACCCCCCTCCAGCTCCCGGAGCATCCCCCGGAGCCCCCCAGCTCCCGGTGCCCCCCCCACCAGCTCCCGGAGCACCCCCGGAGCATCCCCTCATCCTCGGAGCCCCCCGATCTCCCGGACCCTCCCCCGGGGCACCCGCAGTTCCCGGAGCCCCCCCGGAGCATCCCCTTATCCCCGGAGCACCCCCCAGATCCTGGTGCTCCCCCCCCAGCTCCCGGAGCCCCCCGCAGCCCCCCCAGCTCCCGGAGCCCCCTGGAGCCCCCGGAGCCCCCCAGCTCCCGCAGCCCCCCCAGCTCCCGCAGCCCCTGCAGCCCCCCAGCCCCCGCAGCCCCCCATGTCCCGCAGCCCCCCAGCTCCCGGAGCCCCCCCATCTCCCGGAGCCCCCCATCTCCCGGAGCCCCCGGAGCCCCCGCAGCCCCCCCATCCCCCGGAACCCCCCCATCTCCCGGAGCCCCCCCGGAGCCCCCCCGGAGCCCCCGCAGCCCCCCATCTCCCGGAGCCCCCCCATCCCCCGGAGCCCCTCCATCTCCCGGAGCCCCCGGAGCCCCCCCATCTCCCGGAGCCCCCCAGCTCCCGCAGCCCCCCATCTCCCGGAGCCCCCCCAGCTCCCGGAGCCCCCCGCAACCCCCGCAGCCCCCCAGCTCCCGGAGCCCCCCGATCTCCCGCAGCCCCCCATCTCCCGGAGCCCCTCCATCTCCCGGAGCCCCCGCAGCCCCCCATCTCCCGGAGCCCCCCGATCCCCCGGAGCCCCCCTGACCCCCGCAGCCCCCCGACCCGGCGTGTCCCGCCCCGCAGCCGCGGTTTCTCGCTGCTGATCATGAAGAACGAGAACGTGACCTCGCTGGGGCTGCGCTCGCTGCGGGAGGTGAGCGCGGGCCGCGTGTACATCACCGAGAACCGGCGGCTCTGCTTCCTGCACACCGTGCACTGGGCCGCGCTCAGCCGCAGCCGCGCCGACCTCGACATCCGCAACAACCGGCCCCGCAGCAAGTGCCGTGCGTGCGCCGGGCTGGGGAGGGGGCGCGGGACCCCCTCCGGGACCCCTCGGGGCACCCAGACCCCGCTCTGACCCCACCCCCGGGACCCCTCGGGGCACCCAGACCCCGCCCTGACCCCCCCCCGGGACCCCTCGGGGCACCCAGACCCCCCCAGGGACCCCTCGGGGCACCCAGACCCCTCCAGGGGTCACCGGGACCCCCAGACCCCGCCCTGACCCCCCCAGGGACCCCTCGGAGCACCCAGACCCCTCCAGGGGTCACCAGGACCCCCAGACCCAGGAGTGACCCCCCCAGGGACCCCTCGGGGACCCCCAGATCCCGCGCTGAACCCCCAAATCCTTACACAGATCCTGGGACTCCCCCCGGGACCCCTCGGGGCACCCAGACCCCTCCAGGGGTCACCGGGACCCCCAGACCCCGCAGTGAACCCCCAAATCCTTACACAGATCCTGGGACCCCCCCCCTGGACCCCTCGGGGACACCCTGATCCCTCCAGGGGTCACCGGGACCCCCAGACCCCGCCCTGACCCCCCCAGGGACCCCTCGGGGCACCCAGACCCCTCCAGGGGTCACCGGGACCCCCAGACCCAGCACTGACCCCCCCCAGGGACCCCTCGGGGACACCCAGACCCCTCCAGGGGCCCCCCCGGTCCATCCCATTGGGGAGGGGTCACCGGGACCCCCAGACCCCGCCCTGACCCCCCCGGGGACCCCTCGGGGACACCCAGACCCCTCCAGGGGTCACCGGCACCCCCAGATCCCGCACTGAACCCCCAGACCCCTACACAGATCCTGGGACCACCCCCCAGGGACCCCTCGGGGACCCCCAGACCCCTCCAGGGGCCCCCAGTCTGTCCCATAGGGGAGGGGACACCGGGACCCCCAAACCCGACACTGAACCCCCATCTCTGACACAGGGAGGGGGCGTGGGACCCCCCCCCATACCCCCAGCCCCTCTCTGCCCCCTCGGTGACCCTGTCCCCGCTGTCACCTGCCCCCCCGGGTGCCCCCAGCCCCTCTCTGCCCCCCGGTGACCCCGCTGTCCCCTGTCCCCCCGGTGACCCCGCTGTCCCCTGTCCCACCCGGTGCTCCCAGCCCCGCTGTCCCCTGTCCCCCCGGTGACCCCGTTGTCCCCTGTCCCCCCGGGTGCCCCCAGCCCCTCTCGCCCCCCGGTGACCCCGCTGTCCCCCCAGAGCAAGAGGGCAAGGTGTGTGACCCGCTGTGCTCGGCCGAGGGCTGCTGGGGGCCCGGGCCCGGGCAGTGCCTGTCCTGCCGCTACTACAGCCGGAGGGGCGTCTGCGTGCCCACCTGCCGCTTCACCGAGGGGTCAGCGGGCACTGGGGGGCTCGGGGGGCTCCGGGGGCTCGGGGGGCACCGGGGGGGTCGGGGGGCACCGGGGGCATGGGGGGCACCAGGGCGTCGGGGGGCACCGGGGGCATGGGGGGCACCGGGGGGTCGGGGGGCACCGGGGGGTCGGGGGGCACCGGGGGCACCGGGAGCACCGAGGGTTCGGGGGTCACCGGCGGGTCGGGGGCACTGGGGGCATGGGGGGCACCGGGGGCTCAGGGGACAGGAGGGACATGGGGGGACATGGAGTGACAAGTGGAGGCAAGAGGGGCACAGGGGACAAGAGTGGCACTGGGGGCTCGGGGGGTCGGGGAACATGGGGGACAAAGGGGACAAGAGGGGCACGGGGGCACAGGGGGGCACGGGGGACATTGGTGACAAAGGGGGTGCAGGCGACACAGGGAAATTGGGCACATGGGGGGCACACGGGGGGGGGCACCGGCACTGCGGAGACCCCCGGGGTGGGCACTGGGGTGGGGGGCTCAGCCCCAGGGCGGGGTGGGCATGGGGGGTCCCGGGGTGGGCCGGGCACTGGTGCGGACCGCGGGGTGGCACTGTCACCGCTGGGGTGGCCCTGTCACTGCCGGGGCGGCCCTGTCACCCCCGGGGCGGCTCTGTCACCGCCGTGGTGGCACTGGCACCCCCGGAGCGGCTCTGTCACCCCCGGAGCGGCTCTGTCACCGCCGGGACGGCTCTGTCACCCCCGGGGCGGCACTGTCACCCCCGGGCCGGCTCTGTCACCGCCGGGGCGGCACTGTCACCCCCGGAGCGGCACTGTCACCGCTGGGGTGGCCCTGTCACCCCCGGAGCGGCACTGTCACCCCCGGGGCGGCACTGTCACCCCCGGAGCGGCACTGTCACCCCCGGAGCGGCTCTGTCACCCCCGGGGCAGCCCTGTCACCCCCGGAGCGGCACTGTCACCCCCGGACGGGCACGGTGACATCCCGCTGTGCCCGCAGGGACCCGCGGGAGTTCTCGCAGGGCGGCGAATGCACCGAGTGCCACCCGGAGTGCGAGCGCATCGACGGCGGCGCCACCTGCAACGGCTCGGTACGGCCCCGCCGTGTCCCCGCCGTCCCCCCGCAGTGTCCCCACACTGTCCCCACACTGTCACCACCCCTCCGCAGGGTGCCGACACCTGCACGCGCTGCGCCCACTATCGCGACGGGCCGCACTGCGTGGAGCGATGTCCCGACGGCGTCCTGGGGGAGCGCGGCCCCATCTACAAATTCCCCGACGCCGGCCGCGAGTGCCGGCCCTGCCACGAGAACTGCAGCCGGGGGTGCGGGGGGCTCGGGGGGCTCGGGGGGGCTCGGGGGGGCTCGGGGACAGCCGGCCAGGGGGGGTTTGGGGGGGCCCGGGAAGGTTGGGGGGTCAGGATCGCACTGGGGGAATGGGGGAGGTTCACAGGAGCCCGTGGAGGGGAGGGTGGGGGTCCCAAAAGCTCTTTGGGAGGAGGGTGGGGGTCCCAAAAGCTCTTTGGGAGGAGGGTGGGGGTCTCAAAACCTCTCTGGGGAGCCTCTTTGGGAGCCCCGGGCATGTTGGGGGGCTCAGGACCCCACTGGGACCCTGTAGAGGGCAGGGTGGGGGTCCCAAAAGCTCTTTGGGGGCAGGGTGGGGGTCCTGGGACATCACTGGGGTCATTTTGGGGTCTGGGGACCCCACGAGGGGCAGGTTGAGGGGCCTGAGACATCGTTCAGGGCAGGTTGGGGGTCTGGAGACCCCACGGGGCACAAGTTGGGGTCCCGGGTCTCTGCTGGGGGGTCCCCCACGGGCCGACCCCCATCTCCCTCCCCACAGGTGTGTGGGGCCGCTGCTGCGGGACTGCCTGGGGGACCCCCTGCCCGTGTCCAGGTACCGCGGAGGGGGGTCGGGGGCGTCCCGGGGGGGCTGTGGGGACATCCCGGGAGGTGTGGGGACATCCCCGGGGCTGCGGGGACCCCGAGGGGCTGCGGGGACCCCGAGGGGCTGCGGGGACCCCGAGGGGCTGCAGGGACCCTAACCCTGTGCTTTTCCCCGTTCCCATCCCTGTCCCTCGCCCGTTTCCGTTCCCGTTCTCGGTGCCGTTCCCGTTCCCATCCCCATCCCCATTCCCACCCCGTTCCCGTTCCCGTTCCCATTCCGGTTCCCGTTCCCGTTCCCTATCCCGCCGATTCCCGTTCCCGTTCCCGTTCCCGTTCCCGTTCCCATTCCCATTCCCGTTCCCTATCCCGCTCGTTCCCGTTCCCGTTCCCATTCCCATTCCCGTTCCCATTCCCGTTCCCATTCCCGTTCCCGTTCCCGTTCCCGTTCCCGTTCCCGTTCCCATTCCCGTTCCCGTTCCCGTTCCCGTTCCCGTTCCCGTTCCCCTTCCCGTTCCCCTTCCCGTTCCCGTTCCCGTTCCGTTCCCGTTCCCCTTCCCATTCCCGTTCCCGTTCCCGTTCCCGTTCCCACCCCGTTCCCGTTCCCGTTCCCGTTCCCGTTCTCTATCCCGCCCATTCCCGTTCCCGTTCCCATCCCCGTTCCCACCCCGTTCCCGTTCCCATTCCCTATCCCGCCCATTCCCGTTCCCATTCCCGTTCCCATTCCCGTTCCCGTTCCCATTCCCGTTCCCATTCCCGTTCCCATTCCCGCCCCGTTCCCGTTCCCGTTCCCGTTCCCATTCCCATTCCCGTTCCCATTCCCGTTCCCATTCCCGTTCCCGTTCCCATTCCCGTTCCCATTCCCATTCCCGTTCCCATTCCCGTTCCCATTCCCGCCCCGTTCCCATTCCTGTTCCCGTTCCCGTTCCCATTCCCGTTCCCGTTCCCATTCCCGTTCCCATTCCCGTTCCCATTCCCGTTCCCATTCCCGCCCCATTCCCATTCCTGTTCCCGTTCCCGTTCCCATTCCCGTTCCCGTTCCCATTCCTGTTCCCACTCCCATTCCCGTTCCCGTTCCCGCCCCGTTCCCATTCCCGTTCTCACTCCCATTCCCGTTCCCGTTCCCGTTCCCATTCCCGTTCCCATTCCCGTTCCCGTTCCCATTCCCGTTCCCATTCCCATTCCCATTCCCGCCCCGTTCCCATTCCTGTTCCCGTTCCCGTTCCCATTCCTGTTCCCGTTCCCGTTCCCATTCCCGTTCCCGTTCCCATTCCTGTTCCCACTCCCATTCCCGTTCCCGTTCCCGCCCCGTTCCCATTCCCGTTCTCACTCCCATTCCCGTTCCCGTTCCCGTTCCCGTTCCCGTTCCCGTTCCCGTTCCCGCCCGCTCCCGCCCGGTTCCCGGTCCCGCAGGCGGACCCCGACGCTGATCGCGGTCATGGTGGTCGGCGCCGTTTTCCTCTCGTGCTCGCTGGTGCTGCTGGCGCTGCTCTACTGGCGGGGCAAGAAGATCCAGAAGAAGCGGGCGATGCGGCGCTACCTGGAGCGGGGCGAGGTCAGCGCGGGGCACCGGCAGCGGCACCGGGAGCGGCGGGGAGGGGCACCGGGAGCGGCACCGGGAGCGGCACTGGGAGCGGCCCAGGAGCGGCACCGGGAGGGGCAACGGGAGGGGCAACGGGAGCGGCACCGGGAGGGGCACCGGGAGGGGCAACGGGAGCGGCACCGGGAGGGGCACCGGGAGGGGCGGGGAGGGAGCGGCCCCGGGAGCGGCCCTGGGAGCGGCGGGGAGGGAGCGGCACCGGGAGCGGCCCAGGAGCGGCCACCGGGAGCGGCACCGGGAGCGGCCCCGGGAGCGGCGGGGAGGGAGCGGCACTGGGAGCGGCCACCGGGAGCGGCACCGGGAGCGGCTCCGGGAGCGGCGGGGGGGGAGCGGCACTGGGAGCGGTCCAGGAGCGGGCACCGGGAGCGGCACCGGGAGCGGCACCGGGAGCGGCAGGGAGGGGGCGGGTCCTGTGTCCTGCCCTCGCCGGCCCCGGCCCTGTCCTGTCCCTCTCCCTGTTCCTGTTGCCACGCCGTGTCCCCATCCCTGTCCCCATTGCCACGCCATGTCCCTGTCCCCATCCCCGTTCCCATGCCGTGTCCCCGTCCCCACACTGTGTCCCTATGCCTGTCCCCACGCCGTGTCCCTGTCCCCATCCCCATTGCCACACCATGTCCCCGTCCCCGTGCCGTGTCCCCATCCCCACGCCCTGTCCCCATGCCATGTCCCTGTCCCCATGCCGTGTCCCCATCCCCGTCCCCATGCTGTGTCCCTGTCCCCATGCTTGTCCCCACGCCGTGTCCCTGTCCCCATCCCCATTGCCACACCATGTCCCCGTCCCCACGCCTTGTCCCCATCCCTGTCCCCACGCCGTGTCCCCATCCCCACGCCCTGTCCCCATCCCTGTCCTCATGCCATGTCCCTGTCCCCATGCCGTGTCCCCATCCCCGTCCCCATGCTGTGTCCCCGTCCCCATCCCTGTCCCCACGCCGTGTCCCCATCCCCGTCCCCATGCTGTGTCCCCGTCCCCATCCCTGTCCCCACGCCGTGTCCCCATCCCCGTCCCCATCCCTGTCCCCACGCGTGTCCCCACGTGTGTCCCCATCCCTGTCCCCACGCCGTGTCCCCATCCCTGTCCCCACGCCGTGTCCCCGTCCCTGTCCCCACGCCGTGTCCCCATCCCTGTCCCCACACCGTGTCCCCATCCCCGTCCCCGTCCCCATCCCCGTCCCCACGCCCTGTCCCCACGGGTGTCCCCACGCCGTGTCCCCATCCCTGTCCCCGTCCCCATCCTGTCCCCACGGGTGTCCCGCAGAGCCTGGAGCCGCTGGACCCCAGTGAAAAAGCCAACAAGGTCCTGGCCCGGATCTTCAAGGAGTCGGAGCTGAAGCGCCTCAAGGTGCTGGGCTCCGGCGTCTTCGGCACCGTGCACAAGGTGGGGCCTGCCGAGGGGCTGAGGTGCATCCACCCCGCCCCACTGATCCCATAAACCCCACTGATCCCACCCCACTGATCCCACCCCACTGATCCCATAAACCCCACTGATCCCACCCCACTGATCCCAGCAACCCCACCCCATCAACCCCACCCCACTGATCCCAGCAACCCCACCCCACTGATCCCACCCCACTGATCCCACCCCACTGATCCCATCCCACTGATCCCATAAACCCCACTGATCCCATCAACCCCACCCCACTGATCCTATCAACCCCACCCCATTGATCCCACCCCACTGATCTCACCCCACTGATCCATCCCATCAACCCCACCCCATCAACCCCACCCCACTGATCCCATTGATCCCATCAATCCCATCCCACTGACCCATCCCATCAACCTCACCCCATCAACCCCACCCCACTGATCCCACCCCATTGATCCCATCCCACCCCACCCCACTGATCCCATCCTACCCCATTGATCCCATCAACCCCACCCCACTGATCCCATCAACCCCACCCCATTGATCCCATCCCACCCCACCCCGTTGATCCCATCAACCCCACCCCGTTGATCCCATTGATCCCACCCCATTGACCCCACCCCATTGATTCTATCAATCCCACCCCATTGATCCCGTGCCATCCCATTGATCCCATCAATCCCACCCCATCGATCCCACCCCATCAATCCCACCCCATCAATCCCACCCCATCAATCCCACCCCATCAATCCCACCCCATTGATCCCATCATTCCCACCCCATTGATCCCATCAATCCCACCCCACTGATCCCATCAATCCCACCCCATTGATCCCATCCCATTGATCCCGTCCCATCCCATCAATCCCATAAATCCCTTATAAAATCCCACCAATCCCACCAATCCCATAGACCCCATATTAAATCCCATCCATCCCATAAATCCCATAAATCCTATCCATCCCATAAATCCCATATAAAATCCCATCAATCCCCCAATCCCATAAATGCCATATAAAATCCCATCCATCCCATTGATCCCATAAATGCCATATAGAATCCTACCAATCCCACCAATCCCATATAAAATCCCATATAAAATCCCATATAAAATCCCATATAAAATCCCATATAAAATCCCATCCATCCCATAAATTCCATCTAAAATCCCACCAATCCCATATAAAATTCCATAAATCCCATATAAAATCCCATATAAAATCCCATAAATCCCAAATTAAATCCCACTGATCCCAGGGGATCTGGATCCCGGACGGGGATTCCATCAAGATCCCGGTGAGCATCAAGGTGATCCAGGACTGGAGCGGGCAGCAATCCTTCCACGCTGTCACCGACGTGAGTCGGGGGGCACCGGGGGTCCGGGGGGCTGGGGGGGTCCGGGGGTGCTCGGGGGGGGATCCTGGGAGAGTTCTGGGGGTCCCCTCTGGGGCCAGGGGGTTTTGGGGGTCCCCTTGGTCCGGGGGTGCTCCAGGGGCTGCTCGGAGGGGGTTCTGGGGGGGTTCTGGGGGACCCCTTGGGCCAGGGGGGTTCTGGGGGTCCTCCAGGGGGTGCTCAGGGGGGGTTCTGGGGGGGTTCTGGGGGTCCCCTCTGGGGCCAGGGGGGTTCTGGGGGTGCTCTAGTGGGTGCTCGGGGGCGGTCCTGGGGGGGTTCTGGGAGAGTTCTGGGGGTCCCCCGGGGCTGGGGGGGTCCGGGAGTTCTCCAGGGGGTGCTCGGGGGGGGTTCTGGGGGGGGGGGTTCTGGGGGTCCCCCGGGGTTGGGGGGCTCCGGGAGTTCTCCAGGGGGTGCTCGGGGGGGGGTTCTGGGGGGGTTCTGGGGGTCCCCTCTGAGGCCAGGAGGTTCTGGGGGTGCTCCAGGGGGTGCTTGGGGGAGGTTCTGGGACAGTTCTGGGACAGTTCTGGGGGTTCCCTCTGGGGCCAGGGGGTTTTGGGGATCCCCCTTGGGCCAGGAGGGTTCTGGGGGTGCTCCAGGGCCACTATGGGGGGTCTCCAGGGGTCCCCTCTGGGGCCAGGGGGGTCTGGGGGTGCTCCAGGGCTGCTCTGGGGGTGCTCTGGGTGTCCCCCTGGAGCCGTGGGTGGGTTTGGGGGTGCCCCAGGTGGCCCCCGGCTCTGGGGATATTTGGGGGTGCTCTGGGGGTGTCCCCCCGATATCTGGGGATGTTTAGGGGTGCTCTGGGGGTGTCCCCCGATATCGGGGTGCCCCCCAGCTCACCCCGCAGTGCTGACCCTGTCCCCCGGCATCTGGGGATGCTCTGGGGATGCTCTGGGTGTGTCCCCCGATATCGGGGTGCCCCCCAGCTCACCCCTCGATGCTGACCCCATCCCCCCAGCACATGCTGGCCATCGGCAGCCTGGAGCACTCGTACATCGTGTGGCTCTGGGGATGCTCTGGGGATGTTTGGGGGTGTTTGGGGGTGTTTGGGGGTGTCCCCCCCGATATCGGGGTGCCCCGGCTCACCCCTCGATGCTGACCCTGTCCCCCCTGATCTGGAGGTGCCCGGGCACTCTCCGGGGATGCTCTGGGTGTGTCCCCCGGCTCTGGGGGTGTTTGGGGATGCTCTGGGGGTGCTCTGGGTGTGTCCCCCGATATCGGGGTGCCCCCCAGCTCACCCCTCGATGCTGACCCCATCCCCCCAGCACATGCTGGCCATCGGCAGCCTGGAGCACTCGTACATCGTGCGGCTGCTGGGGATGTTTGGGGGTGCTCTGGGGATGTTTGGGGGTGCTCAGGGGATGCTCTGGGGGTGTCCCCCGGCTCTGGGGATGTTTGGGGGTGCTCAGGGGGTGCTCTGGGTGTGTCCCCCGATATCGGGGTGCCCCCCAGCTCACCCCTCGATGCTGACCCCGTCCCCCCAGCACATGCTGGCCATCGGCAGCCTGGAGCACTCGTACATCGTGCGGCTGCTGGGGATCTGCCCGGGCCCGCAGCTGCAGCTGGTGACGCAGCTGCTGCCGCTGGGCTCGCTGCTCGAGTACGTGCGCAAGAACCGCGGCGCCATCGGGCCGCAGCTGCTGCTCAACTGGTGCGTGCAGGTGGCCAAGGTCAGTGCCCCACGAGGGACGGGGACACGCGGGGGTCCAGCGGGGTGAGGGGGTGGGGGGGATCCTGAGCGTGGCTGAGTCCTGAAAGCTGAGAGGGTGAAGGGTTTGGGGGGCTCTGTGCATTCCTGTGGTCCTAAAAACTGAGAGGGTGAAGGGTTTGGGAGGATCATGAGCATGGCTGAGTCCTAAAAACTGAGAGGGTGAAGGGTTTGGGAGGATCATGAGCATGGCTGAGTCCTAAAAACTGAGAGGGTGAAGGGTTTGGGGGGATCCTGAGCCTCCCTGAGGTCCTGAAAGCTGAGAGTGAAGGGTTTGGGGGGCTCTGTGCATTCCTGAGGTCCTAAAAACTGAGAGGGTGAAGGGTTTGGGGGGATCCTGAGCCTTGCTGAGTCCTAAACCCTGAGGGGTCACACAGGGTGAAGGGTTTGGGGGGGATTCTGTGTGTTCCCTGCACCCTAAACCCTGAGGGGTCACGCAGGGTGAAGGGTTTTGGGGAAATCCTGAGCGTGGCTGAGTCCTAAAAATTGAGGGTCAAGGGTTTGGGGGGATCCTGAGCTTTCCTGAGGTCCTGAAAGCTGAGAGGGTGAAGGCTTTGGGGGGGATCTTGAGCATGGCTGAGTCATAAAAACTGAGAGGGTGAAGGGTTTGGGGGGCTCTGTGCATTCCTGAGGTCCTAAAAGCTGAGGGTGAAGGGTTTGGGGGGATCCTGAGGGTGGCTGAGTCCTGAAAGCTGAGAGTGAAGGGTTTGGGGGGCTCTGTGCATTCCTGACTCCTAAAAACTGAGAGGGTGAAGGGTTTGGGGGGCCTATGAGCGTGGCTGAGTCCTAAAAACTGAGAGGGTCAATAAATAAAATATTAAAAATTAACTTTTCCCCCCATTCCAGGGGATGTACTACCTGGAGGAGCACCGCATGGTGCACAGGAACCTGGCAGTTCTATTGTGTATAATCCAATAGATAACCAATATTACAGATATACCATAAATACAATAAATAAATGAATAAATTAGTAAATAAATTATTAAAAAATGCTCTTTTCTCCCCGTTTCAGGGGATGTACTACCTGGAGGAGCACCGCATGGTGCACAGGAACCTGGCAGTTCTATTGTATATAATCCAATATATAACCAATATTACAGATATATAATAAATACAATAAATAAATGAATTAATTAATAAATAAATTATTAAAAAATGAACATTTCTCCCATTTTTAGGGGATGTACTACCTGGAGGAGCACCGCATGGTGCACAGGAACCTGGCAGTTACATTGTGTATAATCCAATATATAACCAATATTATAGATATAAAATAAATACAATAAATAAATGAATAAATAAATGAAATAAAACATTAAAAATGCTCTTTTCTCCCCATTCCAGGGGATGTACTACCTGGAGGAGCACCGCATGGTGCACAGGAACCTGGCAGTTCTATTGTGTATAATCCAATATATAACCAATATTACAGATATATAATAAATACAATAAAATAAATAAATAAATAAATACATAAATAAATAAATAAATAAAAATTAAGCTTTCCCCACCATTTTCAGGGGATGTACTACCTGGAGGAGCACCGCATGGTGCACAGGAACCTGGCAGTTACATTATACATTATACAATATTTAACCAATATTATACATATACAATAAATACAATAAATAAATGAATAAATTAATAAATAAATTATTAAAAAATGCTCTTTTCTCCCAATTTTAGGGGATGTACTACCTGGAGGAGCACCGCATGGTGCACAGGAACCTGGCAGTTCTATTGTATATAATCCAATATATAACCAGTATTACAGATATATAATAAATACAATAAATAAATGAATAAAATAATAAATAAATAATTAAAAAATGAACATTTCTCCCATTTTTAGGGGATGTACTACCTGGAGGAGCACCGCATGGTGCACAGGAACCTGGCTGCCCGCAACGTGCTGCTCAAGTCTCCCAGCCAGGCGCAGGTGGCCGATTTCGGCATCGCCGACCTGCTCTACCCCGACGACAAGAAATACTTCTACAACGAGCTCAAGGTGGGCGGGGGGCTGGCCCTGGGGACCCCAAATGGCACCCGGGGACCCCCAAATGGCACTGGTGTCACCCCCAAATGGCACCCGTGGGACCCCCAAATGGCACCTGTATCACCTTCTACAACGAGCTCAAGGTGGGCGGGGGGCTGGCCCTGGGACCCCAAATGGCACTGGTTTCACCCCCAAATGGCACCAGTGTCACCCCCAAATGCCACCTGTGGGACCCCAGGGGCACCCCTGTCACCCCCAACTGGCAACCCTGTCACCCCCAGGGGCACCAGTGCCACCCCCAGTGCCACCGTGTCCCCACAATGACCCCTTTCCCCCCAGTGCCCCCCTGTCCCCCAATGTCCCCAATGTCCCCAGTGTCCCCAATGTCCCCAATGCCCCCCTGTCCCCCAATGTCCCCAATGTCCCCAATGCCCCCCTGTCCCCCAATGTCCCCAATGTCCCCAATGTCCCCAATGCCCCCTGTCCCCCCAGTGCCCCCCCCATCCCCCCAGTGCCCCCCTGTCCCCCAATGTCCCCAATGTCCCCCCTGTCCCCCAATGTCCCCAATGTCCCCAGTGTCCCCAATGTCCCCAGTGTCCCCTGTCCCTGTCCCGCAGACCCCCATCAAGTGGATGGCACTGGAGAGCATTCACTTCGGCCGCTACACGCACCAGAGCGACGTCTGGAGCTACGGTGAGCGCCCCCGGTGTCCCCAGTGTCCCCAGTGTCCCCAGTATCCCCCGGTGTCCCCAGTGTCCCTTGGTGTCCCCAGTGTCCCCTGGTGTCCCCAGTGTCCCCTGGTGTCCCCTGGTGTCCCCTGCTGTTCCCTGCTGTACTCAGTGTCCCCTGGTGTCCCCAGTGTCCCCAGTGTCCCCTGCTGTCCCCTGCTGGCCCCGCTGGCCCTGCTGGCCCCGCTGGCCCCAGTGTCCCCTGGTGTCCCCTGGTGTCCCTTGGTGTCCCCAGCTGTCCCCTGGTGTCCCTTGGTGTCCCCGGTGTCCCCTGCTGTCCCCAGGTGTCCCCCGGTGTCCCCTGGTGTCCCCTGGTGTCCCCAGCTGTCCCCTGGTGTCCCCTGGTGTGCCCCAGTGTCTCCCGGTGTCCCTCCGTGTCCCCTGGTGTCTCCGGTGTCCTCCATAACTCCCTGTGTCCCCTGGTGTCCCTTGCTGTCCCTGTGGCTCACGGCTGTCCCAGCTGTCCCCTCGCTGTCCCCGGTGCTCACAGTGTCCCCTCGCTGTCCCCAGGGGTGACACTGTGGGAGATGATGACCTTCGGGGCCGAGCCCTACGCCGGGATCCGCCTGGCCGGGCTGTCCCCGCTGTCCCTGGTGCTCACGGCTGTCCCCTCGCTGTCCCCGCTGTCCCCCTGTCCCCGCTGTCCCCGCTGTCCCCGCTGTCCCCGCTGTCCCCCTGTCCCCGGTGTCCCCGGTGTCCCCGCTGTCCCCCTGTCCCTGCTGTCCTCGGTGTCCCCAGTGCTCACAGCTGTCCCCCCTGTCCCCTCACTGTCCCCAGGGGTGACACTGTGGGAGATGATGACCTTTGGGGCTGAGCCCTACGCCGGGATCCGCCTGGCTGGACTGTCCCCAATGTCCCCCTGTCCCTGCTGTCCCTGCTGTCCCTGTTCATGGCTGTCCCCGCTGTCCCGCTGTCCCCGCTGTCCCTGCTCTCCCCGGTGCTCACAGCTGTCCCTGCTGTCCCCGCTGTCCCTGCTGTCCCCCTATCCCTGCTGTCCCCGCTGTCCCCGCTGTCCCTGCTGTCCCCGGTGCTCACGGCTGTCCCCGCTGTCCCCTCGCTGTCCCCAGGGGTGACACTGTGGGAGATGATGACCTTCGGGGCCGAGCCCTACGCCGGGATCCGCCTGGCCGAGGTGCCCGACCTGCTGGAGAAGGGCGAGCGGCTCTCGCAGCCGCAGATCTGCACCATCGACGTCTACATGGTGATGGTGAAATGTGAGCGGGGACAGGGGGGACACAGGGGACACTGGGGACACTGGGGACACTGGGGACACAGGGGGACATTGGGGACAGCGGGGACACGGGGACACCGGGGACAGCAGGGACAGCCGTGTCCTTGTCCCCGTCCCTGTCCCCATCCCCTGTCCCCATCCCTGTCCCCAGCTGTGTCCCTGTCCCCATCCCCTGTCCCTGTCCCCTGTCCCCACCCTGTCCCTGTCCCTGTCCCCATCCCCTGTCCCCATCCCCTGTCCCTGTCCCTGTCCCTGTCCCTGTCCCCACCCCGGTGTCCCTGTCCCTGTCCCTGTCCCTGTCCTTGTCCCCACCCCGGTGTCCCTGTCCCTGTCCCCATCCCCATCCCCTGTCCCTGTCCCCATCCCAGTGTCCCTGTCCCCATCCCGTGTCCCTGTCCCCAGCCCATGTCCCTGTTCCCAGCCATGTCCCTGTCCCTGTCCCCGTCCCCATCCCCTGTCCCCATCCCCTGTCCCTGTCCCTGTCCCTGTCCCTGTCCCCACCCCTGTCCCTGTCCCCATCCCCTGTCCCCACCCTGGTGTCCCCATCCCTGTCCCTGTCCCCATCCCTGTCCCTGTCCCCATGTCCCTGTCCCTGTCCCCGTCCCCAGCCGTGTCCCTGTCCCTGTCCCCACCCCTGTCCCCATCCCTGTCCCCGTCCCCAGCCGTGTCCCTGTCCCCGTCCCCATGTCCCTGTCCCTGTCCCTGTCCCCGTCCCCATGTCCCTGTCCCTGTCCCTGTCCCGTGTCCCTGTCCCCGTCCCGGTGTCCCTGTCCCCGTCCCCATGTCCCTGTCCCTGTCCCTGTCCCTGTCCCTGTCCCCACCCTGTCCCTGTCCCCGTCCCCATGTCCCTGTCCCCGTCCCCAGCCGTGTCCCTGTCCCCATCCCGTGTCCCCATCCCTGTCCCTGTCCCCGTCCCCATGTCCCCGTCCCCATCCCTGTCCCCACCCCTGTCCCTGTCCCTGTCCCCATCCCTGTCCCTGTCCTTGTCCCCACCCCGGTGTCCCTGTCCCTGTCCCCATCCCCATCCCGTGTCCCTGTCCCTGTCCCCATCCCCTGTCCCTGTCCCCACCCCGGTGTCCCTGTCCCCACCCAGTGTCCCTGTCCCCATCCCGTGTCCCTGTCCCCATCCCCGTCCCCGTCCCCATGTCCCTGTCCCTGTCCCCACCCTGTCCCTGTCCCTGTCCCCATGTCCCTGTCCCTGTCCCTGTCCCTGTCCCCGTCCCCATGTCCCTGTCCCTGTCCCTGTCCCCACCCTGGTGTCCCTGTCCCTGTCCCTGTCCCCACCCCGGTGTCCCTGTCCCTGTCCCCACCCCGGTGTCCCTGTCCCCATCCCTGTCCCCAGGCTGGTGTCCCCGTCCCTGTCCCCGTCCCCATGTCCCTGTCCCTGTCCCCATCCCTTGTCCCTGTCCCCACCCCGGTGTCCCTGTCCCTGTCCCCAGGCTGGATGATCGATGAGAACATCCGTCCCACCTTCAAGGAGCTGGCCAACGAGTTCACCCGCATGGCCCGGGACCCCCCGCGCTACCTGGTCATCAAGGTGAGCCCCCGACCCCCTGAACCCCCCAAGACCCCCCCAAACCCCCCTGAACCCCCCCCGACCCCCCCAGAACCCCCTGAACCCCCCAGAACCCCCCAGAACCCCCTGAACCCCCCCAAATACCCCCAGAACCCCCCAAGACCCCCCCAAACCCCCCTGAACCCCCCCAGACCCGCCCAAACACCCCAAAACCCCCCTGAACCCCCCCAACCCCCCAACCCTGACCTGTGACCCCCTCCCCCACACCTGGTGACCAAGGTGAGCCCCCAGACCCCTCCCCAAACTGCCCCCAGACCCTTCCTGAACCCCCCAGACCCCCCAACCCTGACCCATCCTCCCCCCTCCCCATACCTGGTGACCAAGGTGAGCCCCCAAACTGCCCCCAGACCCCCCAACCCTGACCCATTCTCCCCTCCCCCCACACCTGGTGACCAAGGTGAGCCCCCAGACCCCTCCCCAGACCCCCCCCAGACCCCTCCCCAAACTCCCCCAGACCCCCCAATCCTGACCTGGGACCCCCCTCCCCACACCTGGTGACCAAGGTGAGCCCCCAAACCGCCCCCAGACCCCCCCCGACCCCCATCCCCCCATGGCTGACGCCCCCCCCCCCCCCAGCAGGAGAGCGGGGCCGCGCCCCCCGGCGAGCCCCCCACCCTGAGCGAGAAGGAGCTGGAGGAGGTGGAGACGCTGGAGCTGGAGGAGGAGGAGGAGGAGGAGGAGCTGGACGTGACCTTCGGCCTCAGCCCCGCGCTCGGCCCGCAGCGCCCCCGCGGCGGCTGCGCCCGGGTGAGACCCCCGGGGGCTGGGGGGGCTGGGGGGGGCTGGGGGGGTCGGGGGGGGCTGGGGGGGTCTGGGGGGGCTGGGGGGATCGGGGGGGTCGGGGGGTCTGGGGGGGCTGGGGGGCCTGGGGGGATCGGGGGGGTCGGGGGGCGGCTGCAGAGCCCACCCCCATGGGGGCTGGGACAGCCCGGGAGCCTCGGGTGACATCAGGGGACACTGAGGGACACCCAGGGACACTGAGTGACACCAGGGGACACTGAGGGACACCCCAGGACACTGAGTGACACCCGGGGACACTGAGTGACACCCCGGGACCCCCGTGGGACACCTGGGGACACTGAGTGACACCCCGGGACCCTGTGCCACCTGCCAGGACCCAGTGTCACCTCCCAGTCCTCTGTGTCACACCAGGACCCATCCCCTGATCCCCCGATCCCCTCCCCCAGATGGGGGTCCTCATGGCCCCGGGGTGTCCCCGGGCTGTCCCCTGGCTGTCCCCCCCGTGTCCCTGTCTGTCCCCTGGGTGCCAGCCGCTGTCCCCGTGTCCCTGGCTGTCCCCCCCGTGTCCCTGTCTGTCCCCTGGTGCCAGCCGCTGTCCCCGTGTCCCCGGGCTGTCCCTGTCTGTCCCCTGGGTGCCAGCCGCTGTCCCCGTGTCCCTGGCTGTCCCCGTGTCCCTGGCTGTCCCCTGGGTGCCAGCCGCTGTCCCCGTGTCCCTGTCTGTCCCCTGGTGCCAGCCGCTGTCCCCGTGTCCCCGCAGAGCCCCAGCCTGCTGAGCGCCCCCGCCGGGTACATCCCCATGAACCCGCCCGGGCTGGGCAGCGCCCGGCAGGTACGGGGGGCGGGGGGCATTGGGGGGGCTGGGGGGGCTCGGGGGGCTCAGGGGGTTTGGGGGTCTGGGGGGGCTCGAGGGGGTCAGGGGGTTTGGGGTCTGGGGGGGCTGGGGGTATTGGGGGGGCTCGGGGGGCTCTGGGGGGTTTGGGGGGCTTGGGGACTGGGAGGGGCTCAGGGGGTTTGGGGGTCCCGGGGCGGTTTTGGGGTCCCGGGGCAGGTTTGGGGTCCCGGGGCAGTTTTGGGGTGCTCCCCCTGACCCCCGGGTGTCCCTCCCCAGGCCGGGGGGGTCCCGGGACGGTTTTGGGGTCCCGGGGCGGTTTTGGGGTGCCCCCCTGACCCCCCTGTCCCCCCCCCAGCCCGGGGGTTCCCGGGGCGGTTTGGGGTCCCGGGGCAGTTTTGGGGTGCCCTCCTGACCCCTCCCTGTCCCTCCCCAGCCCGGGGGGTCGCGGGGCGGTTTTGGGGTCCCGGGGCGGTTTTGGGGTCCCGGGTCAGTTTTGGGGTCCCGGGGCGGTTTTGGGGTCCCGGGTCAGTTTTGGGGTGCCCCCCTGACCCCTCCCCGTCCCCCCCCCAGGCCGGGGGGTCGCGCCCCCCGCGGCGGGGCCGGCAGGGCTCGCTGGGCCGCACGGTGTCCGAGTGCTCCGAGGGTCGCGGCACCGCCTCGGAGCTGGAGCTGGGGGGCGAGGGGGGGTCCCTGGGGGGGTCCCTGTGCCGCAGCCTCCGCTCCCGGGGGGACAGCGCCTACCTGTCCCAGCGGGGGAGCCTCCCCCCGCCGCCGCCCCCCGCCTCCGACGGCAGCGAGGAGGACCCCAACGGCTACGTGACCCCCAACTGCGCCCTCCGAGGTGAGGGGGGGGCTCCGGGGGGCGCCCGACCCGCTGGGACGGGGATGGGGGTCCTGGGGAGGGGGGGGCGTGTCTCATCGGGGCGGGTTTGGGGGCTCCCCCCATCTGTGGGGGTCGTTTGGGGGGGGATTCTGTCCCTTTGAAATGGGTCTGGGGGCTCCCCCCATCCATGGGGGTCCTTGTGGGGGTCCCATCCCGCTGGAACGGGGATGGGGGTCTTGGGGAGGGGGGGGCGTGTCTCGTCGGGTCGGGTTTGGGGGCTCACCCCGTCCGTGGGGGTCGTTTGGGGGGGCTTCTGTCTCTTTGGATTGGGTCTGGGGGCTTTGTCCCGTTCATAGGGGTCTTGGGGAGGGGGCTCCATCCTGCTGGAATGGGGCTGGGGGCTCACCCCATCCGTGGGGGTCCCTGTGGGGGTCCCATCCTGCTGGAACAGGGCTGGGGGTCTTGGGGAGGGGGGGCTCCCATCCCGTTGGATTGGGTCTGGGGTCTCCCCCCCATTCATGGCAATCTTTATGGAGGGGTCCCTGCCCTGGTTTTGGGGTGGGGGTCCCATCCCGCAGGGTTTGGGGTCTCCTGTGCCTCTGGGGGGGATCCATCCCCTATTTCTGGGGGGCTTGGGGGGGTTCCTGTGCCTCCAGGGGGGTCCATCCCCTATTTGGGGTGGGGGTCCCATCCCGCAGGGTTTTGGGGTTCCTGTGGCTCCGGGGGGGGGTCCATCCCCTTTTTTGGGGGGGCTTGGGGGGGTTTCCTGTGCCTCTGGAAGGGGGGGGGGGGGTCCATCCCTAATTTTGGGGTTGGGGGCTCATTTAGGGGAAGCTCCTTTAGGATTTCGGACTGGGCTGAAACCCCCTCCCCAAAACCGAGGGTCCTGCGGGGCAGCCCCCTCCCCAAAACCGAGGGTCCTGAGGGAATCCCCCCCTCCCCCCCAAACCGAGGGTCCTGCGGGAATCCCCTCCCCAAAACCGAGGGTCCTCAGGGCCGCCCCTCCCAACCCGAGGGTCCCGCGGGCCGCCCCGGGGGTCCCTGACCGGTGTCTCCCCCCCCTCGCCCCCTCCCCCGCTCAGACCCAGCCCCCGGCGGGCGCTCGGCGCCGGAGGAGGAGGAGGAGGATGAGGAGGAGGAAGAGTACGAGTACATGAACCGCCCCCCCCAACCCCGCCCGGCCTCGCTGGAAGAACTGGGCTACGAATACATGGAGGTGGGCTGCGACCCCCCCCGAGACCCCCCCCCAAAAACCCGCGGCGAGGACGAGGCCGAGGAGGATGAGGATGACGAAGATGACGATGATGAAGAGGAAGATTACGAATACATGAACAAACAACCGCGGCTCAGCCGCTCCCTCCTCGCCGCGGGGCACCACGGCTACACCGAAATGAGGGCTGGGGACCCCCCCGCGACCCCCGCCCCCCAAAAAAAGGGGGAGGACGAGCAGGGCTACGAGGAGATGGAGGCGGTGCTGCGGCCGCGCCGCTGCCCCCCCGCGACCCCCATGAAGCCCCTGCGGAGCCTGGAAGCTTCGGACTGCGCCTTCGACAACCCCGACTATTGGCACAGCCGCCTCTTCGCCAAAGCCGACGCCCACCGGACGTAGGAGACCCCTCCCCAAATTGGGGGCTCGCGGTGGATATGAAGGATCCCCCCCGCCAGCGCCCGCGCACCGGGGCAGGGGGGGTTTGGGGGTCTCTGGGGGGCGTTTTTTACTCCTTCTCCACCCGTTTTTTTTATGCTGAGGTGGGGTGACCCCCCGGGAGACCCCTCCCCTGTTTTCCGACCCCTCCCAAGTTCTCCTTCCTCCCCCTCCCCTCTTTTCCTTCCCCGCCCCCTCCCCACTCGCTGAAGGTGCTCCCCAAATCCCCGGGAAGGGTCCCTGAAGGACCCCAGACTCATTTTATTCCCTGCTGAGTGAAGGTTTGGGGGTCCCCTCAATTCGGGGGGACCCCCCCGGGATCCCTTTTTTTTTTTTTTTTTTTTTTTTCTCCCCGGTTTTTCGGGGTGGGGGAGGGGGGGGGAGCCCCCGCTCAGGGATCGCCCCCAGCCCCGGGGGTCGCGCGGGATGAGTGAAAATAAAGGAATTTGAGTAAAAAACCTCGGGGATGAGGCTTGGGGGATGGACCGGGGGATACCGGGACCAGGGTCCGGGCACGGCGGCAGCCCCGGTGCCCGTACCGGTACCGGGGGGGGTCACGGGGGCTGGAGCGGGGGTCGGGGACAGCACCGGACAGGGGGGTCCGGCGGGGTTGGGACCGTGGGGATGAGGCCGGTGGGTGGGTCCGGTGCCACGGTCCGGGGACAGCAGGGACCGGCCCCGGTGTGGCCGCGGTGCCGGTGCTGGGGGGAATCACGGGGCTGAGTGGGGCGGGGGTCGCGGGTCTGGGGGTTGTGAGTGGCAGCGGTGATTCACGACTGGATCAGGAACCTGCCGTGGACCCCGACAGCGGAGAGAGGGGCAGATCCACCGGTCCCGGGGCGGTCCCGGTGCCGAAATTCCGCTCCCGCCCCTTCCTCTCCCGTTCCCCCCTTCCGCCTACATCCCCCATCACCCCCCGCGCGCCGCTTCCGCTCTCGCACCCCCGCTCCTTCTCGCGAGAGCCGCGCTGCACGCCGGGAGTTGCAGTCCGCAGGGCGGCACACACCCGTCCGGGGCTCTGCGCGCGGGGGCCGCCGGGAGTTGTAGTCCGGGGGGGCGGGGAGGACTCGCGTTCCCAGCGTGCCCCGCGCGGAGCCCGCGCTCTGCCCTGCTCGCGCCTCCGGCTCGCGGTCCCGGGGGCTCCTCAGCGCCGGGCGGGGGGGGCTCGAGCAGGCCCGGGGGGCTCCGGGGGGCTCGGCGGGGCTCCCACCATGTCGGGCGAGGAGGAGGCCACCGAGCTCACCATCGCCGAGGACCTGGTGGTCACCAAGTACAAGATGGGGGGGGACATCGCCAACCGTGAGTGCGGGCCGCGGCCGGGGGGGCGGCGGGGAGGGCGCGGGGGAAGCGCTGAGGGGGGAGCGGCCGGGGCTGAGTGCGAGACCCCCGGGTGGGAGACCCCCCCCCCCGGGGTTCGGGAGCGCTGCTCGGGGCTGGGGGCGGCCTGGGGGGAGCGGGTCGGGACCCCCCGCCCTGTACCGGTGTGACCCCCCCCCACTCCCGGTACGCGGGAGCCTCCCGGTCCCGGCGGGGCCCGGCCCCGCGCGGCCGCCGCCGCCGCTGCCGGCACGTGGTACCGCGCCCCACGTGCACCGGCGGCGCGGGGGGAGCGGGGCCGGGCCTGCCGCCCCCCGGGGCTCCCGGACCCCGCCGGTGCCGCTTTTGTTCATGTGTGACCCCCCCTCCCTCCTTTCTCCGGTCCCGGTCAGGGGGGGCTGAGCCCCGCGGTGGCGGCGGGGACGGGAGCGGGGGAGCCGCAGGTGGGGGGGCCTGGAGGGGTGGGGGGTGCTCCGGGAACCGGGCTTGTGCTGGGAATGGGGTCCCGAACCGGTCTGGGGGTGCTGCACCGGGAACGGGGTCCGGTTCTGGGAACGGGGTCCGGTTCTGGGAACGGGGTCCTGTCCCGGGAAGGGGGGTCCGGTTCTGGGAACGGGATCCTGTACCGGGAACGGGATCCTGTCCCGGGAAGGGGGGTCCGGTTCTGGGAATGGGGTCCGAACCGGTCTGGGGCTCCTGCTCCGGGAACGGGACCCTGTACCGGGATCGGGGGTCCGGTTCTGGGAATGAGGGTCCTGCCCCGGGAACGGGATCCAGCCCCGGGAATGGGGTCCCGAACCAGTCTGGGGATCCTGTACCGGGAACGTAGATCCTGTACCGGGAATGGGGTTCTTGTCCCGGTCAGGACGGGGGTCCTGTCCCGGTAACGGGGGTCCGGTTCTGGGTATGGGGTCCCGAACTGGTCTGGGGGTTCCTGTCCCGGGAACAGGGTCCGGTTCTGGGAACGGGATCTAGCCCCGGGAATGGGGTCCCGAACTGGTCCGGGGGTCCTGTCCCGGTAACGGGGGTCCCGAACTGGTCCGGGGGTCCTGTCCCGGGAACGGGGGTCCCGAACTGGTGACGGGGGTCCTGTCCCGGGAACGGGGGTCCAGCCGCTGCCCCCACCCCCGCCAGGCTCTGCCCCCCTCCCCTCCCGTCCCGGTTATTTTTTAAGGCCGTTGCCGGTGTCCCGGCGCCGGGAGCCGCCCGGACCGGTTCGGCGGGGCTCCCCGGTGTCCCACCCCGCTTCCTGCTGACTGCAGAGCTTCTTTTGAGGCGCCGGTGTCCCGGGAGGCGCGTCGGGAGCGGGGATTCCCTTCGGGAAGGGAGGGAGGGCTCCTGGGCAGACTGGAAGTTTGGCCGCCTCCCTTCCCGGGGGGAAAGGCAGCTCCGCGCAGGTCGGGGAGAGCAAACACCAAAAAACGAAATAAAACCGGCATAAAAACCCTTCCAGCTGTCGCTTTTTAGGGATCAAAAGTGCCAAAACTCCCTAAAAAATATCGGGAAGGAGAGAGGGATTCCAGGAGCGATCCTGTGCCTCTGAGCCCTGAGGGTTTTTCTCCTTTATCTGCTTTTATTTTTATTTTTTTCCCCCCGTTTGTTTTATTCTCCCTCCGTGTCCCGCCGGCTCTTATCGGGAATGTTATCCTTGCTTTGAAATATTCCCAACTTTCCCATGGAAAAAAAAGAGGTGGGGTTTGAAGGCCTGGCTCAGTTGACAGTGCCACAGCACTCCCGAGGATTCCTTGGAATTCTGAGCACCTTGGGACAAAGGGGGGATGTGAGGGGACATTCCAGCATCCCAGGATATTTTGGGATCCAATTCCAGCATCCCAGGATATTTTAGGAATCCCATTCCAGGATCCCAAAATATTTTAGGAATCCAATTCCAGCATCCCAGAATATTTTGGTATCTCATTCCAGAATCCCAGAATGTTTTGGGATCCCATTCCAGGATCCCATTCCAGCATCCCAGAATATTTTGGGATCCCAGAATATTTAAGGAATCCCATTCCAGGATCCCAAAATATTTTAGGAATCCCATTTCAGCATCCTGGAATGTTTTGGGATCCCATTCCAGCATCCTAGAATATTTTGGGATCCCAGAATATTTTAGGAATCCAGTTCCAGGATCCCAGAATATTTTGGGATCCAATTCCAGGATCCCAGAATATTTTGAGATCCAATTCCAGGATCCCAGAATATTCTAGGAATCCCAGAATATTTTAGGAATCCCATTCCAGGATCCCAGAATATTTTGGGAATCCAGTTCCAGCATCCCAGAACATTTAAAGAATCCCATTCCAGAATCCCAAAGTATTTTAGGAATCCCATTCCAGGATCCCAGAATGTTTTGGGATCCCAGAATATTTTAGAAATCCAATTCCAGGCTCCCAAAATATTCTGGG
Organism: Fringilla coelebs; assembly: GCF_963513975.1. Taxonomy (NCBI): domain Eukaryota; kingdom Metazoa; phylum Chordata; class Aves; order Passeriformes; family Fringillidae; genus Fringilla; species Fringilla coelebs. Next base: position 1,137,335 of record NC_140056.1, read on the forward strand.
GGGCGGCCTTTGATGTGTCCCAGTCATTCCCAAACCTGTTCCCAAATATTCCTTGGAAAACTGGGACTGGTGGGGAGGCCTTTGATGTGTCCCAGTCATTCCCAAACCTGTTCCAGAGGATTCCTTGGAAAACTGGGACTGGTGGGGCAGCCTTAGGTGTCTCCCAGGCATTCCCAAACCTGTTCCAGAGGATTCCTTGGAAAACTGGGAATGGTGGGGCAGCCTTTGATGTCTCCCAGTCATTCCCAAACCTGTTCCCTGAGCTCTGACTTCTCCCAGAGGAATTTGGCAGCACGTTGCTCCCTCTTTCCCCCAAAAAAAAACCCAAATAAACCAATTCAACCCAAATTTCTGCCTTCCCAGGGTGTGGAATTTGGGGAATCCAGTCTGAGGTGTCGGGTTTGGGGCTGTGAATCCATGGAATTTGTTTTTTTTGGGAATTTCAGGGGTGCTGCGCGCCGTGGTGGAGGCGGCGGCTCCCGGCGCCTCGGTGCTGTGCCTGTGCGAGAAGGGCGATGCCATGATCATGGAGGAGACTGGGAAAATCTTCAAGAAGGAAAAGGAAATGAAGAAAGGTGAGGAATTCCTTGGGGCTCCTCCTTGGCAAGAAGAAACTCCTTGATTTTAACCCCCAATCCTCCTCCCTGCCGCCCTTCAGTTTCCATTATTTCAATATTTTGTTGGAATTGTGTGGGAGGGTGACTCTGGAGGGGTTGGGACAATGGGATTTGTCACCAAATTCCCATCCTGAGGGTGTTGGAAGGGGGTTTAGGTGGGACATTGGGAAGAAAATCTTCCCTGTGAGGTGCCAGAATGGATTTCCCATCCCTGCAAAGTGACCCAGGCCAGCCTGGGGTAGGGAAAGGTGTCCCAGGAGGGTGGAATGGAGCTTTAAAATCCCCAAATCCTGAAATTGGAGGTGCTGGAAGGAGGTTCAGGTAGAATGTTGGGAAGAAAGAGGCACTGGAATGGAATTCCCATCCCTGCAAAGTGACCCAAGCCAGGCTGGAGCAGCCTGGGATGGGGGAAGGTGTCTCAGGAGGGTGGAATGGAGCTTTAAAGTCCCCAAATCCCAAAGCTGGAGGTGCTGGAAGGAGGTTCAGGTAGAATGTTGGGAAGAAAGAGGCACTGGAATGGATTTCCCATCCCTGCAAAGTGACCCAGGCCAGCCTGGGGTACAGGAAAGTGTCCCAGGAAGGTGGAATGGAGCTTTAAAGTCCCCAAATCCTGAAATTGGAGGTGCTGGAACGAGGTTCAGGTGGGATATCAGGAAGAAAATCTTCCCTGTGAGGTGCCAGAATGGAATTCTCATCCCTGCAAAGTGTCCCAGGCCAGCCTGGGGTAGGGGAACGTGTCCCAGGAGGGTGGAATGGAGCTTTAAAGTCCCCAAATCCTGAAATTTAAGGTGCTGGAAGGAGTTTGGGGTGGAATATCAGGAAGAAAAAGGGACAGGAATGGAATTCGCATCCCTGCAAAGTGACCCAAGCCAGGCTGGAGCAGCCTGGGGTAGGGGAACGTGTCCCAGGAGGATGGAATGGAGCTTTAAAGTCCCCAAATCCTGAAATTGGAGGTGCTGGAAGGAGGTTCGGGTGGGATATTGGGAAGAAATTCTTCCCTGTGAGGTGCCAGAATGGAATTCCCATCCCTGCAAAGTGACCCAAGCCAGGCTGGAGCAGCCTGGGATGGGGGAAGGTGTCCCAGGAGGGTGGAATGAGCTTTAAGGTCCCCCCAAATCCCAAATCCACGATTTTTTCCCGTTTTTTCCCCCAGGAATCGCCTTCCCCACGAGTATATCCGTAAATAACTGTGTGTGTCACTTCTCCCCGCTCAAGAGCGACCAGGATTACATCCTCAAGGACGGGGATTTGGTCAAAATGTGAGTGCTTGGATCCCATTCCATGGCAATTCCCTCTCCCTTCCCAAAATCCCAAAATTATTCAGGTTGCAAGAACCCGTCAGACCACCCCGCGTTTTTGCCGCGGCGTTAATTCCTCGTTAATTAAAGCCTAATAACGAGCCTGGAGGGGTTCCTGGGGCGCCATTCCGTGTGCTGGTGCCTCTGGGATGCAGCTGGAATTCCTGGAATTCCCATTTTGCCTCTGTTGCAGCGACCTGGGCGTGCACGTGGACGGCTTCATCGCCAACGTGGCGCACACCTTCGTGCTCGGCGCCTCCAAGGTGGGTTTGTCATCGGGGGGTGTCTGTGGGAGTGGGGCAGCCTTGGGGGGCCAGGGGCACCACCCTGGAGCCTCTGGGTCTGAGGGGGCACCGCCCTGGGGTGCCAGGATCCGAGGGGGCACCACCCTGGGGTGCCAGGATCTGAGGGGGCACCACCCTGGGGTGCCAGGATCTGAGGGGGCACCACCCTGGGGTGCCAGGATCTGAGGTGGCAGCACCCTGGACCCTCTGGGTCTGAGGTGCCACCGCTCTGGAACCTCTGGATCTTAGGTGGCACCACCCTGGAACTTCTGGGACTGAAGTGACAGTGCCCTGGGGTGCCAGGATCCAAGGTGGCACCACCCTGGAGCCTCTGGGTTTGAGGGGCCACCACCCTGGAGTGTCAGGATCTGAGGGGGCACCAACCTGGAGTGTCAGGATCTGAGGGGGCACCAACCTGGGGTGTCAGGATCTGAGGTGGCAGCACCCTGGAACCTCTGGATCTGAGGGGGCACCACCCTGGAGCCTCTGGGACTGAGGTGACAGTGCCCTGGGGTGTCAGGATCTGAGGTGGCAGCACCCTGGAACCTCTGGATCCCAGGTGACAGTGCCCTGGGGTACCAGGATCCAAGGTGGCACCACCCTGGAACTTCTGGATCCAATGTGGCAGCACCCTGGGGTGCCAGGATCCGAGGTGGCAGCACCCTGGAGCCTCTGGGTCTGAGGTGGCACCACTGAGGAGCCTCTGGATCTGAGGTGGCACCACCCTGGAACCTCTGGATCCAAGGCTGGCACTAGTCCTGAGCCTCTGGATCCAAGGTGACAGTGCCCTGGGGTGCCAAGATCTGAGGTGGCACCACTGAGGAGCCTCTGGATCTGAGGTGGCACCGCTCTGGAACCTCTGGATCCAAGGTGGCACCACCCTGGAACTTCTGGGACTGAGGTGACAGTGCCCTGGGGTGCCAGGATCCAAGGTGGCATCACTCTAGGATGTCAGGATCCGAGGTGGCAGCACCCTGGAGCCTCTGGGACTGAGGGGGCACCACCCTGGGGTGCCAGGATTTGAGGTGGCACCACCCTGGAACATCTGGATCCAAGGTGGCACCAATCCTCAGCCCTGGATCAGAGGTGGCACCATCCCAAAATCTCTGGGTTCGAGGTAGCAGCACCCCCGGATTTCTGGATCCAAACTGGCACCACTGTGGATCCTCTGGATCCCAGGTGCTCCATCCCAAAATCTCTGGATCTCAGGTGCCCCCATCCCAAAATCTCTGGATCCCAGGTGCCCCCATCCCAAAATCTCTGGATCCCAGGTGCCATCCCAAAATCTCTGGATCCCAGGTGGCACCATCCCAAAATCTCTGGATTCCAGGTGCCATCCCAAAATCTCTGGATCCCAGGTGCCCTATCCCAAAATCTCTGGATCCCAGGTGCCCCCATCCCAAAATCTCTGGATCTCAGGTGCCCCATCCCAAAATCTCTGGATCCCAGGTGCCATCCCAAAATATCTGGATCCCAGGTGCCCCCATCCCAGATCCTTGGCCAGGCAGTCCCTGCTTCCCACTTTTCCTGCTGGAATTCCCAGGATGAACATTCCCATTCCCCACCCCAAAATCAATCCTTGCTTCCCACTTTTCCCCTGGAATTTCCCCCGATCTGACACCTTGGGAATTCCTGCTCAGGTTATCCCATCCTCTGGGAATAAATCCTAAGGAAAAATTGGGAAAAACTGTCCTGGGGATGGTTTTGGGGGAAAAGCCCCAAATTCCTCATTGGAATTTTGCTGGACTCCTCCCAATCCCTATTTTTGATTGCACAGCGGTGCCTGGACTGGGAATCCTCTGGAATTCTTTTGGGAATGGTTGATCAGGGACTTTACCACCTCCCAGCCAGGTTCCAGGGATTGGAATGAATTCCAAAATGTTTCATTTCCACCTCCCAAACCCTGAGAAATCCCAAATTTTGGATGTTTTTCCCAGGAAAATCCCGTGTCCGGCCGCAAAGCCGACGTCATCAAGGCAGCTCACCTGTGCGCCGAGGCCGCCCTGCGCCTGGTGAAACCCGGGAATCAGGTGGGAAGAATTGGGAATTTGGGGAATTTGGGAATTTTGGGAATCAGCACAGGGATTTTGGGACCCAACCTGTGGGATTTTCTGGGAAATCTGGGAGCAGCTGTATGGAAAAATGTTTTTATTCTGCTTTTTTTTTCTTTTTGAGGTGTTGGTTGGTGGGAAAATCTGTGGGGTTTGTCCCAAAATATTTGGGATTTAAGGAAAGCTCGTGCTTGGGGTGGGGATTTTTTTATCCGTAAAATTGTTTTTTGTGTGGTTTTTTGTTTTTTCTTTAATCCCAGAACACACAAGTGACAGAGGCCTGGAATAAAATCGCCCACGCGTTCCACTGCACACCCATCGAAGGTGAGGGAAAAAGGGGATCACAGGGAAAAAGGGGATTCCAGGGGAAAAGGGATCACAGGGAAAAGGGAATTTCAGGGGAAAAGGGATCACAGGGAAAAAGGGGTTCCAGGGAAAAGGGGATTCCAGGGGAAAAGGGTAAAAGGGAAAAGGGATAAAAGGGAAAGGGGGATTCCAGGGAAAGGAGATTCCAGGGAAAAGGAATCATGAAGGAAAAAAGGATCCCAGGGAAAGGGGATCACAGGAAAAAGGGATTCCAGGGAAAGGGGATTCCAGGGAAAAGGGAAAAAGGAGAGGTCCCAGGGAAAAGGGATTTCCATGGAAAATGGGAAAAGGGAATTTCAGGGAAAGGGGATCCCAGGGAAAAGGGTAAAAGGGATTTCCAGGGAAAAGGGATAAAAGGGAAAGGGGGATTCCAGGGAAAGGAGATCCCAGGGAAAAGGGATTCCAGGGAAAAGGGATTCCAGGGAAAAGGGGATCCTGGGAGGGCTGGGAAGGCTCTGGGGTTGCTGGGTCGGGCTCCTGGAGCTCATCCTGCTCCTTTTCCCCCCATGGGCTCTCCCTGGTTTTGGTTAAATTCCCTGGAATTCCGGGAATTCCCGCGGCCTCCGGAGTGGGTTGGGAATGCCGGGAATGCCGGGGGCTCTTCCCAGGGTTGGAGGAATCCCCAAAACCCCCCTGGATCCCCCCCGGCCCGGGGTGGGAAATGTGCCTGGGCTTGGCACTGCGGGAGCAGCGGCAGCGGGGTGCCCAGTACGGACCAGTACGGACCAGTACAGACCAGTCCAACCCAGTACAGACCAGTACAGCCCAGTCTATCCCAGCACAGCCCAGTCTATCCCAGCACAGCCCAGTCTATCCCAGCACAGCCCAGTCCAACCCAGCACAGCCCAGTCCAGACCAGTACAGCCCAGTCCAACCCAGTACAGACCAGTCCAGCCCAGTCTATCCCAGTACAGCCCAGTCCAACCCAGTCCAATCCAGCACAACCCAGTCTATCCCAGTACAGACCAGCACAGCCCCATCCAACCCAGTACAGACCAGTCCCACCCAGTACAACCCAGTCTGTCCCAGTACAGACCAGTCCAACCCAGTACAGACCAGTCCCACCCAGTACAACCCAGTCTATCCCAGTACAGACCAGTCCAACCCAGTACAGACCAGTCCAACCCAGTAGAGCCCAGTCCAAGCCACTGGTGTGCAGTGCCTGGAGCTCACAGTCCATCCCAGTAACCCCAGTCCGTCCAAGTCCTGCCCAGTCCGTCCCAGTCTGTCCCAGTCCATTCCAGTAACCCCAGTCCGTCCTAGTCCGTCCCAGTCCCTCCCAGTCCCTCCCAGTCCATCCCAGTCCATCCCAGTCCCTCCCAGTCCGTCCCAGTAAGGCCTGTGCCCGCAGGGATGTTGTCGCACCAGCTGAAGCAGCACGTGATCGACGGCGAGAAAACCATCATCCAGAACCCCTCGGACCAGCAGAAGTGAGCGGGGCAGAAACGGGGGGCAAAACGGGGGGTCGGGGGCAAAAACTGGGGGGGTCGGGGGCAAAAACGGGGGGCAAAAATGGGGGGTCGGGGGCAAAAATTGATGGGGTTGGGGGCAAAAACTGGAGGGCAAAAATGGGAGGTCGGGGGCAAAAATGGAGGGTCGGGGCAAAAACTGGGAGGGGTCGGGGGCAAAAACGGGGGGCAAAAATGGGGGGGTTGGGGGAAAAAACCGGGGGGCAAAAATTGGGGGTCGGGGGCAAAAATGGGGGGCAAAAATGGGGTGGCTCGGGGGCAAAAACTGGGGGGTCAGGGGCAAAAATTGGGGGGTTGGGGGAAAAATTGGGGGGGATTGGGGCAAAAGTTGGGGGGATCAGGGGCAAAAGTTGCAGGGTTGGGGGCAAAAATGGGGGTCAGGGGAAAAAATGGGGTGTCAGAGGGAGAGATTGAGGGGTAAGGTGAGAAATAGGGTCAGGGGCAAAAATTGGGGGGAAATGGAGGGGGTTGGGGTGAGAAATAAGATCAGGGTGAAAAATGGGGTTGGGGGAAATGGGATCAGGGTGAGAAATTGGGGATTAAGGTGAGAAATGGGGTTCAGGGTGAGAAATGGGGTTGAGGGAAAAATGGGGGGGTCAGAGTGAGAAGTAGGGTCAGGGGAAAATGGGCTTGGGCAAAAATGGGGGGGTTAGGGGAAAATGGGGGGGTTGGAGTGAAAAATGGGATCAGGGTGAGAAATGGGATCAGGGTGGGAAATGGGGTCAGGGGAAAGTGGTGAGAAATGGGATCAGGGTGAGAAATTGGGGGTCAGAGTGAGAAATGGGGTCAGGGGGAAAAATTTGGGTCAGAGAAGTGGGGTCAGGGGAAAATAGGGGCTCAGAGGCAAAAATTGGAGATTAAGGTGAGAAATGGGGAGTCAGGAGAAAAATGGGATCAGGAGGAAAAATGACGGGGAGCTCTTGGGGAGGATTTTCCAGGGATTTCCAGGAATGCTCTGGCTCTCCTGGAAGGTTTTGACTTTCCTGGAAGGTTCTGAATTCCCAGGGATGTTTTTGGGGCTCCCTGGAAGCTTTTTCCCTCCAGAATTCCCAGATTTTCCTGCTTTCCCACCCCCTTTCCCCCAGGAAGGACCACGAAAAAGCCGAATTCGAGGTGCACGAAGTCTACGCCGTCGACGTCCTGGTCAGCAGCGGCGAGGGAAAGGTCAGCCCGTCCCTCCCTGGCAAATCCAGGAATTCCCAGCCCGGGTGGCCCCGGGGCTCTCCAGATTCCGGGAATTCCCTGGGAATGTTTTGCAGGCCAAGGACGCGGGGCAGAGAACCACGATTTACAAGAGGGACCCCTCCAAGCAGTACGGGCTGAAGATGAAAACCTCGCGCGCCTTCTTCAGCGAGGTGGAGCGGCGCTTCGACACCATGCCCTTCACCCTGCGGTAACCTGGGGTACCTGGGTGGGGCTGGGGTACCTGGGTGGGGCTGGGGTACCTGGGTGGGGCTGGGGTACCTGGGTGGGGTACCTGGATGGGGCTGGGGTACCTGGATAGGGCTGGGATTCCAGGATTTTGAGGTTCCTGAGCGAGGTGGAGCGGCGCTTTGACACCATGCCCTTCACCCTGCGGTAATCCTGGGGCTGGGGTCCCACCTGGGGTACCTGGGTGGGGCTGGGGTACCTGGATGGGGCTGGGATTCCAGGGAAATCCCTGGGCATTCTTCAGCGAGGTGGAGCGGCGCTTCGACACCATGCCCTTCACCCTGCGGTAACCTGGGGATCCTGGGTGGGGCTGGGGTACCTGGGTGGGGCTGGGGTACCTGTGTGGGGTACCTGCATGGGGCTGGGGTACCTGTGTGGGGCTGGGGTACCTGCATGGGGTACCTGGATGGGGCTGGGATCCCACCGGGGGTACCTGGATAGGGCTGGATGGGGCTGGGGTCCCACCTGGGGTACCTGGATGGGGCTGGGGTACCTGCATGGGGTACCTGGATGGGGCTGGGGTCCTACCTGGGGTACCTGGGTAGGGCTGGGGCACCTGCATGGGGTACCTGGATAGGGCTGGGATCCCACCTGGGGTACCTGGATAGGGCTGGGATTCCAGGGATTTGGGCTTTCCTCAGCGAGGTGGAGCAGCGCTTCAACACCGTGCCCTTCACCCTGCGGTAACCTGGGGCTGGGGTCCCACCTGGGATACCTAGATAGGGCTGGGGACCTGCATGGGATACCTGGATGGGGCTGGGATCCCACTTGGGGTACCTGGATGGGGCTGGGGTCCCACCTGGGGTACCTGGATAGGGTTGGAATTCTGCCTAGGGTACCTGGATAGGGCTGGGATTCCAGGGATTTCAGCCTTTCCTGGGCCGGTGTGTGTTGGTGTTGGCTCAGGTGTGCCAGGTGCTTCCAGGTGCGCTGAGGTGTGATGGCAGGTGCACTCAGGTGTGCTCAGCTGTGCTCTCAGGTGTGAGCCCAGGTGCTCTCAGGTGTGAGCCCAGGTGTGCTCTCAGGTGTGATCCCAGATGCACTCACGTGTGCTCTCTGGTGCACTCAGGTGTGCTCAGCTGTGCTCTCAGGTGTGATCCCAGATGCACTCAGGTGTGCTCAGGTGTGCTCAGTTGTACTCCCAGGTGCACTCAGGTGCTCCAGGTGTGCTCAGGTGTGATCTCCTGTGTGCTCCCAGGTGCACTCAGGTGTGCTCCAGGTGTGCTCAGGTGTGCTCCCAGGTGCACTCAGGTGTAATCCCAGATGCACTCAGGTGCTCCCAGGTGTGCTCAGGTGCTCCCAAGTGCACTCAGGTGTGATCTCAGGTGTGCTCAGTTGTACTCCCAGGTGCTCCCAGGTGTGCTCCCAGCTGTGCTCAGGTGTGATCCCAGGTGCACTCAGGTGCTCCCAGATGCGCTCAGGTGTGCTCCCACGTGCGCTCAGGTGTGATCCCAGGTGTGCTCAGGTGTGCTCAGGTGCGCTGTCCCCTCAGGGCGCTGGAGGATGAGAAGAAGGCGCGCATGGGCGTGGTGGAGTGCGCCAAGCACGAGCTGCTGCAGCCCTTCAACGTGCTCTACGAGAAGGAAGGTGAGACTGGGACAGGTGGGACACCTGGGGGGACACCTGGGGGGACACAGGGGGTCAGATGAGACTGGGACTGGGGGGACACCTAGGGGGGCACAGGGGACACCTGGGGAGGGCACAGGGGGTCAGGTGAGACTGGGACAGGTGGGGGGACACCTGGGGGGACACGGGGGACACCTGGGGGGACACCTGGGGGGACAGGTGAGGATGGATCCAGGTGAGTTTGGAGCTGCAGAGCCGCTCACAGCAGGAATTGCAGGTCCTGGCAGGTGTAAGGAGCAGGGATTGCAGGTCCTGGCAGGTGTAAGGAGCAGGGATTGCAGGTCCTGGCAGGTGTAAGGAGCAGGGATTGCAGGTCCTGGCTGGGGAAGGTTCAGTCCGTGCAGGTCCTGGCAGGGTTGTAGCCCAGGGTTTGTCCTGGCAGGGCTGTAGCCCAGGGTCACCCCCAGGTCCTGGCAGGGCTGTAGCTCACGGTTTGTCACTGCAGGTCCTGGCAGGGCTGTAGCCCAGTGTCACCCCCCAGGTCCTGGCAGGGCTGTAGCCCAGGGTCACCCCCAGGTCCTGGCAGGGCTGGAGCTCACGGTCACCCCCAGGTCCTGGCAGGGCTGTAGCCCAGGGTTTGTCCTGGCAGGGCTGTAGCCCAGGGTCACCCCAGGTCCTGGCAGGGCTGTAGCCCAGGGTCACCCCAGGTCCTGGCAGGGCTGTAGCACAGGGTTTGTCCTGGCAGGGCTGTAGCCCAGGGTCACCCCAGGTCCTGGCAGGGCAGTAGCTCAGGATCACCCCCAGGTCCTGGCAGGGCTGTAGCACAGGGTTTGTCCTGGCAGGGCTGTAGCCCAGGGTCGCCCCAGGTCCTGGCAGGGCCGTAGCCCCGTTAACCCCCGTGTGCCCGCAGGGGAGTTCGTGGCCCAGTTCAAGTTCACGGTGCTGCTGATGCCCAACGGCCCCATGAGGATCACGAGCGGCCCCTTCGAGCCCGAGCTCTACAAATCCGACCTGGAGGTGCAGGACGGGGAGCTCAAGGTGGGTCCAGCGCTAATATCGGTCATTAATAATGCCAAAATGCAAATTAGGTACCTCTAGAAACATCAAATTAATTCGTTTATACTTCCATTTGAAATACTCATAGGAAAAATGTATCTGTTAAGTATTTTTATTAATTTAATTGGTTTTTAATAGTGATATTTACTTGGAAAATGAAATAGAAAATACATTTATAATAGTTGTTGGTATTAATAGATTAATTGCTAATCAATAAGAAATAATCCTTTATATAGAAATAAATTTTAAATTAAATTTTCTATATAATATATATAAAATGGCTTAAATTGTGTATAAATAAAATAGATCATAAATTTAAAATGTCTCGTTTATACACTTATAAATGTATAAAGATAAAAATAACATTAATTATATAGTCTAATTAATAGTCTATGTTATATATTTATATGAATATATATATAAATGTAGATAACATATAATCTATTAATGTGTAAAGATAAAAACATTTATATCTACATATAACATCTTAATATATTGTAGAGCAAAATAGTAGCGATTTCATATTAATTGGCTGTTAATAACTGGAATAATAATGGAAATATTGATAATTAAAATTGGAATAATTGAGGTGTTGTTACTGAAATATTTAATATAGAATGTTTAATAATTGAAATATTGATAATCAAAATTTCTAAAATAAATTCGATTATAGACGTATTGTTAATTTGTTATTTATATTATCGAAAAATTAATAATTGATTTAAATTAATAAATTAAAATTTGCTAATTAATAAAGGAGCATGTCCCCAGGGTCAGCTGTCCTTGCTCCCATGGAGTGGAGATGAAGGAAAGGGAACCAAACCCCTCCAAAATGCCCTAAATTCCCAAATTTATTATTTTTACCCCAAAACCCCCCAGGATCATTTCCCACCTCCTCACCCTTCCCTCCCTTCCAGGCCCTTCTACAAAGCTCTGCCAGCCGGAAGACCCAGAAAAAGAAGAAAAAGAAGGTAAAAATCAAGTTTGATGTTGGAAATTCCCAAAATTCCGAATTTTGGGGCATTTCCACAGGAAATAACCTGAAAAATCCCCGGATTTGTCCCCACAGGCTTCCAAAAACGCTGAAAACGCCACCACGGGGGAGACGGCGGAGGAGAACGAGGCCGGCGACTGAGAGCCCTTGGAGTTCTCAAATCGCCCCTTTTTCCCCCCAAAAAAAGAAAAAAACAAACCCAGAAAAACAAAATTCCATCCGGAAACGAAAGAATCTGGCACGGGTGTTGGTCTGGAATCCCCACAGAATCCGACAGCTCCCGCTGACTTTGCCAAGGAGGGAGGAATCTCTCGGCCACTTCAGACTTTGAAATGAGACAAAAAAGAAAAAGAAATGAGAATAAAAACACCCCCAGAAAGAGCAGCGAAAGAGAAAACAAAAATTAATAAAAATTAGGAGTGAAAGTCGCTATTAAATCCTTAATATTCCCCCCACGTTTGGAGAGGTGAATCTGTGAAATCCGGGGAGAGGGAGTGGAGGGAGCTGCTGATTCCTTCTTCCTCCTCCTCATCCTCTTTCTCCTGCTGCCTTTTTTTTATTTTTTAATTTGTTTCCCTTTGGAAATTTTCACAAAAAACCCCCAAAAAACCAAGTGATTCCACCCAGGAAAGTGCCCTGTGCGAGCAATCCGGGATTTTGTCTTTTCCCTCTTTGGGATTGTACTTTAAGAATTGGGAAAAAAACCGCAAATTTTTTTAAGTTCCCTCACCCACCCACCCATCCATCCACCAGGAGCCTTTTCTGCCTCTGCCTTGATTTATGGGATTTCAAAAAAAAAAAAAAATCGCTATTTTTTAACACAAACTGGTTTTTAAAATGATCCAAACCCTCGGGAAGCCGCCGACATTCCGGCCTTGCGGAGCTGAATTCCCTAAAAAAAACCCGGGTTTGGGTGTTTTTTATCCTTCCCACATTCCACCTTTTCCCCGTGAGCCGGAGGATAATTTTTATTTCACTTTTTCCCTCAGGATTCTTTGCTAATTTTGGGGGGGAAAATTTAAAAAAAATCCCACCAGAATTCCTCAGGGGAGAGGTGAGGGAAGCGCTGATCCGGGATAGGCCCGAGCCTAGGGGTATCGCTCTTTTATAGTCAATTTTTTACAAAAAAACCACATAAAAACGAGAAAAAAAAGCCGATTAAACGCCGTCAGTTGAATGTTTGAGGTTTTTTTTTTCTTTGCCGGTACCCCTGGTTCTTTTTTTCCCTCAATTTTTTGGGAATTCTGATTCCCGCCTTACCCGACATTCCCGGGCGTTCTCCGCAGGCCGCGGTGCTTCCTTCGTCGAAAATCCGAGTTTTCCACCCCGAAAAAAGAAAAAAACAACAAAAACCACACGTGCAAATGTTACCAAAGTCAAATAAAAGAGAATAAACGATGAGATATTGGATTTTATTCTGGGTTTTTTTCTCTGTTTCTCTGGGGGTTGGGTTGTGGGGTGGAACCCGCCCGGGCCTGGGCGGGTCTGGGGTTGGAAATGGGATTTTGAGGGGAAAATGTTCAATTTGGAGGGAAAAATGTTCATTTTTGAGGGAAAAATGTTCATTTCTGAGGGGAAAATACTAATTTTTTATGGGAAAATGCTAATTTTTGAGGGGAAAATGTTCATTTTTGAGGGGAAATGCTCATTTGTGAGGGGAAATGCTCAATTTTGAGGGAAAAATGCTCATTTTTGAGGGAAAAATACTAATTTTTGAGGGGAAAATGCTGATTTTTGAGGGGAAAATGTTCATTTTTGAGGGGAAAATGCTAATTTTTGAGGGGAAAATGTTCATTTTTGAGGGAAAATGCTGATTAGTGAGGGGAAATGTTCATTTTTGAGGGAAAATACTGATTTATGAGGGGAAAGTGCTCATTTCTGAGGGGAAAATACTAATTTTTGAGCGGAAATGCTGATTTGTGAGAGGAAATGCTCATTTTTGAGGGAAAAATGCTCATTTTTGAGGGAAAAATGGTCATTTTTGAGGGAAAATTACTAATTTTTTAGGGGGAAATGCTAATTTTTGAGGGGAAAATGTTCATTTTTGAGGGAAAATGCTCAATTTTGAGGGAAAAATACTAATTTTTGATGGGAAAATGCTGATTTGTGAGAGGAAATGCTCATTTGTGAGGGGAAAACGCTTATTTTTGAGGGAAAAGTGATGATTTTTGTGGGGAAAATGTTCATTTTTGAGGGGAAAATACTCTTGAGGGAAAAAGACTAATTTGTGGAGGGAAAATGCTGATTTGTGAGGGGAAAATATTAATTTTTGAGTGGAAGATGCTGATTTCTGAGGGGAAAAGCCTCATTTTTGAGGGGAAAAAATATTTCGAGGGGAAAAACCCAAATTTTGAGGGGAAAACCCCTCATTTTGAGGGAAAATAAATGCTGAGGGGGAAAAACTCGTTCTGAGGTAAACCCCCAGTATTTTGCAGGAGTAAAAATTTAATTTTCTGGGTAAAAAAACCCTCTTTTTAAGGGAAAAATCGTAATTTTAAGCTTTTAAAGCAGTTTTCCTCTTGGAGAGGGGAGCTAAAAGCTCTCCCAGTCCACAGCGGGGATTTTAAAACCGCCGAGAGTTGCCGGATGTTTATTTAATTTTTATATTTTGTATCTTTTATGCTACAATATAAAAATATTTTATATTTTCACTTGAAAAGAAAGTCTCCGGAGGAGCTTGGCGTTGCAACAACAATCCCCTTAAAGCCTTGGATGAGTGGAAACTGCCGGAAAAAGAAAATATTTGTATTTGGTGTTTTTATTTCCAATAAATTTGAGGCGGGGAGGGACCGAACCCCGCGGCGGCGCAAAATGGCGGCCGGTCGCATGACTACAACTCCCATGATGCTCCGAGAGCGAGGAACTACATTTCCCGTCGTGCTCCGCGCGGAGGTGGGCGTGGCCCGAGCGGTTATAAATATCCCCTACCGAACCGCGCGCCCCCCTCTCGGCCGCCGCCATCTTGGTGCCTTCACCGGCCGCCGCCTCCATCCGCCGCCATCCGCCTCCCTCCGCCGCCCCCCGCCCGCCGGGACTGAGCGGGGCTCCGCCGAACCGCCATGAGGGCCAAGGTGAGCGGCGGGGGGCGGCGCGGGGGTGGCCGATGGCGCCTCAGTGACGGGCGGGCCTGGATGGAGGACGGGGGGCTGCGGCCTGGACGAGCCCCGGGGGCCGGGGGGTCCCGGTGAGGGGAACCGGGGAACGGGAGGGGTCCCTGGGTTAGAGAACGGGGGTTCCCTGAGGGTGTCTTTGCTGGGAGGAATGTGGGGGGAAACTGGGAGAGCTGGGAGAGAGAAGCCGGTGTGGGACTGGGGGGAACTGGAGGCACCGGGGGAGCTGAACCAGTCTGGGACTGGGGGCAGTGGGACAGAAACCAGTGTGGGACTGGGGATAGAGAGAGCTAAACCAGTCTGGGACTGGGGCAGTGGGACAGAAACCAGTCTGGGACTGGGGATAGAGAGAGCTACACCAGTCTGGGACTGGGGATAGAGAGAGCTAAACCAGTCTGGGACTGGGGCAGTGGGAGAGAAACCAGTCTGGGACTGGGGATAGAGAGAGCTAAACCAGTCTGGGACTGGGGCATTGAGAGAGCTAAACCAGTCTGGAACTGGGGATAGAGAGAGCTAAACCAGTCTGGGACTGGGGCAGTGAAAGTTACACCAGTCTGGGACTGGGAGAAACAAACCCATGTGGTACTGGGGGCACTGGGAGAGCCAAACCAGTATGATACTGGGGGCACTGGAGGCACTGGGAGATGCAAGCCAGTGTGGAACGGGGATACTGGGAGACGTGAACCCTGCGGGACTGGGGTGGACTGGTGGGAACTTGTGGGCACTGGGAGAGAGAAACCCGTGTGGGACTGGGAGCACTGGGAGAACCAAACCAGTGTGGAACTGGGAGCACTGGGAGAACCAAACCAGTGTGGGACTGGGAGCACTGGGAGAAATAAACCAGTACAGGACTGGGGACACTGGTGGGACTGGGAGAGCCAAACCACTGTGGGACTGGGGCACTGGGAAAACCAAACCGGTGTGGGACTGGGAGCACTGGGAGAACCAAACCAGTGTGGGACTGGGGTTACTGGTGAGCCAAACCAGTGTGGGACTGGTAAGACTGGGAGAAATAAACCAGTACAGGACTGGGGACACTGGTGGGACTGGGAGAGACTAACCAGTGTGGGACTGGGGTTACTGGGGGAGAGAAACTGGTGTGGGACTGGGAGCAGTGGGAGAACCAAACTGGTGTGGGACTGGCAGCACTGGGAGAACCAAACCAGTGTGGGACTGGGAGCACTGGGAGAGAGAAACCAGTGTGGGACTGGGGTTACTGGGGAGCCAAACCAGTGGGACTGGGGGCACTGGGAGAACCAAACCAGTGTGGGACTGGGAGCACTGGGAGAGCCAAACCAGTGTGGAACTGGGGGCACTGGGAGAACCAAATTGGTGTGGGACTGGGAGCACTGGTGGGGACTGGGGGTACTGGGAAGAGTAAACCAGTGTGGGAGTGGGGGCACTGGGAGAAATAAACCAGTACAGGACTGGGGGACCCTGGTGGGCACTGGGGGACACCAGTGGACACTGGGGGACACTGGTGGGCACTGGGGGACACTGGTGGGCACTGGGGGACACTGGTGGGCACTGGGGAGCACTGGGGACACTGGTGGGCACTTGGGGACACTGGTGGGTACTGGGGAGCACTGGGGACACTGGTGGGCACTGGGGGACACTGGTGGGCACTGGGGGACACTGGTGGGCACTGGGGACACTGGTGGGACACTGGTCACACTGGTGGGCACTGGGGACACTGGTCACACTGGTGGGCACTGGGGACACTGGTGGGCACTGGTCACACTGGTTGTACTGGTCTCACCGGTCTCACTCCGTCCCCCCCTCTCCTCTCTCCCCGCAGTGGCGCAAGAAGCGAATGCGCAGGTACGTGAGAGCCCCGGGCCGGCCCCGCCGCACCGGGAGGGGGCGGGGGCGCCGCGGGGGGCTCCCGGTGCCCCCCCCGGTGCCCCTCCCGGTGCCCCCCCCGGTGCCCTCCCCGGTGCCCCCCCCGGTGCCCCCCCCGGTGCCCTCCCCGGTGCCCCCGGCCGTTCCCGGGGGTGACGCCGCCGCCGCTCTGTCCCCAGGCTGAAGCGCAAGAGGAGGAAGATGAGGCAGAGGTCCAAGTAACCGCCCCCAGCGCGGGGACACGCCCCGGTGACGCCCGGTGACCCCTCCCGGTGCCGTCCCGGTGCCGTCCCGGTGCCGTCCCGGTGCCGCGGGGGGGCCCCGCCGGGCCGGACCCGTTCTTTGCTTTGCGGCGGCCGCTGTGCCGTGAATAAAAGTTGGTTGTTGCTTACACGGTGTGGGGGCTCTGCCGGTGACCGGGGGGCTCTGCGGGCGGGGGGTTTCTCCGGTAACCGGGGACCTGGGTGGAGGTGCTGCCGGTAACGGGGCTGGGGATGGAACTGGGGATCCCCCGAAACGGGGCTGGGGCTCTTCCAGGGACAGGAGACGGTCAGAACCGGGGGCTTCTCTTCAGTGGGGCCGGGGAGCGGCACCGGGAGTCCTCCGGTAACGGGGCAGGTGGGTGGGACCGGGAGGGGGAGAATTCTCCGGTACCGGAGCGGGTGAGCGGGACCAGGGCGGCGGTTCCGCCGGTAGCGGGAGCGGTGTGGGGAATCCCCCGGTAAGGGCGCCGTGAGCACAGACCGCGCTCGGCCCGAGCCCACCGGGCCCGGGATCTTCCGGGATCACCACGCGGAGCCCGGCGCGACGCCGTCTCCCCGCGATGACGTCACGCTGACGCGTTTCCGGCGCGCCGTGCGCTCCCGGCGCCGCGCGGTTCTTTCCGGGCCGCCCCGGAAGCGGCACCGAGCGGGTCCCGCCCGCCGCCGGCACCGGCCGCGCGTTGGTGGCGCCGGAGGCCCCGCGGGGAGGCCGCGCGCCGGTGAGTGCGGGGCCGGGCCGGGGAGGGCCGCGCTCCGCCAGGCCCCGCCGGGGGCGGCGCGGCTCCGTGCCCGTCCCGGGGCGGCTCGCGGAGCTGTCACGGGGCGCGGGGGACGCGCCGGGGTTCTCCCCGCGGTTGGGAGGCGCTGGCGGGCACCGGGGCTGCGGCGGGAGCTCCCCGGTTGTGCTGCCCCGGTACCGGCTCCGCCGCAGCGCCGGGACCCGCGGCGGGTGTTCCCCCGGGCCGGGATCGCTCCCGTCCCTCCCTTCTGCCCTTCCCACCGGGACCGGGGCCCCTCCCGGTCCCTCCCTCGGTGCCCGGGGCTGGGTGAATGCCCCTCTCCCCCCGTCCCGGGGTCCCTCCCTGTTCTTCCTTCATCCCCCTCCTCCTCCGGTCCTGGCATCTCTCCCGGTCCCTCCCTCCGTGCCGGTGCCCCGGGGTGGGTGCGGACCCTCTCCCCATCACCACCGGGCTCCCTCCCAGTCCGTCTCTCCCTTCCTCCCTCTCTCCTGGTACCTCTCCCCCCGTTCCTGGCCTCTCCTTCCCTCACCCTGTCCCTCCCTCCCTCTGCTGACCCCTCCCAGTACCCGCGGTGGGTGCGGACCCTCTCCCCATCACCACCGGGGTCTCTCCTGATCCTTCTCTCCCTCCTTCGGTGACCCCTCAGGGTGGGACCCCCCCATTCCCAGTACCCGGGGTGGATGTGAACCCTCTCCCCATCACCACCGGGGTCCCTCCAAGTCCCTCCCTCACCCTGTCCCTCCCTCTGGTGACCCCTCCCAGTACCCAGGGTGGGCGCAGACCCTCTCACCATCAGCACCGGGGTCCCTCCCATTCCCTCCCTCCCTCACCTCCTCCGGTGACCCCTCAGGGTGGGACTCCCCCCATTTCTGCTCTCTCCCTCCCTCCCTCACCCGTCCCTCCCCCTGGTGACCCCTCCCCGTACCCCAGGGTGGGTGTGGACCCTCTCCCCATCAGCACCGGGCTCCCTCCCTCACCCGTCCCTCCCTCCCTCACCCTGTCTGCCCCTCCCTCTGGTGACCCCTCCCAGTACCCAGGGTGGGTGCGGACCCTCTCCCCATCCCCACCGGGCTCCCTCCCTCACCCGTCCCTCCCTCCCTCACCCGTCCCTCCCTCTGCTGACCCCTCCCAGTACCCCGGGTGGGCGCAGACCCTTTCCCCCTCCCCACAAGGCTCCCTCCCTCCCTCCCTCCCTCCCTCCCTCCCTCCCGCTCCCTCCCTCCCTCCCTCCCTCCCTCCCTCCCTCCCTCCCTCACCCTGTCCCTCCCTCCCTCCCTCCCGCTCCCTCCCTCACCGTCCCTCCCTCCCCAGCCGCCTCCCCTCCCCGCGCCATGCCGGACCGCGACGGTTACTCCGCCCCGGCGGGCGGCGGCGGCGGCGGCGGCAGCGGCGACGAGTCCTCGGCGGGCGGCGCGGACGACGACATCTGCCGCGACTTCCTGCGCAACGTCTGCAAGCGCGGCAAGCGCTGCCGCTTCCGGCACCCCGACATCTCCGAGGTCACCAACCTGGGCGTGCGCAAGAACGAGTTCATCTTCTGCCACGACTTCCAGAACAAGGAGTGCGTGCGCCTCAACTGCCGCTTCATCCACGGCACCAAGGAGGACGAGGACTGCTACAAGAAGACGGGCGAGCTGCCGCCGCGCCTGCGGCAGAAGGTGGCGGCCGGGCTGGGGCTGTCGCCGGCGGATCTGCCCAACAGCAAGGAGGAGGTGCCCATCTGCAGGGATTTCCTCAAGGGGGACTGCCAGCGCGGCGCCAAGTGTAAATTCCAGCACCTGCAGCGGGACTACGAGTACGAGGCGCGGGGCCGCGAGCAGGGCCGGCGCTACGAGCCCTACGACGGCCTCTACGAGCCCGACGAGCCGGTGCTGAAACGGCGGCGGGCCGAGGGGCTCTACGAGAGCTACGAGTACGGCTTCGCCAGCCCGCGGGCCGTGGAGTACCGGCTGCTGGAGGAGGAGAACGTGCTGCTGCGGAAGCGCGTGGAGGACCTCAAGAAGCAGGTGAACAACCTGCTGGCCACCAACGAGGTGCTGCTGGAGCAGAACGCTCAGTTCCGCAACCAGGCCAAGGTGATGACGCTCAGCTCCACGGCCACGGCCACCGAGCAGACGCTGGCGCCCACGGTGGGCACGGTCACCAACTACAACCACAGCATCGCCCAGACGCACACCACGCTCAGCAGCCAGGCCCTGCAGCCCCGCCCGGTCACCCAGCAGGACCTGGTGGCTCCGGCCGGCGCCCAGGCCGCCCCTCCGGCCAACGCCGCGCCGCCCATGAACCCCGAGATCGCGCCGCTGTCGGCGGCGCTGGCGCAGACCATCGCGCAGGGCATGGCGCCGCCGCCCGTCTCCATGGCGCCCGTGGCCGTCTCGGTGGCGCCGGTGGCCGTGTCCATGGCGCAGCCGCTCGGCGGCATCACCATGAGCCACGCCACCACGCCCATGGTCACCTACCCCATCGCCTCGCAGAGCATGAGGATAACGGCCATGCCGCACTGACCCCGAGCGCGGGAGGCGCGGGGAGCCCGCGGGCAGGACGGACGGACGCACGGACGGTGCGGGCGCGGGGGGTGCCGCCCCCCTCTCTCTCCCGGTGCGGCCCCCGGAGCGCCGGGGGCGGACTGAGCGCCGGGGGCGGGCGGCGCCGGGGCTCCCGGTGCCCTGTAATGTTTTCGGCTATTAAAACAACGAAAAAAAGCCCAAACCCGCACGGGCCCGGCTGTGCCGGTAGCGGCGGGGAGGGGTGGGGGGGACACCGGGACACCGGGACGGGGACGCGCGACATGGCCACGCCCCTCACTGAGACCACGCCCCGCCGGGACCACGCCTTCATAGTGGATGAGGGCGTGGCCAAAATACGCGAACGGGGGGCGCGGCCAAGAGTTGGCGGACAGCCAATGAGTGACGTTGGGGGCGTGGCCAGGTCCTCGGCGGTCAATGGGCGCGGCCAGGAGCTGGCCGGCGTCCAATGGGCGGTGCGTGCGTGTGGAGGGGCGTGTCCCGGGCCGCGCCGCTCGGCCAATGAGCGCCGCGTGCGTGCGCGGGGCGTGGCCGGGGCGGTGCCGCCGCGGAGCGGGAGCGGAACGGGAACGGGAGCGGAGTGGGAGCGATGGAGCGGCGGAGCGGGCTCGGGCTGGCGGCCCTGGGCGCTTTGGGCCGGCGGCTGCTCTGGGCGCTGCCCGCCTACGCCGCGGGGCTGCTGGGGCTGGGCGCGGGCGCCGTGGTGCTCGCCCTGGCGCTCTACGCGGGCTGGCGGCGGCGGCGGCGCGCCCGGGAGCGCGGGATGCGCGCGGCCGAGCGCCTGCAGCGCGACGAAGAAGCGGCGGTGCGCGCCGCCGCCGCCGGGCTGGGCGCGGCCCGCGGGGAGCTGCCGGCCTGGGTAAGGCGGGCGCAGCGCCGTTATCGCTCGAGGGAAGCCCCGGCGGGATCCCCGCGCCGGGCGCCGCCTCCTCCTCCTCCTCTCGGTGGGACCGGCGGGGTGTTTGGGAAGCGCAGCCGCGCCCCCGGTGGGACCCCCGCGCCCCGCTGAGGCTCTCCCGGTTCTGCTGCGCTGCGGGCACCGCTTGAGTTCCCCGCACCCCCGGGGGGGTCCCGGTTCTCCGCTCCGCTGTGGGTCCCGCTTGGCGCACCTGGGGACCCCCCCCCAGCCCCGCGCACCCCCCGGGCTTGGCTGCCGCACCTGCCGGGACCCCCGGGGAGCCCCGACAGCCGCACCGAGCCCCGCCGGGGCTGTCCCCGGCAGGGCGGACCCCGAGGCACCCCACGGTCCCCGGCGGGACCCCCGGGCTGTGCCGCGCATCCCGCACCGCTCCCGCTGCGGGACCCCCGGTGTGCGGGTCCCTCCTCTCCGCACCGCTTGGGACCCCAGAGCCCCCCGGGCATCTCCCGGTCCCCCCGGTGCTGCTCTCCAGCCCTTCCTTGGGTTTCCCGGTCGGGCGGGGCCGCACCGAGCCCCGCTCCGAGCTCGCGGCCGTGCGGGACCCCCGGGGCCGGGATCGCCGCCGCACCGGGACCCCCCATCCCCCGGGGGTCTCCCCCCGCTCGCTGCCCCCGGGCGGGGTCCCCGCGGCGAGGGGACAGCCCCGGTACCGCCCGGGCCTTCCGGCGGTGCCGTGACTCACCGGGCCCGGGGGGGCCGCTTCCTGCCCGGCCCGGGGGGGCCCGCACGCCCCTCCCCGCCGTGCGGGAGGGGTCCGCACCCCCTTTCCCGCCACCGGGACCCCCCCCTTTCTGGGGACCCCCGGGAACGGGGATCTGTTGGGGGGTGACGGGGCTGAGCGGGAGGTTGGGGAAACTGAGGCACGGCGCCGGGAGGGGCGGTGTCCCCGGGGGTCCCCGGTGGTCCCCGGTGGTCCCCCCGGGCTCAGGGCCCCCCCTGTTCCCCAGGTCAGCTTCCCGGACGTGGAGCGGGCGGAATGGCTCAACAAGGTGAGGAGGCGTCCGTCTGTCCGGCCCGCGCCGCGCCCTGCGCCGCCCCCCGCCGCTCCCGCATCCCGCCGGGGCCGCCCGCGCCCCTCCCTCCGTCCCTCTGTCCCTCCCTCATCCCTCCCTCCATCCCTCCGTTCGTCCCTTCCGCATCCCTCCGTCCCTCCCTCCATCCCTCCCGCATCCCTCCCTCCGTCCCTCCCTCCATCCCTCCCTCCGTCCATCCCTCCGTCCGTCCGTCCCTCCCTCCATCCCTCCGTCCGTCCCTCCCTCCATCCCTCTCTCCATCCCTCCCTCCGTCCATCCCTCCGTCCGTCCGTCCTTCCATCCCTCCATCCCTCCCGCATCCCTCCCTCCCTCCGTCCCTCCCTCCCTCCTCCGTCCGTCAGTCCGTCTGTCCCTCCCTCCTCCTCCCCTCCTTCCCTCCCTCCTCCATCCCTCCCGCATCCCTCCCTCCGTCCCTCCTCCCTCTCTCCTCCGTCCGTCCGTCCCTCCTCCATCCCTCCTTCCCTCCCTCCCGGCCTCTTTCCCTCCCTCCCTCCTCCGTCCGTCCCTCCTCCCTCCGTCTGTCAGTCCGTCTGTCCCTCCCTCCTCCATCCCTCCCTCCTTCCCTTCCTCCCTCTCTCCCTCCCTCCCTGCGTCCTTCTGTCCGTCTCTGCCTCTGTCCGTCTCCTTTCCCAGTGTCCCCCCAACGTCCATCCCTCCGTTCCCCCGCGTCCGTCTGTCCGTGCCTGGTGTCCCTCTGTCCACGCCCCATGTCAATCTGTCCGTGTCCATGCCGGTGTCCGTGTGTCCATCCCGGTGTCCATGTGTCCAAGTCCGTGTGTCCATCCCCTGTCCGTCTGTCCATCCCCATGTGTCCGTCTGTCCGGCAGGTGCTGGCGCAGGCCTGGCCCTTCCTGGGGCAGTTCCTGGAGAAGCTGCTCCGGGCCAGCGTGGCCCCGGCCATCCCCTGTCCGTGTGTCCATCCCCTGTCCGTCTGTCCATCCCGTGTCCGTGTGTCCATCCCCAGTCCGTGTGCCCATCCCCTGTCCGTCTGTCCATCCCAATGTGTCCGTCTGTCCGGCAGGTGCTGGCGCAGGCCTGGCCCTTCCTGGGGCAGTTCCTGGAGAAGCTGCTCCGGGACAGCGTGGCCCCGGCCATCCGCGCCTCCAGCGCTCACCTGCAGAGCTTCGCCTTCACCCGCGTGCACCTGGGCCACAAGGTGAGCCACGGGGGGGGCCCGAACCCCAACACTGACGAGACCTCTGGGACCCCCAACACCGGCTATGAGACCCCCCAGGGACCCCCAACACCGGCTATGAGACCCGCCGGGACCCACAAAATCACCACCGAGACCCCCGGGACCCCCCAACACCGGCTATGAGACCCCGGGACCCCACAACACCGGCGAGATCCCCCGGGGGCCAAGGAGAAAGCCCTGGAGGAGGCCAGGTTGTGGCAGTTTGGTGATGCCCCTGGGATGCCCTTTGCAGCTGCAGTGTGCCCGGAGCTCTGGGCCTTTTAGTTTGTGGAAGCCTGACCCCTAGGTGAAACCCTAACCCTAACCCTAACCCTAACCCGAACCCTAACCCTAACCCTAGGCAGGACAGCCAATCAGCCTAGGGTTAGGGCAGGTGCCAAGGAGGAAGCCCTCGAGGAGGCCAGGTTGTGGCAGTTTTGTGATGCCCCTGGGATGCCCTTTGCAGCTGCAGTGTGCCCGGAGCTCTGGGCCTTTTAGTTTAAGAACCCTAACCCTAACCCTAACCCTAGGCAGGGCAGCCAATCAGCCTAGGGTTAGGGCAGGTGCCAAGGAGGAAGCCCTCGAGGAGGCCAGGTTGTGGCAATTTTGTGATGCCCCTGGGATGCCCTTTGCAGCTGCAGTGTGCCCGGAGCTCTGGGCCTTTTAGTTTAAGAACCCTAACCCTAACCCTAAACCGAACCCTAACCCTAACCCTAACCCTAACCCTAGGCAGGACAGCCAATCAGCCTAGGGTTAGGGCAGGTGCCAAGGAGGAAGCCCTCGAGGAGGCCAGGTTGTGGCAGTTTTGTGATGCCCCTGGGATGCCCTTTGCAGCTGCAGTGTGCCCGGAGCTCTGGGCCTTTTAGTTTAAGAACCCTAACCCTAACCCTAACCCTAACCCTAACCCTAACCCTAACCCTAGGCAGGACAGCCAATCAGCCTAGGGTTAGGGCAGGTGCCAAGGAGGAAGCCCTCGAGGAGGCCAGGTTGTGGCAGTTTTGTGATGCCCCTGGGATGCCCTTTGCAGCTGCAGTGTGCCCGGAGCTCTGGGCCATTTAGTTTAAGAACCCTAACCCTAACCCTAACCCTAACCCTAACCCTAACCCTAACCCTAGGCAGGACAGCCAATCAGCCTAGGGTTAGGGCAGGTGCCAAGGAGGAAGCCCTCGAGGAGGCCAGGTTGTGGCAGTTTTGTGATGCCCCTGGGATGCCCTTTGCAGCTGCAGTGTGCCCGGAGCTCTGGGCCTTTTAGTTTAAGAACCCTAACCCTAACCCTAACCCTAACCCTAACCCTAACCCTAACCCTAGGCAGGACAGCCAATCAGCCTAGGGTTAGGGCAGGTGCCAAGGAGGAAGCCCTCGAGGAGGCCAGGTTGTGGCAGTTTTGTGATGCCCCTGGGATGCCCTTTGCAGCTGCAGTGTGCCTGGAGCTCTGGGCCATTTAGTTTAAGAACCCTAACCCTAACCCTAACCCTAACCCTAACCCTAACCCTAACCCTAGGCAGGGCAGCCAATCAGCCTAGGGTTAGGGCAGGTGCCAAGGAGGAAGCCCTTGAGGAGGCCAGGTTGTGGCAGTTTTGTGATGCCCCTGGGATGCCCTTTGCAGCTGCAGTGTGCCCGGAGCTCTGGGCCTTTTAGTTTAAGAACCCTAACCCTAACCCTAACCCTAACCCTAACCCTAACCCTAGCCTAGGGTTAGGGCAGGTGCCAAGGAGGAAGCCCTCGAGGAGGCCAGGTTGTGGCAGTTTTGTGATGCCCCTGGGATGCCCTTTGCAGCTGCAGTGTGCCTGTAGCTCTGGGCCATTTAGTTTAAGAACCCTAACCCTTACCCTAACCCTAACCCTAACCCTAACCCTAACCCTAACCCTAACCCTAACCCTAACCCTAACCCTAGGCAGGACAGCCAATCAGCCTAGGGTTAGGGCAGGTGCCAAGGAGGAAGCCCTCGAGGAGGCCAGGTTGTGGCAGTTTTGTGATGCCCCTGGGATGCCCTTTGCAGCTGCAGTGTGCCCGGAGCTCTGGGCCTTTTAGTTTAAGAACCCTAACCCTAACCCTAACCCTAACCCTAACCCTAACCCTAACCCTAACCCTAGGCAGGACAGCCAATCAGCCTAGGGTTAGGGCAGGTGCCAAGGAGGAAGCCCTCGAGGAGGCCAGGTTGTGGCAGTTTTGCGATGCGCCTGGGATGCCCTTTGCAGCTGCAGTGTGCCCGGAGCTCTGGGCCTTTTAGTTTAAGAACCCTAACCCTAACCCTAACCCTAACCCTAACCCTAACCCTAGCCTAGGGTTATGGCAGGTGCCAAGGAGGAAGCCCTCGAGGAGGCCAGGTTGTGGCAGTTTTGTGATGCCCCTGGGATGCCCTTTGCAGCTGCAGTGTGCCCGGAGCTCTGGGCCATTTAGTTTAAGAACCCTAACCCTAACCCTAACCCTAACCCTAACCCTAAACCTAGGCAGGACAGCCAATCAGCCTAGGGTTAGGGCAGGTGCCAAGGAGGAAGCCCTCGAGGAGGCCAGGTTGTGGCAGTTTTGTGATGCCCCTGGGATGCCCTTTGCAGCTGCAGTGTGCCTGGAGCTCTGGGCCATTTAGTTTAAGAACCCTAACCCTAACCCTAACCCTAACCCTAACCCTAACCCTAACCCTAACCCTAGGCAGGACAGCCAATCAGCCTAGGGTTAGGGCAGGTGCCAAGGAGGAAGCCCTCGAGGAGGCCAGGTTGTGGCAGTTTTGTGATGCCCCTGGGATGCCCTTTGCAGCTGCAGTGTGCCTGGAGCTCTGGGCCATTTAGTTTAAGAACCCTAACCCTAACCCTAACCCTAACCCTAACCCTAACCCTAACCCTAACCCTAACCCTAACCCTAGGCAGGACAGCCAATCAGCCTAGGGTTAGGGCAGGTGCCAAGGAGGAAGCCCTCGAGGAGGCCAGGTTGTGGCAGTTTTGTGATGCCCCTGGGATGCCCTTTGCAGCTGCAGTGTGCCCGGAGCTCTGGGCCATTTAGTTTAAGAACCCTAACCCTAACCCTAACCCTAACCCTAACCCTAACCCTAACCCTAGCCTAGGGTTAGGGCAGGTGCCAAGGAGGAAGCCCTCGAGGAGGCCAGGTTGTGGCAGTTTTGTGATGCCCCTGGGATGCCCTTTGCAGCTGCAGTGTGCCTGTAGCTCTGGGCCATTTAGTTTAAGAACCCTAACCCTTACCCTAACCCTAACCCTAACCCTAACCCTAACCCTAACCCTAACCCTAACCCTAGGCAGGACAGCCAATCAGCCTAGGGTTAGGGCAGGTGCCAAGGAGGAAGCCCTCGAGGAGGCCAGGTTGTGGCAGTTTTGTGATGCCCCTGGGATGCCCTTTGCAGCTGCAGTGTGCCCGGAGCTCTGGGCCTTTTAGTTTAAGAACCCTAACCCTAACCCTAACCCTAACCCTAACCCTAACCCTAACCCTAACCCTAGGCAGGACAGCCAATCAGCCTAGGGTTAGGGCAGGTGCCAAGGAGGAAGCCCTCGAGGAGGCCAGGTTGTGGCAATTTTGTGATGCCCCTGGGATGCCCTTTGCAGCTGCAGTGTGCCTGGAGCTCTGGGCCATTTAGTTTAAGAACCCTAACCTTAACCCTAACCCTAACCCTAACCCTAACCCTAACCCTAACCCTAACCCTAGGCAGGACAGCCAATTGGCCTAGAGTTAGGGCAGGTGCCGAGGAGAAAGCCCTCGAGGAGGCCAGGTTGTGGCAGTTTTGTGATGCCCCTGGGATGCCCTTTGCAGCAGCAGTGTGCCCAGAGCTCTGGGCCTTTTAGTTTAAGAACCCTAACCCTAACCCTAACCCTAACCCTAACCCTAACCCTAACCCTAACCCTAGGCAGGACAGCCAATCAGCCTAGGGTTAGGGCAGGTGCCAAGGAGGAAGCCCTCGAGGAGGCCAGGTTGTGGCAGTTTTGTGATGCCCCTGGGATGCCCTTTGCAGCTGCAGTGTGCCCGGAGCTCTGGGCCTTTTAGTTTAAGAACCCTAACCCTAACCCTAACCCTAACCCTAACCCTAACCCTAACCCTAACCCTAACCCTAGGCAGGACAGCCAATCAGCCTAGGGTTAGGGCAGGTGCCAAGGAGGAAGCCCTCGAGGAGGCCAGGTTGTGGCAGTTTTGTGATGCCCCTGGGATGCCCTTTGCAGCTGCAGTGTGCCCGGAGCTCTGGGCCTTTTAGTTTAAGAACCCTAACCCTAACCCTAACCCTAACCCTAACCCTAACCCTAACCCTAGGCAGGGCAGCCAATCAGCCTAGGGTTAGGGCAGGTGCCAAAGAGGAAGCCCTCGAGGAGGCCAGGTTGTGGCAGTTTTGTGATGCCCCTGGGATGCCCTTTGCAGCTGCAGTGTGCCCGGAGCTCTGGGCCTTTTAGTTTAAGAACCCTAACCCTAACCCTAACCCTAACCCTAACCCTAGGCAGGACAGCCAATCAGCCTAGGGTTAGGGCAGGTGCCAAGGAGGAAGCCCTCGAGGAGGCCAGGTTGTGGCAATTTTGTGATGCCCCTGGGATGCCCTTTGCAGCTGCAGTGTGCCTGGAGCTCTGGGCCATTTAGTTTAAGAACCCTAACCTTAACCCTAACCCTAACCCTAACCCTAACCCTAACCCTAACCCTAACCCTAGGCAGGACAGCCAATTGGCCTAGAGTTAGGGCAGGTGCCGAGGAGAAAGCCCTCGAGGAGGCCAGGTTGTGGCAGTTTTGTGATGCCCCTGGGATGCCCTTTGCAGCAGCAGTGTGCCCAGAGCTCTGGGCCTTTTAGTTTAAGAACCCTAACCCTAACCCTAACCCTAACCCTAACCCTAACCCTAGGCAGGACAGCCAATCAGCCTAGGGTTAGGGCAGGTGCCAAGGAGGAAGCCCTCGAGGAGGCCAGGTTGTGGCAGTTTTGTGATGCCCCTGGGATGCCCTTTGCAGCTGCAGTGTGCCCGGAGCTCTGGGCCTTTTAGTTTAAGAACCCTAACCCTAACCCTAACCCTAACCCTAACCCTAACCCTAACCCTAACCCTAGGCAGGACAGCCAATCAGCCTAGGGTTAGGGCAGGTGCCAAGGAGGAAGCCCTCGAGGAGGCCAGGTTGTGGCAGTTTTGTGATGCCCCTGGGATGCCCTTTGCAGCTGCAGTGTGCCCGGAGCTCTGGGCCTTTTAGTTTAAGAACCCTAACCCTAACCCTAACCCTAACCCTAACCCTAACCCTAACCCTAACCCTAGGCAGGGCAGCCAATCAGCCTAGGGTTAGGGCAGGTGCCAAAGAGGAAGCCCTCGAGGAGGCCAGGTTGTGGCAGTTTTGTGATGCCCCTGGGATGCCCTTTGCAGCTGCAGTGTGCCCGGAGCTCTGGGCCTTTTAGTTTAAGAACCCTAACCCTAACCCTAACCCTAACCCTAACCCTAACCCTAGGCAGGACAGCCAATCAGCCTAGGGTTAGGGCAGGTGCCAAGGAGGAAGCCCTCGAGGAGGCCAGGTTGTGGCAGTTTTGTGATGCCCCTGGGATGCCCTTTGCAGCAGCAGTGTGCCCAGAGCTCTGGGCCTTTTAGTTTAAGAACCCTAACCCTAACCCTAACCCTAACCCTAACCCTAACCCTAACCCTAACCCTAACCCTAGGCAGGACAGCCAATCAGCCTAGGGTTAGGGCAGGTGCCAAGGAGGAAGCCCTCGAGGAGGCCAGGTTGTGGCAGTTTTGTGATGCCCCTGGGATGCCCTTTGCAGCTGCAGTGTGCCTGGAGCTCTGGGCCATTTAGTTTAAGAACCCTAACCCTAACCCTAACCCTAACCCTAACCCTAACCCTAACCCTAGGCAGGGCAGCCAATCAGCCTAGGGTTAGGGCAGGTGCCAAGGAGGAAGCCCTTGAGGAGGCCAGGTTGTGGCAGTTTTGTGATGCCCCTGGGATGCCCTTTGCAGCTGCAGTGTGCCCGGAGCTCTGGGCCTTTTAGTTTAAGAACCCTAACCCTAACCCTAACCCTAACCCTAACCCTAACCCTAGCCTAGGGTTAGGGCAGGTGCCAAGGAGGAAGCCCTCGAGGAGGCCAGGTTGTGGCAGTTTTGTGATGCCCCTGGGATGCCCTTTGCAGCTGCAGTGTGCCCGGAGCTCTGGGCCATTTAGTTTAAGAACCCTAACCCTAACCCTAACCCTAACCCTAACCCTAACCCTAGGCAGGACAGCCAATCAGCCTAGGGTTAGGGCAGGTGCCAAGGAGGAAGCCCTCGAGGAGGCCAGGTTGTGGCAGTTTTGTGATGCCCCTGGGATGCCCTTTGCAGCTGCAGTGTGCCCGGAGCTCTGGGCCTTTTAGTTTAAGAACCCTAACCCTAACCCTAACCCTAACCCTAACCCTAACCCTAACCCTAACCCTAGGCAGGACAGCCAATCAGCCTAGGGTTAGGGCAGGTGCCAAGGAGGAAGCCCTCGAGGAGGCCAGGTTGTGGCAGTTTTGCGATGCGCCTGGGATGCCCTTTGCAGCTGCAGTGTGCCCGGAGCTCTGGGCCTTTTAGTTTAAGAACCCTAACCCTAACCCTAACCCTAACCCTAACCCTAACCCTACCCTAGGGTTAGGGCAGGTGCCAAGGAGGAAGCCCTCGAGGAGGCCAGGTTGTGGCAGTTTTGTGATGCCCCTGGGATGCCCTTTGCAGCTGCAGTGTGCCCAGAGCTCTGGGCCATTTAGTTTAAGAACCCTAACCTTAACCCTAACCCTAACCCTAACCCTAACCCTAACCCTAACCCTAACCCTAACCCTAACCCTAACCCTAGGCAGGACAGCCAATCAGCCTAGGGTTAGGGCAGGTGCCAAGGAGGAAGCCCTCGAGGAGGCCAGGTTGTGGCAGTTTTGTGATGCCCCTGGGATGCCCTTTGCAGCTGCAGTGTGCCCAGAGCTCTGGGCCTTTTAGTTTAAGAACCCTAACCCTAACCCTAACCCTAACCCTAACCCTAACCCTAACCCTAACCCTAACCCTAACCCTAGGCAGGACAGCCAATCAGCCTAGGGTTAGGGCAGGTGCCAAGGAGGAAGCCCTCGAGGAGGCCAGGTTGTGGCAGTTTTGTGATGCCCCTGGGATGCCCTTTGCAGCTGCAGTGTGCCTGGAGCTCTGGGCCATTTAGTTTAAGAACCCTAACCCTAACCCTAACCCTAACCCTAACCCTAGGCAGGACAGCCAATCAGCCTAGGGTTAGGGCAGGTGCCAAGGAGGAAGCCCTCGAGGAGGCCAGGTTGTGGCAGTTTTGTGATGCCCCTGGGATGCCCTTTGCAGCTGCAGTGTGCCCGGAGCTCTGGGCCTTTTAGTTTAAGAACCCTAACCCTAACCCTAACCCTAACCCTAACCCTAACCCTAACCCTAACCCTAGGCAGGACAGCCAATCAGCCTAGGGTTAGGGCAGGTGCCAAGGAGGAAGCCCTCGAGGAGGCCAGGTTGTGGCAGTTTTGTGATGCCCCTGGGATGCCCTTTGCAGCTGCAGTGTGCCCGGAGCTCTGGGCCTTTTAGTTTAAGAACCCTAACCCTAACCCTAACCCTAACCCTAACCCTAACCCTAACCCTAACCCTAGCCTAGGGTTAGGGCAGGTGCCAAGGAGGAAGCCCTCGAGGAGGCCAGGTTGTGGCAGTTTTGTGATGCCCCTGGGATGCCCTTTGCAGCAGCAGTGTGCCTGTAGCTCTGGGCCATTTAGTTTAAGAACCCTAACCCTTACCCTAACCCTAACCCTAACCCTAACCCTAACCCTAACCCTAACCCTAGGCAGGACAGCCAATCAGCCTAGGGTTAGGGCAGGTGCCAAGGAGGAAGCCCTCGAGGAGGCCAGGTTGTGGCAGTTTTGTGATGCCCCTGGGATGCCTTTTGCAGCTGCAGTGTGCCCGGAGCTCTGGGCCTTTTAGTTTAAGAACCCTAACCCTAACCCTAACCCTAACCCTAACCCTAACCCTAACCCTAACCCTAGGCAGGACAGCCAATCAGCCTAGGGTTAGGGCAGGTGCCAAGGAGGAAGCCCTCGAGGAGGCCAGGTTGTGGCAGTTTTGCGATGCGCCTGGGATGCCCTTTGCAGCTGCAGTGTGCCCGGAGCTCTGGGCCTTTTAGTTTAAGAACCCTAACCCTAACCCTAACCCTAACCCTAACCCTAACCCTAGCCTAGGGTTAGGGCAGGTGCCAAGGAGGAAGCCCTCGAGGAGGCCAGGTTGTGGCAGTTTTGTGATGCCCCTGGGATGCCCTTTGCAGCTGCAGTGTGCCCGGAGCTCTGGGCCATTTAGTTTAAGAACCCTAACCCTAACCCTAACCCTAACCCTAACCCTAACCCTAGGCAGGACAGCCAATCAGCCTAGGGTTAGGGCAGGTGCCAAGGAGGAAGCCCTCGAGGAGGCCAGGTTGTGGCAGTTTTGTGATGCCCCTGGGATGCCCTTTGCAGCTGCAGTGTGCCCAGAGCTCTGGGCCTTTTAGTTTAAGAACCCTAACCCTAACCCTAACCCTAACCCTAACCCTAACCCTAACCCTAGCCTAGGGTTAGGGCAGGTGCCAAGGAGGAAGCCCTCGAGGAGGCCAGGTTGTGGCAGTTTTGTGATGCCCCTGGGATGCCCTTTGCAGCAGCAGTGTGCCTGGAGCTCTGGGCCTTTTAGTTTAAGAACCCTAACCCTAACCCTAACCCTAACCCTAACCCTAACCCTAACCCTAACCCTAGGCAGGACAGCCAATCAGCCTAGGGTTAGGGCAGGTGCCAAGGAGGAAGCCCTCGAGGAGGCCAGGTTGTGGCAGTTTTGTGATGCCCCTGGGATGCCCTTTGCAGCTGCAGTGTGCCCAGAGCTCTGGGCCTTTTAGTTTAAGAACCCTAACCCTAACCCTAACCCTAACCCTAACCCTAACCCTAACCCTAGGCAGGACAGCCAATCAGCCTAGGGTTAGGGCAGGTGCCAAGGAGGAAGCCCTCGAGGAGGCCAGGTTGTGGCAGTTTTGTGATGCCCCTGGGATGCCCTTTGCAGCTGCAGTGTGCCCGGAGCTCTGCGCCATTTAGTTTAAGAACCCTAACCCTAACCCTAACCCTAACCCTAACCCTAACCCTAACCCTAGGCAGGGCAGCCAATCAGCCTAGGGTTAGGGCAGGTGCCAAGGAGGAAGCCCTTGAGGAGGCCAGGTTGTGGCAGTTTTGTGATGCCCCTGGGATGCCCTTTGCAGCTGCAGTGTGCCCGGAGCTCTGGGCCTTTTAGTTTAAGAACCCTAACCCTAACCCTAACCCTAACCCTAACCCTAACCCTAACCCTAGCCTAGGGTTAGGGCAGGTGCCAAGGAGGAAGCCCTCGAGGAGGCCAGGTTGTGGCAGTTTTGTGATGCCCCTGGGATGCCCTTTGCAGCTGCAGTGTGCCTGGAGCTCTGGGCCATTTAGTTTAAGAACCCTAACCCTAACCCTAACCCTAACCCTAACCCTAACCCTAACCCTAACCCTAACCCTAGGCAGGACAGCCAATCAGCCTAGGGTTAGGGCAGGTGCCAAGGAGGAAGCCCTCGAGGAGGCCAGGTTGTGGCAGTTTTGTGATGCCCCTGGGATGCCCTTTGCAGCTGCAGTGTGCCCGGAGCTCTGGGCCTTTTAGTTTAAGAACCCTAACCCTAACCCTAACCCTAACCCTAACCCTAACCCTAACCCTAGGCAGGACAGCCAATCAGCCTAGGGTTAGGGCAGGTGCCAAGGAGGAAGCCCTCGAGGAGGCCAGGTTGTGGCAGTTTTGTGATGCCCCTGGGATGCCCTTTGCAGCTGCAGTGTGCCCGGAGCTCTGGGCCTTTTAGTTTAAGAACCCTAACCCTAACCCTAACCCTAACCCTAACCCTAACCCTAGCCTAGGGTTAGGGCAGGTGCCAAGGAGGAAGCCCTCGAGGAGGCCAGGTTGTGGCAGTTTTGTGATGCCCCTGGGATGCCCTTTGCAGCTGCAGTGTGCCTGGAGCTCTGGGCCATTTAGTTTAAGAACCCTAACCCTAACCCTAACCCTAACCCTAACCCTAACCCTAACCCTAACCCTAACCCTAACCCTAGGCAGGTCAGCCAATCAGCCTAGGGTTAGGGCAGGTGCCAAGGAGGAAGCCCTCGAGGAGGCCAGGTTGTGGCAGTTTTGTGATGCCCCTGGGATGCCCTTTGCAGCTGCAGTGTGCCTGGAGCTCTGGGCCATTTAGTTTAAGAACCCTAACCCTAACCCTAACCCTAACCCTAACCCTAACCCTAACCCTAACCCTAACCCTAACCCTAGGCAGGGCAGCCAATCAGCCTAGGGTTAGGGCAGGTGCCAAGGAGGAAGCCCTTGAGGAGGCCAGGTTGTGGCAGTTTTGTGATGCCCCTGGGATGCCCTTTGCAGCTGCAGTGTGCCCGGAGCTCTGGGCCTTTTAGTTTAAGAACCCTAACCCTAACCCTAACCCTAACCCTAACCCTAACCCTAACCCTAACCCTAGCCTAGGGTTAGGGCAGGTGCCAAGGAGGAAGCCCTCGAGGAGGCCAGGTTGTGGCAGTTTTGTGATGCCCCTGGGATGCCCTTTGCAGCTGCAGTGTGCCTGTAGCTCTGGGCCATTTAGTTTAAGAACCCTAACCCTTACCCTAACCCTAACCCTAACCCTAACCCTAACCCTAACCCTAACCCTAGGCAGGACAGCCAATCAGCCTAGGGTTAGGGCAGGTGCCAAGGAGGAAGCCCTCGAGGAGGCCAGGTTGTGGCAGTTTTGTGATGCCCCTGGGATGCCTTTTGCAGCTGCAGTGTGCCCGGAGCTCTGGGCCTTTTAGTTTAAGAACCCTAACCCTAACCCTAACCCTAACCCTAACCCTAACCCTAGCCTAGGGTTAGGGCAGGTGCCAAGGAGGAAGCCCTCGAGGAGGCCAGGTTGTGGCAGTTTTGTGATGCCCCTGGGATGCCCTTTGCAGCTGCAGTGTGCCCGGAGCTCTGGGCCATTTAGTTTAAGAACCCTAACCCTAACCCTAACCCTAACCCTAACCCTAACCCTAGGCAGGACAGCCAATCAGCCTAGGGTTAGGGCAGGTGCCAAGGAGGAAGCCCTCGAGGAGGCCAGGTTGTGGCAGTTTTGTGATGCCCCTGGGATGCCCTTTGCAGCTGCAGTGTGCCCAGAGCTCTGGGCCTTTTAGTTTAAGAACCCTAACCCTAACCCTAACCCTAACCCTAACCCTAACCCTAGCCTAGGGTTAGGGCAGGTGCCAAGGAGGAAGCCCTCGAGGAGGCCAGGTTGTGGCAGTTTTGTGATGCCCCTGGGATGCCCTTTGCAGCAGCAGTGTGCCTGGAGCTCTGGGCCTTTTAGTTTAAGAACCCTAACCCTAACCCTAACCCTAACCCTAACCCTAACCCTAACCCTAACCCTAGGCAGGACAGCCAATCAGCCTAGGGTTAGGGCAGGTGCCAAGGAGGAAGCCCTCGAGGAGGCCAGGTTGTGGCAGTTTTGTGATGCCCCTGGGATGCCCTTTGCAGCTGCAGTGTGCCCAGAGCTCTGGGCCTTTTAGTTTAAGAACCCTAACCCTAACCCTAACCCTAACCCTAACCCTAACCCTAACCCTAGGCAGGACAGCCAATCAGCCTAGGGTTAGGGCAGGTGCCAAGGAGGAAGCCCTCGAGGAGGCCAGGTTGTGGCAGTTTTGTGATGCCCCTGGGATGCCCTTTGCAGCTGCAGTGTGCCCGGAGCTCTGCGCCATTTAGTTTAAGAACCCTAACCCTAACCCTAACCCTAACCCTAACCCTAACCCTAACCCTAGGCAGGGCAGCCAATCAGCCTAGGGTTAGGGCAGGTGCCAAGGAGGAAGCCCTTGAGGAGGCCAGGTTGTGGCAGTTTTGTGATGCCCCTGGGATGCCCTTTGCAGCTGCAGTGTGCCCGGAGCTCTGGGCCTTTTAGTTTAAGAACCCTAACCCTAACCCTAACCCTAACCCTAACCCTAACCCTAACCCTAGCCTAGGGTTAGGGCAGGTGCCAAGGAGGAAGCCCTCGAGGAGGCCAGGTTGTGGCAGTTTTGTGATGCCCCTGGGATGCCCTTTGCAGCTGCAGTGTGCCTGGAGCTCTGGGCCATTTAGTTTAAGAACCCTAACCCTAACCCTAACCCTAACCCTAACCCTAACCCTAACCCTAACCCTAACCCTAGGCAGGACAGCCAATCAGCCTAGGGTTAGGGCAGGTGCCAAGGAGGAAGCCCTCGAGGAGGCCAGGTTGTGGCAGTTTTGTGATGCCCCTGGGATGCCCTTTGCAGCTGCAGTGTGCCCGGAGCTCTGGGCCTTTTAGTTTAAGAACCCTAACCCTAACCCTAACCCTAACCCTAACCCTAACCCTAACCCTAGGCAGGACAGCCAATCAGCCTAGGGTTAGGGCAGGTGCCAAGGAGGAAGCCCTCGAGGAGGCCAGGTTGTGGCAGTTTTGTGATGCCCCTGGGATGCCCTTTGCAGCTGCAGTGTGCCCGGAGCTCTGGGCCTTTTAGTTTAAGAACCCTAACCCTAACCCTAACCCTAACCCTAACCCTAACCCTAGCCTAGGGTTAGGGCAGGTGCCAAGGAGGAAGCCCTCGAGGAGGCCAGGTTGTGGCAGTTTTGTGATGCCCCTGGGATGCCCTTTGCAGCTGCAGTGTGCCTGGAGCTCTGGGCCATTTAGTTTAAGAACCCTAACCCTAACCCTAACCCTAACCCTAACCCTAACCCTAACCCTAACCCTAACCCTAACCCTAGGCAGGTCAGCCAATCAGCCTAGGGTTAGGGCAGGAGCCAAGGAGGAAGCCCTCGAGGAGGCCAGGTTGTGGCAGTTTTGTGATGCCCCTGGGATGCCCTTTGCAGCTGCAGTGTGCCTGGAGCTCTGGGCCATTTAGTTTAAGAACCCTAACCCTAACCCTAACCCTAACCCTAACCCTAACCCTAACCCTAACCCTAACCCTAACCCTAGCCTAGGGTTAGGGCAGGTGCCAAGGAGGAAGCCCTCGAGGAGGCCAGGTTGTGGCAGTTTTGTGATGCCCCTGGGATGCCCTTTGCAGCTGCAGTGTGCCTGTAGCTCTGGGCCATTTAGTTTAAGAACCCTAACCCTTACCCTAACCCTAACCCTAACCCTAACCCTAACCCTAACCCTAACCCTAGGCAGGACAGCCAATCAGCCTAGGGTTAGGGCAGGTGCCAAGGAGGAAGCCCTCGAGGAGGCCAGGTTGTGGCAGTTTTGTGATGCCCCTGGGATGCCTTTTGCAGCTGCAGTGTGCCCGGAGCTCTGGGCCTTTTAGTTTAAGAACCCTAACCCTAACCCTAACCCTAACCCTAACCCTAACCCTAACCCTAACCCTAGGCAGGACAGCCAATCAGCCTAGGGTTAGGGCAGGTGCCAAGGAGGAAGCCCTCGAGGAGGCCAGGTTGTGGCAGTTTTGCGATGCGCCTGGGATGCCCTTTGCAGCTGCAGTGTGCCCGGAGCTCTGGGCCTTTTAGTTTAAGAACCCTAACCCTAACCCTAACCCTAACCCTAACCCTAACCCTAGCCTAGGGTTAGGGCAGGTGCCAAGGAGGAAGCCCTCGAGGAGGCCAGGTTGTGGCAGTTTTGTGATGCCCCTGGGATGCCCTTTGCAGCTGCAGTGTGCCCGGAGCTCTGGGCCATTTAGTTTAAGAACCCTAACCCTAACCCTAACCCTAACCCTAACCCTAACCCTAGGCAGGACAGCCAATCAGCCTAGGGTTAGGGCAGGTGCCAAGGAGGAAGCCCTCGAGGAGGCCAGGTTGTGGCAGTTTTGTGATGCCCCTGGGATGCCCTTTGCAGCTGCAGTGTGCCTGGAGCTCTGGGCCATTTAGTTTAAGAACCCTAACCCTAACCCTAACCCTAACCCTAACCCTAACCCTAACCCTAACCCTAACCCTAACCCTAGGCAGGACAGCCAATCAGCCTAGGGTTAGGGCAGGTGCCAAGGAGGAAGCCCTCGAGGAGGCCAGGTTGTGGCAGTTTTGTGATGCCCCTGGGATGCCCTTTGCAGCTGCAGTGTGCCCGGAGCTCTGGGCCTTTTAGTTTAAGAACCCTAACCCTAACCCTAACCCTAACCCTAACCCTAACCCTAACCCTAGGCAGGACAGCCAATCAGCCTAGGGTTAGGGCAGGTGCCAAGGAGGAAGCCCTCGAGGAGGCCAGGTTGTGGCAGTTTTGTGATGCCCCTGGGATGCCCTTTGCAGCTGCAGTGTGCCCGGAGCTCTGGGCCTTTTAGTTTAAGAACCCTAACCCTAACCCTAACCCTAACCCTAACCCTAACCCTAACCCTAACCCTAGGCAGGACAGCCAATCAGCCTAGGGTTAGGGCAGGTGCCAAGGAGGAAGCCCTCGAGGAGGCCAGGTTGTGGCAGTTTTGTGATGCCCCTGGGATGCCCTTTGCAGCAGCAGTGTGCCCAGAGCTCTGGGCCTTTTAGTTTAAGAACCCTAACCCTAACCCTAACCCTAACCCTAACCCTAACCCTAACCCTAGGCAGGACAGCCAATCAGCCTAGGGTTAGGGCAGGTGCCAAGGAGGAAGCCCTCGAGGAGGCCAGGTTGTGGCAGTTTTGCGATGCGCCTGGGATGCCCTTTGCAGCTGCAGTGTGCCCGGAGCTCTGGGCCTTTTAGTTTAAGAACCCTAACCCTAACCCTAACCCTAACCCTAGCCTAGGGTTAGGGCAGGTGCCAAGGAGGAAGCCCTCGAGGAGGCCAGGTTGTGGCAGTTTTGTGATGCCCCTGGGATGCCCTTTGCAGCTGCAGTGTGCCCGGAGCTCTGGGCCATTTAGTTTAAGAACCCTAACCCTAACCCTAACCCTAACCCTAACCCTAACCCTAGGCAGGACAGCCAATCAGCCTAGGGTTAGGGCAGGTGCCAAGGAGGAAGCCCTCGAGGAGGCCAGGTTGTGGCAGTTTTGTGATGCCCCTGGGATGCCCTTTGCAGCTGCAGTGTGCCTGGAGCTCTGGGCCATTTAGTTTAAGAACCCTAACCCTAACCCTAACCCTAACCCTAACCCTAACCCTAACCCTAACCCTAACCCTAACCCTAGGCAGGACAGCCAATCAGCCTAGGGTTAGGGCAGGTGCCAAGGAGGAAGCCCTCGAGGAGGCCAGGTTGTGGCAGTTTTGTGATGCCCCTGGGATGCCCTTTGCAGCTGCAGTGTGCCCGGAGCTCTGGGCCTTTTAGTTTAAGAACCCTAACCCTAACCCTAACCCTAACCCTAACCCTAACCCTAACCCTAGGCAGGACAGCCAATCAGCCTAGGGTTAGGGCAGGTGCCAAGGAGGAAGCCCTCGAGGAGGCCAGGTTGTGGCAGTTTTGTGATGCCCCTGGGATGCCCTTTGCAGCTGCAGTGTGCCTGGAGCTCTGGGCCATTTAGTTTAAGAACCCTAACCCTAACCCTAACCCTAACCCTAACCCTAACCCTAACCCTAACCCTAACCCTAACCCTAGGCAGGACAGCCAATCAGCCTAGGGTTAGGGCAGGTGCCAAGGAGGAAGCCCTCGAGGAGGCCAGGTTGTGGCAGTTTTGTGATGCCCCTGGGATGCCCTTTGCAGCTGCAGTGTGCCCGGAGCTCTGGGCCTTTTAGTTTAAGAACCCTAACCCTAACCCTAACCCTAACCCTAACCCTAACCCTAACCCTAGGCAGGACAGCCAATCAGCCTAGGGTTAGGGCAGGTGCCAAGGAGGAAGCCCTCGAGGAGGCCAGGTTGTGGCAGTTTTGTGATGCCCCTGGGATGCCCTTTGCAGCTGCAGTGTGCCCAGAGCTCTGGGCCTTTTAGTTTAAGAACCCTAACCCTAACCCTAACCCTAACCCTAACCCTAACCCTAACCCTAACCCTAACCCTAGGCAGGACAGCCAATCAGCCTAGGGTTAGGGCAGGTGCCAAGGAGGAAGCCCTCGAGGAGGCCAGGTTGTGGCAGTTTTGTGATGCCCCTGGGATGCCCTTTGCAGCTGCAGTGTGCCTGGAGCTCTGGGCCATTTAGTTTAAGAACCCTAACCCTAACCCTAACCCTAACCCTAACCCTAACCCTAACCCTAACCCTAACCCTAACCCTAGGCAGGGCAGCCAATCAGCCTAGGGTTAGGGCAGGTGCCAAGGAGGAAGCCCTTGAGGAGGCCAGGTTGTGGCAGTTTTGTGATGCCCCTGGGATGCCCTTTGCAGCTGCAGTGTGCCCGGAGCTCTGGGCCTTTTAGTTTAAGAACCCTAACCCTAACCCTAACCCTAACCCTAACCCTAGCCTAGGGTTAGGGCAGGTGCCAAGGAGGAAGCCCTCGAGGAGGCCAGGTTGTGGCAGTTTTGTGATGCCCCTGGGATGCCCTTTGCAGCTGCAGTGTGCCCGGAGCTCTGGGCCATTTAGTTTAAGAACCCTAACCCTAACCCTAACCCTAACCCTAACCCTAACCCTAGGCAGGACAGCCAATCAGCCTAGGGTTAGGGCAGGTGCCAAGGAGGAAGCCCTCGAGGAGGCCAGGTTGTGGCAGTTTTGTGATGCCCCTGGGATGCCCTTTGCAGCTGCAGTGTGCCCGGAGCTCTGGGCCTTTTAGTTTAAGAACCCTAACCCTAACCCTAACCCTAACCCTAACCCTAACCCTAACCCTAGGCAGGACAGCCAATCAGCCTAGGGTTAGGGCAGGTGCCAAGGAGGAAGCCCTCGAGGAGGCCAGGTTGTGGCAGTTTTGTGATGCCCCTGGGATGCCCTTTGCAGCTGCAGTGTGCCTGGAGCTCTGGGCCATTTAGTTTAAGAACCCTAACCCTAACCCTAACCCTAACCCTAACCCTAACCCTAACCCTAACCCTAGGCAGGGCAGCCAATCAGCCTAGGGTTAGGGCAGGTGCCAAGGAGGAAGCCCTTGAGGAGGCCAGGTTGTGGCAGTTTTGTGATGCCCCTGGGATGCCCTTTGCAGCTGCAGTGTGCCCAGAGCTCTGGGCCTTTTAGTTTAAGAACCCTAACCCTAACCCTAACCCTAACCCTAACCCTAACCCTAGCCTAGGGTTAGGGCAGGTGCCAAGGAGGAAGCCCTCGAGGAGGCCAGGTTGTGGCAGTTTTGTGATGCCCCTGGGATGCCCTTTGCAGCTGCAGTGTGCCCGGAGCTCTGGGCCATTTAGTTTAAGAACCCTAACCCTAACCCTAACCCTAACCCTAACCCTAACCCTAGGCAGGGCAGCCAATCAGCCTAGGGTTAGGGCAGGTGCCAAGGAGGAAGCCCTTGAGGAGGCCAGGTTGTGGCAGTTTTGTGATGCCCCTGGGATGCCCTTTGCAGCTGCAGTGTGCCCGGAGCTCTGGGCCTTTTAGTTTAAGAACCCTAACCCTAACCCTAACCCTAACCCTAACCCTAACCCTAACCCTAGCCTAGGGTTAGGGCAGGTGCCAAGGAGGAAGCCCTCGAGGAGGCCAGGTTGTGGCAGTTTTGTGATGCCCCTGGGATGCCCTTTGCAGCTGCAGTGTGCCCGGAGCTCTGGGCCTTTTAGTTTAAGAACCCTAACCCTAACCCTAACCCTAACCCTAACCCTAACCCTAACCCTAACCCTAGGCAGGACAGCCAATCAGCCTAGGGTTAGGGCAGGTGCCAAGGAGGAAGCCCTCGAGGAGGCCAGGTTGTGGCAGTTTTGCGATGCGCCTGGGATGCCCTTTGCAGCTGCAGTGTGCCCGGAGCTCTGGGCCTTTTAGTTTAAGAACCCTAACCCTAACCCTAACCCTAACCCTAACCCTAACCCTAGCCTAGGGTTAGGGCAGGTGCCAAGGAGGAAGCCCTCGAGGAGGCCAGGTTGTGGCAGTTTTGTGATGCCCCTGGGATGCCCTTTGCAGCTGCAGTGTGCCCGGAGCTCTGGGCCATTTAGTTTAAGAACCCTAACCCTAACCCTAACCCTAACCCTAACCCTAACCCTAACCCTAGGCAGGACAGCCAATCAGCCTAGGGTTAGGGCAGGTGCCAAGGAGGAAGCCCTCGAGGAGGCCAGGTTGTGGCAGTTTTGTGATGCCCCTGGGATGCCCTTTGCAGCTGCAGTGTGCCTGGAGCTCTGGGCCATTTAGTTTAAGAACCCTAACCCTAACCCTAACCCTAACCCTAACCCTAACCCTAACCCTAACCCTAACCCTAGGCAGGACAGCCAATCAGCCTAGGGTTAGGGCAGGTGCCAAGG
Source organism: Fringilla coelebs (assembly GCF_963513975.1). Classification (NCBI taxonomy): domain Eukaryota; kingdom Metazoa; phylum Chordata; class Aves; order Passeriformes; family Fringillidae; genus Fringilla; species Fringilla coelebs. Next base: position 1,178,147 of record NC_140056.1, read on the forward strand.
AGGAAGCCCTCGAGGAGGCCAGGTTGTGGCAGTTTTGTGATGCCCCTGGGATGCCCTTTGCAGCTGCAGTGTGCCCGGAGCTCTGGGCCTTTTAGTTTAAGAACCCTAACCCTAACCCTAACCCTAACCCTAACCCTAGGCAGGACAGCCAATCAGCCTAGGGTTAGGGCAGGTGCCAAGGAGGAAGCCCTCGAGGAGGCCAGGTTGTGGCAGTTTTGTGATGCCCCTGGGATGCCCTTTGCAGCTGCAGTGTGCCCAGAGCTCTGGGCCTTTTAGTTTAAGAACCCTAACCCTAACCCTAACCCTAACCCTAACCCTAACCCTAGGCAGGACAGCCAATCAGCCTAGGGTTAGGGCAGGTGCCAAGGAGGAAGCCCTCGAGGAGGCCAGGTTGTGGCAGTTTTGTGATGCCCCTGGGATGCCCTTTGCAGCTGCAGTGTGCCTGGAGCTCTGGGCCATTTAGTTTAAGAACCCTAACCCTAACCCTAACCCTAACCCTAACCCTAACCCTAACCCTAACCCTAGGCAGGGCAGCCAATCAGCCTAGGGTTAGGGCAGGTGCCAAGGAGGAAGCCCTTGAGGAGGCCAGGTTGTGGCAGTTTTGTGATGCCCCTGGGATGCCCTTTGCAGCTGCAGTGTGCCCGGAGCTCTGGGCCTTTTAGTTTAAGAACCCTAACCCTAACCCTAACTCTAACCCTAACCCTAACCCTAGCCTAGGGTTAGGGCAGGTGCCAAGGAGGAAGCCCTCGAGGAGGCCAGGTTGTGGCAGTTTTGTGATGCCCCTGGGATGCCCTTTGCAGCTGCAGTGTGCCCGGAGCTCTGGGCCATTTAGTTTAAGAACCCTAACCCTAACCCTAACCCTAACCCTAACCCTAGGCAGGGCAGCCAATCAGCCTAGGGTTAGGGCAGGTGCCAAGGAGGAAGCCCTTGA
>NC_140056.1:1181577-1184447 GCF_963513975.1 Fringilla coelebs
CCCTAACCCTAACCCTAACCCTAACCCTAGGCAGGACAGCCAATCAGCCTAGGGTTAGGGCAGGTGCCAAGGAGGAAGCCCTCGAGGAGGCCAGGTTGTGGCAGTTTTGTGATGCCCCTGGGATGCCCTTTGCAGCTGCAATGTGCCCAGAACTCTGGGCCTTTTAGTTTAAGAACCCTAACCCTAACCCTAACCCTAACCCTAACCCTAACCCTAACCCTAACCCTAACCCTAGGCAGGGCAGCCAATCAGCCTAGGGTTAGGGCAGGTGCCAAGGAGGACGCCCTCGAGGAGGCCAGGTTGTGGCAGTTTTGTGATGCCCCTGGGATGCCCTTTGCAGCTGCAGTGTGCCTGGAGCTCTGGGCCATTTAGTTTAAGAACCCTAACCCTAACCCTAACCCTAACCCTAACCCTAACCCTAACCCTAACCCTAGGCAGGACAGCCAATCAGCCTAGGGTTAGGGCAGGTGCCGAGGAGAAAGCCCTCGAGGAGGCCAGGTTGTGGCAGTTTTGTGATGCCCCTGGGATGCCCTTTGCAGCTGCAGTGTGCCCAGAGCTCTGGGCCTTTTAGTTTAAGAACCCTAACCCTAACCCTAACCCTAACCCTAACCCTAACCCTAACCCTCCAGGACCCCCTAAATGCCCCCCAGGACCCAAAATCTCCCCTAAACCCCTCCCAGAACCCCCCAGACCCCCCCATGTGGGCTTCCCTCTCCCAACTCCTCACAATGGTCAGGGTGGGGGGGTCCGGGGGGTCCCCACCTGATCATTTTGGGGTTCTTGGGGGGGGTCTCCACGGTCACCCCCCCCTCCCCCCCTAAATCCCCCCTCCCCCACAGCCCCTCCGCGTCCTGGGGGTCCGAGCCCACCCTGGCACCCACGACAAACAAATCCTGCTGGACCTCAACATCAGGTGAGCCAATTTGGGGAGGGGTCCCTGCCATGAAGGATGGGATCCTCCCCACCTCCCCAAGCCGGGGCGGGGTCTGGGGGTGGGGTCGCGGTGCCGCCCCCTCCCCTCAATTCGCGTCCCCTCAGCTACGTGGGCGACGTCCAGATCGACGTGGAGGTGAAGAAATTCTTCTGCAAGGCGGGGGTGAAGGGGATGCAGGTGAGCTGGGGAGGGGGCTGGAGGGTTTGGGGAGGGGTCTCAGCTCGTTCTGAGCCCTCCCCTCGCCCCTCGCCCCCTCCCCAGCTGCACGGGACCCTGCGGGTGATCCTGGAGCCGCTGCTGGGGGACGCGCCCATCGTGGGGGCGCTCACCATGTTCTTCATCCGCCGCCCGGTGAGCACGGGACCCCCGCCCCAAAAAGGGGTGGGAGATCCCCCAGGACAGGGCACGGGACCACCCCCCCGGGAAAAAAGGGTGGGAGACCCCCCAGGACAGGGCACGGGACCCCCGCCCCCGAAAAAAGGGTGGGAGACCCCCCAGGACAGGGCACGGGACCCCCGCCCCCGAAAAAAGGGTGGGAGACCCCCCAGGACACGGCGGGAGTGTCCCCCATCCCAAAAAAAAGGGGTGGGAGACCCCCCGGGACAGGGCACGGGACCCCCCTGGGGAAAAAGGGGTGGGAGACCCCCCCAGGACAGGGCACGGGACCCCCGCCCCAAAAAAGGGTGGGAGACCCCCCAGGACAGGGCACGGGACCCCCACCCCGGGGAAAAAAGGGTGGGAGACCCCCCCAGGACACGGCGGGGATGCCCCCCACCCCGAAAAAAGGGTTCAGAACACCCCCAGGACAGGGCAGGGGACCCCCAACCCCGAAAAAAGGGGTGGGAGACCACCCAGGACACGGCGGCGGTGCCCCCCACCCCAAAAAAAGGAACAGAACCCCCCCAGGGATACACTGAGGATCCCCCCCGCCCCAAAAAAAAGGGGACCGGGAACCCCCCCAGGACAGAGCGGGGTCCTGTTCCCCCCAAAAAAGAACCCCAGACCCCCCCAGCACACACCAGGGACCCCCCCCCAAAACAGACCCCAGCCCCCCCCCAATCCCCCAAAAGGACCCCAGACCCCCCCAGAACACACCAGGGACCCCCCCCCCAAAAGAAAGGATTGGAATTCCCCCCCCAGGACACACCGGGGGTGACCCCCCCCCAAAAAAAAAGGAGCCCAGACCCCCCCTCACAAAGGACCCCACAAACTGGGGGTGCCCCCCCCCTCTGTGACGCCCCCCCCCAATTTCCAGATGTTGGACATCAACTGGACGGGGATGACCAACCTGCTGGACATCCCCGGGCTCAGGTGGGACCCCCGGCGGGGGGGGGACGGGGGGAAATGGGGGGGGAAAGGGTTAAATTGGGGGGGGCAGAAAGGGAAAATGGGGGGGCAGAAGGGGAAAATGGGGGCAGAAAAGGAAATGGGGGGCAGAGAGGGAAATGAGGGGGGGTTAAAGGGTTAAATTGGGGGGGTCAGAAGGGGAAAATGGGGGGGTTAAAAGGGTTAAATTTGGGGGGATCAGAAGGGGAAATGGGGGGCAGAGAGGGAAATGGGGGGGTCAGGAAGGGAAAATGGGGGGGCAGAAGGGGAAAATGGGGGGGAGAAGGGGAGGAAATATGGGGGGCAGAGAGGGAAGTGAGGGGAGTTAAAGGGTTAAATTTGGGGGGGTCAGAAAGGGAAATGGGGGGGTTGAGAGGGGGAAATGGGGGGGTCAGAAAGGGAAAAGGAGGGGGGTTTAAAGGGGTTAAATTTAGGGAGGGGTCACAAGGGGAATTGGGGGGGTCAGAAGGGGAAAATGTGGGGGGGTCAGAGAGGGAAAATGGGGGGGGTTAAAGGGTTAAATTGGGGGAAATCAGAAGGAAAAAATGGGGGGATCAGAAATGGAAAAATGGGGGGGGTTAGAAGGGTTAAATTGGGGGGGGGGTCACAA
>NC_140056.1:1184647-1408392 GCF_963513975.1 Fringilla coelebs
CCCAAAACCCCCCCAAAACACCTGGGGAACCCCAAACTGCCCCCCAAAACACCTGGGGAACCCCAAAACCATCCCCAAAACACCTAGGGACACCCGGACCCCCCAAAAACAACTGGGGAACCCCAAAACCCGCGGGGACCCCCGGACCACCCCCAAAACACCTGGGGAGCCCCAAAACCCCTGGGGACCCCCCAAAACCCCCGGGGACCCCCAAACCCTCCCCAAAACACCTGGGGAACCCCAAAACCCCTGGGGACCCCCAAACCCCCCCCCAAAACACCTGGGGAGCCCCGGACTGCCCCCCAAAACACCTGGGGAGCCCCAAAACCCTCCCCAAAACACCTGGGGACCCCCAAACCCTCCAAAACCTCTGGAGACCCCCAGACCCCCCAAACCCTCCCCAGAACCCCCAAACCCTCCCCAGGACCCCTCAACCTTCCCCAGCCCTCCCAAGGTTGGGGTCCCCCCTGAGGACCCCCGACCCCTCCCCAGTACCCCCCAACCCTCCCCAGCCCCCCCAAGCTTGGGGTCACCCCTGAGGACCCCCCAAACCCTGAACCCCCAAACCCTGCCCAGGACCCCCCCACCCTCCCCAGGCCCCCCCAAGGTTGGGGTTCCCCCCTGAGGACCCCCGAACCCCCCTCCCCAGCACCCCCCGAGGACCCCCAAACCCTCCCCAGGACTCCCCCACCCTCCCCAGCCCCCCCAAGGTCGGGGTTTCCCCCCAAGGCCCCCCAAACCCTGCCCAGGACCCCCAAACCCTCCCCAGGACCCCAAAACCCCCCGTCCCCAGGACCCCCCCGTCCCTCCCCAGCCCCCCCGATGTCGGGGTCCCTCCCCAGCCCCCCCGATGTCGGGGTGCCCCCTGAGGACCCCCCCGGATGTCGGGGTCCCCCCTGAGGATCCCCAATGTCGGGGTGCCCCCTGAGGACCCCCCCCAATCCTCCCCAGGGGGCTGCGGGCGGGGTCCCGCGAGCTGCCCGACCCCTCCCCAGGACCCCCAATCCCCCCCCCCAGGATCCCCAAATCCCCGTCCCCAGCCCCCCCGATGTCAGGGTGCCCCCTGATGACCCCCCGATGTCGGGGTGCCCCCTGAGGACCCCCAATCCCCCTCCCCAGGACCCCCCCCAACCCTCCCCAGCCCCCCCGATGTCGGGGTGCCCCCTGATGACCCCCCAATCCCCCCCAGGGGGATGCGGGCGGGGTCCCGCGAGCTGCCCGACCCCTCCCCAGGACCCCCAATCCCCCTCCCCAGGACCCCCCCCCAACCCTGCCCAGCCCCCCCGATGTCGGGGGTCCCTCCCCAGCCCCCCCGATGTCGGGGTGCCCCCTGAGGACCCCCAAACCCCCTCCCCAGGGGGCTGCGGGCGGGGTCCCGCGAGCTGCCCGACCCCTACGTGTCCCTGGTGCTGCTGCCCGACCGCAGCCGCGGCACCAAGAGGAAAACGGGGGTGCAGAGACGGACCCTGAACCCCGACTTCAACGAGAGGTGGGGGGGATCCGGGGGGGGTCCGGGGGGGGGTCCCTGGGGGGTCCTGAGGGGTCCTGAGGGGGTCCTGAGGGGGTTCTGGGGGGGTCCTGAGGGGGTTCTGGGAGGTCCTGGGGGGGTCCTGGGGGGTCCTGGGGAGGGTTTGGGGGGCTCTGGGGGTCCTAAGGGGGTCCTGGGGAGGGTTTGGGGGTCCTGGGGGTGTCCTGGGGGGGTCCTGGGGAGGGATTGGGGGGCTCTGGGGGGGTCCTGAGGAGGGTTTGGGGGGGCCTGAGGGGGTCCTGGGGAGGGTTGGGGGGTCTGGGAGTTCCTGAGGAGGGTTTGGGGGTCCTGGGGGAGGTTTGGGGGGTCCTGGGGGGGTCGTGGGGAGGGTTTGGGGGGGTCTGGGGGTCCTAAGGGGGTCGTGGGGAGGGTTTGGGGGGTCTGGGGGGGTCGTGGGGATGGTTTGGGGAGGTCCTGGGGAGGGTTTGGGGGTCCTGAGGGGGTCCTGGGGGGGGTTTGGAGGTCCTGGGGGGTTCCTGGGGAGGGTTTGGGGGTTCTGGGGGGGTCGTGGGGAGGGTTTGGGGGTCCTGGGGGGTTCCTGGGGAGGGTTTGGGGGGTCTGGGGGGGTTCTGGGGAGGGTTTGGGGGTTCTGGGGGGGTCATGGGGAGGCTTTGGGGAGGTCCTGGGGGGGTCCTGGGGAGGGTTTGGGGCTCCTGAGGGGGTCCTGGGGGGGTCCAGGGGGGGTCCAGCAGAGTTTGAGGAGGGGTTCCAGCTCTTGGAGCTTCGGTTTTGGGGGGTCTGGGGGGTTTGGGGGGGTCCTGGGGGGGTCCTGGGGAGGGTTTGGGGGGTGCTGGGGGGTCCTGGGGAGGGTTTGGGGGTCCCGGGGGGGTCCCGGGGGGCTCTGGCAGAGTTTGAGGAGGAGTTCCAGCTCTTGGAGCTTCGGCTTTGGGGGGTCTGGGGGGGTCCTGAGGAGGTTTGGGGGGTCTGGGGGGTGCTGAGGAGGGTCCTGGGGAGGGTTTGGGGGTCCTGAGGGGGTCCTGAGGGGGTCCAGGGGGGTCCCGGGGGGTCCGGCAGAGTTTGAGGAGGGGTTCCAACTCTTGGATCTTCGGTTTTTGGGGGGTCTGGGGGCTCTGGGGGTGTCCTGGGGAGGGTTTTGGGGGTCCTGAGGGGGTTCTGGGGAGGGTTCGGGGGTCTGGGGGTCCCAGAGGGGTCCGGAGGAAGTTTGGGGGGTCAGGGTTTGGGGGTTCTGGGGGTCTTCAGGGGGTTTTGGGGGGCCTGGGAGGTCGTGGAGGGGCTCCTGGGGAGGGTTCGGGGGCTCTGGGGGTTCCTGGGGAGGGTTTGGGGGTCCCGGGGTGGTCCCGGGGGTGCCCAGGGGGTCCCGGGGGGTTGTGGGGAGGGTCCCGGGGTGGTCCCGGTGGTCCCGGTGGTCCCGGCACGTCCCGGTGCCGCAGGTTCGAGTGGGAGCTGCCCCCCGAGGAGGCCGCGCGGCGCCGGCTCGAGGCCACCGTGAAATGCTCGGGGTCGTTCGTGAGCCGCGAGAAGGAGGCGCTGGGCAAGGTCGGGGGGCGGGGGGGATTGGGGGGCTGGGGGGGATTTGGGGTGTTCAGGGTTTGGGGGGTCTGGGGGTCCTGGGGAGGGTTTGGGGGATTCAGGGTTTGGGGGGTCTGGGGGTGCCGGGGGGTTTGGGGACGATTTGGAGGGGTCTGTGGATCCTGGGAAGGTTTTGGGGATCCTGGGGGGATTTTGGGGAGGGTCTGGGGGGGCTGGGGGGGGCTGGGGGGTTTGGGGGATTGAGGGTTTGGGGGGTCTGGGGGTGCCGGGGGGGGTTTTGGGGAGGGTTTGGGGGTCCCCAGGTGGTTTTGGGCAAGGTCTGGGGGGCGGGGGGGGATTTGGGGGGCCTGGGGGGGCTTTGGGGGGGTTGGGGGTGTGGGGGGGCTTTGGGGGGGATGGAGGATTCAGGGTTTGGGTGGTCTGGGGGTGCCGGGGGGGGTTTTGGGAGGATTTGGAGGGGTCTGTGGATCCTGGGAAGGTTTTGGGGGTCCTGGGGGGATTTTGGGGAGGGTTTGGGGGGCTGGGGGGGCTGGGGAGGATTTGGGGGGTTCAGGGCTTGGGGGGTCTGGGGGGGCTGGGAGGGGTTTGGGGGTTTGGGGGGTTCAGGGTTTGGGGGGTCTGGGGGTGCTGGGGGGGTTTTGGGGAGGATTTGGAGGGGTCTGGGGATCCTGGGAAGGTTTTGGGGGTCCTGGGGGGATTTTGGGGAGGGTTTGGGGGGGCTGGGGGGGTCTAGAGGGGGTTTGGAGGGTCTGGGGTCCCCAAGATGTCCTGGGGAGGGTTTGAGGGGTCAGGGTTTGGGGGGTCTGGGGGTGCTGAGGGGGTCCTGGGGAGGTTTTGGGGGTCCTGGGGGAATTTTGGGGAGGATTTGGGGGGGTCTGGAGGTCCTGGGAAAGTTTTGGGGGTCCTGGAGGGTTTGAGGGGGTCTGGGGGTCCTGAGAGGGTTTTGGGGAGGGGGTCCTGGGGAGGGTTGGGGGTTCACGGTTTGGGGGGCTCTGAGGGTCCCGGGGGGGGGTCCTGGGGAGAGTTTGGGGGGTCTGGGGGTTCTGAGGAGGTTTGGGGGTCTGGGGGTCCCCAGGTGGTTTTGGGGAGGGTTTGGGGGGATCCGGGGGTCCTGGGGAGGGTTTTGGGGGGGTCTGGGGGTCCTGGGGAGGGTTTGGGGGGTCCGGGGGTGCCGGGGGAGCCCCCCCTGATCCTTCGCCCCCCCCCGCAGCTGCAGCTGGACCTGGCGCAGGTGGATCTGAGCGAGGGGGACCCCCGCTGGTGAGGGGGGGTCTGGGGGGGCTGGGGGGGGTCTCTGGGGTGGTGGGGAGGGGTCTCTGGGGGTGCGCCCCCCCCGCACCCCCTCATTCCCCCCCCCATACAGGTACGAGCTGCAGGACGAGCGGAGCCTCCCCTAAATCCGGGCACCCCCCGGGACCCCTCCCCAAATCCCACCGGGGGGGGCTCGGGGGGGGATCCGGGACCCCCCCCCCGGCTGCTGCCGCCCCCCCCCCCCACCAAAGAGGCGCCGGGCCGGGCCCCCCCCCGCGCCCCCCCGACTGTTACAGACCGCGTGCCTTGCGACCCCCCCCCACCCCAGAGACCCCCGGGACCCCCGGGCTCTGCCCCGCCCCTCCCCCACACCCACCAGGGCTCTGTCCCCCGGTGTCCCCCGGTGTCACCCGGTGTCACCCCCCCCCCCCACCGCGGGACGCTTGTTGGAGCTGCTGCTGCCGCCACCGGGATGTCCCCAAGGTGTCACCGACACCGGGATGTCACTGCCGGGATGTCACCGAGATGTCACCGGGATGTCACCACCGGGTGTCACCGGGTGTCACCACCGGGATGTCACCGGGCTGTCCCCGGTTGTCACCGCGCCGCCACCGCCGCCGCTGCGTCCCCTCCCCCCCGCGCCAATAAAGGAGGGAGGACACTGCGGTGGCTCCGTGTGGCCTTCGTGTCCCCTGTGCCACTTGGGGTGTCCCTGGGGGTGTCCCCTGGGGGGGTGGGGGGTCCTTGGGGTGTCCCCCGTGGGGTGCAGACCCCGAGGGACCTCGCTGGGGGGTGGCCGTGGGGTGTCCCCGCTGTGATGTCCCCTCAGGGGTGTCCCCATGGATGTCCCCGTGGGTGTCCCCGTGGGTGTCCCCCGTGGATTCCAGACCCTGAGTGACGCCCCTGAGGTGTCCCCTGGGGTGTCCTGTCGCGGTGACCTCCGCGCGTGATGTCCCTGCTCTGGGTGTGGCCCTGGGCTGTCCCCGTGGGTGTCCCCCCTGTGGGAATGTCCCCGTGGGTGTCCCCATGGGTGTCCCCGTGATGTCCCCTCTGTGATGTCCCCTCGGGTGTGTCCCCATGGGTGTCCCCCCCGTGATGCCCCCGCGATGTCCCCGTGGGTGTCCCCGTGGGTGTCCCCTCTGTGATGTCCCCCCCGTGATGTCCCCCCCGTGGGGCTGTCCCCTCCGGGATGTCCCCCCGTGATGTCCCCTCTGTGATGTCCCCCCCGTGATGTCCCCCCCGTGATGTCCCCGTAGGTGTCCCCTCTGTGATGTCCCGGTGATGTCCCCGTGGGTGTCCCCGTGGGTGTCCCCCCTGTGGGGATGTTCCCCCCGCGATGTCCCCTCTGTGATGTCCCCGTAGGTGTCCCCTCTGGGATGTCCCCATGGGTGTCCCCCCTGTGGGGATGTCCCCGTGATGTCCCCGTGGGTGTCCCCTCTGTGATGTCCCCTCTGGGCTGTCCCCGTGGGTGTCCTCTCTGTGGGGATGTCCCCCCTCTGTGATGTCCCCATGGGTGTCCCCTCCGTGATGTCCCCCCCGCGATGTCCCCTCGGGTGTGTCCCCTCTGTGATGTCCCCGTGATGTCCCCTCTGGGCTGTCCCCGTGGGTGTCCCCTCTGTGGGGATGTCCCCGTGATGTCCCCGTGGGTGTCCCCTCTGTGATGTCCCCGTGGGGGTGTCCCCGTGGGTGTCCCCTCTGTGGGGATGTCCCCCCCGCGATGTCCCCCCCGCGATGTCCCCTCAGGGGTGTCCCCTCGGGGTGGGGGTGGCAGCTCCGTGCCCATCTATAGCCAAAACTTTCCCCGCGGGAAAAAAGGGGGCGTGGCCCATCCCTGCCCCGCCCCCTCATGAATAATTAGCATCCTCATTAGCGCCGTGACGCAGCCGCGGGGCGACGCCCGAGCGCGCAGGAACGGACGGGAGCGGCCGCCGCCATGGTGGGCACCGGGAACGGAACCGGGAACGGGAACGGGAACCGGGAGGGGAACCGGGAACGGGAACCGGGAGGGGAGGCGGGGCGGGGGATGCGCGGGCGGGGCGGCGCGGGGGGACCGGGGCGGGGGTCGCACCGGGGAGATGCTGGGGCGGGGATGGCGCGGGAGGTCCCGGGAGCACCGGGCGGGCACCGAGCGGGCACCGAGCGCGGGCGGCCGCTCCATCCGCGGGGGATGCCGCCGCCGGTGCCGCCGCCGGTGCCGCCGCCGGTGCGCGCTGACCGCCGCTCTCCCCGCAGTGCGACTTCTCGGAGGAGCAGACCGCGGGTGAGTGACCGGCACCGGGCACCGGGTACCGGGCACGGGGAGCGGAGCCCCCCGGCTCGGGGAGCGGCGGAGGGACCCCCCCGGGCCGCTCCCGGCGCCGCCGCCGCCCCCGGCGCTTCCTGCGCGGCCTCGGGCGGGGCCTTTCCCGGGGCAAAGTCCCCGTTCGGACCGGGGGATGGGGGGACGCGGCACCGGGGGCTGCCGGAGCGGGGCTGCGGCACCGGGACGGGAACCGGGACGGAACCGGGAGCGGAACCGGCACCGGGGGGGGTTCGGGGCCCTCCTGCGCAATTTGCCCTTATATGGACATGGCGCGCACCGGCCGCGCATTCCTGCGGGGCGGGGCCGGTGGATTCCGGAGCGCTCCCGGTGCCCCGGGGCCCGCCGGGCTCCTCCCGCTCCTCCGGGACCCGCCGGGCACGGGCAGCATCCCCCGAGGGCGGGGGCCCCACCTGCATCCCGGCCCGGCCGGCGTCGGGTTCCACCGGGAAACCGGATCGCACCGGGAACCGGATCCTACCGGGGAGCGGAACCCGAGCCGGGGCCGGAGGGGGGGGTGAAGGGTCCCGGGGATGCGGCTCCGGGGTCCCCGAGGTGTTGGGTGCCGGGGGTGGTCCCGGTGGAACAAACCGGGGGTCCCCGTATCCCGGGGGGTCCCGGTGTCCCGGGGATCCCGGAGGTGCTGACGCGGTGGTCCCGGTGCCTTGGGGGTCCCGGTGATGTCACAGGGGGTCCCGCTGTCCCGGAGGGTCCCGGTGGTCACGGCGCTGCTGAGACCGAGGGACGGTCCCGGGGTGTTTGTGGTCCCTGAGGGGGGGTCCTGGGGGTCCCGGTACCGTTAGCACGGGGTGCGGTCTCGGTGCCCCGGTGGTCCCTGCAGTGGTGTCATGGGTGGGGTCCCGGTGCCCCGGTGGTCCCGTGCTGCCCCGGGGATCCCGGTGGTCTCGCCCTGACCCGGGGGTCCCGGTGGCCCCGGGGAGGTCCCGATGGTCCCGCGCTGACCCGGGGGTGTCCCATGCTGACCGGGAGGGTCCCGGTGGTCCCGTGCTGCCCCGGGGTGGGGGGTCCCGGTGGCCCCGGGAGGGGTCCCGGTGGTCCCACGCTGACCCGGGGGTGTCCCGGGGGGGTCCCGGTGGTCCCGGGGGGGTCCCGGTGATCCCGCGCTGACCCGGGGGGGTCCCGGTGGTCCCGGGGTGGTCCCGGGGGGTGTCCCGGTGGTCCCGGGGGGTGTCCCGGTGGTCCCGGGTGTTCCCGGTGGTCCCGCACTGACCCGGGGGGTGTCCCGGGGGGGTTCCCGGTGGTCCCGGTGGTGTCCCGGTGGTCCCGGGCTGACCCGGGGGGGTTCCCGGTGGTCCCGGGGGGGGGTCCCGGTGGTCCCGCACTGACCCGGGGGGAGTCCCGGGGGGGGGTCCCGGTGGTCCCGGGGGGTTCCCGGTGGTCCCGGGCTGACCCGGGGGGGTTCCCGGTGGTCCCGGGGGTTCCCGGTGGTTCTGGGCTGACCCGGGGGTTCCCGGTGGTCCCGGGCTGGCCCGGAGGGGGTCCCGGGGGGGTGTCCCGGTGGTGTCCCGGCGGTCCCGGTGGTCCCGCACTGACCCGGGGGGGGGTCCCGGGGGTCCCGGTGGTCCCGCACTGACCGGGGGGGTCCCGCAGAGTTCAAGGAGGCGTTCCAGCTCTTTGACCGCACCGGGGACGGGAAGATCCTGTTCAGCCAGTGCGGGGACGTGATGCGGGCGCTGGGGCAGAACCCGACCAACGCCGAGGTGATGAAGGTGCTGGGCAACCCCAAGAGCGACGGTGAGCGGGGAGGGGGACAGGAGACCCCCAGGGACCCCCAGAGAGACCCCCAGAGAGACCCCCAGAGAGACCCCAGAGAGACCCTCAAAGAGAAACCCCCAGAGAGACCCCAAAGAGACCCTCAAAGAGAAACCCCCAGAGAGACCCCAGGGAGACCCCCAAAGAGAAACCCCCAAAGAGATCCCCAGGGAGACCCCCAAAGACCCCAGAGAGGTCCCAAGAGAGACCCCCTAAGAGACCTGCTCAGGACCCCTAGAGAGACCCCCAAAGAGACCCCAGAGAGACCCCCAGAGAGACCCTCAAAGAGACCCCCAGAGAGACCCCAGAGGGAACCCCAGAGAGACCCCCGGAGAGACCCTCAAAGAGACCCCAAAGAGACCCCCAGGGAGACCCCCCTCACCCAACCAACCCCAGCCCTGAGCACGGCAGAGAGCACCCCCAAAGAGACCCCAAACCCCCAGCCCCAGCAAGACCCCCATCCCCAAACCCTCAAAACCAGAGCCCCCCACCCCCAAACCCTCAACACCAGTGAGACCCCCACCCCCAAACCCTCAGCTCCAGTGAGACCCCCACCCCCAAATCCTCAACACCAGTGAGACCCCCACCCCCAAACCCTCAGCTCCAGCGAGACCCCTACCCCTAAACCCTCCAATCCAGACCCCCAAACCCTCAGCACCAGTGAGACCCCCAGCCATAAATCCTCAGCTCCAGCGAGACCCCCACCCCAAACCCTCAACACCAGTGAGACCCCCACCCCAAACCCTCAGCACCAGAGCCCCCAAACCCTCAACACCAGTGAGACCCCCACCCCCAAACCCTCACCTCCAGTGAGACCCCCACCCCCAAACCCTCAACACCAGAGCCCCCCATCCCAAACCCCCAGCCCCAGCGAGATCCCCACCCCAAACCCTCAACACCAGTGAGACCCCCACCCACAAACTCTCATCATCAGAGCCCCCCACCCCAAACCCTCAACACCAGAGCCTCTGCTCCAGTGAGACCCCCACCCCCAAACCCTCAGCACCAGAGCTCCCCATCCCCAAACCCTCAACACCAATGAGACCCCCACCCCCAAACTGTCAACACCAGTGAGACCCCCACCCCTAAACCCTCAACACCAGAGCCCCCCACCCCAAACCCTTAACACCAGAGCCCCCAGACCATCAGCACCAGAGCCCCCAAACCCTCACCTCCAGTGAGCCCCCCACCCCCAAACCCTCAGCACCAGAGCCCCCCACCCCCAAACCCTCAGCCCCAGCGAGACCCCCACCCCAAACCCTCATCATCAGAGCCCCCCACCCCAAACCCTCAGCTCCAGCGAGACCCCCACCCCCAAACCCTCAGCTCCAGAGACCCCCACCCCTAAATCCTCAGCTCCAGCAAGACCCCCACTTCCAAGCCCTCAACACCAGTGAGACCCCCACCCCAAACCATCAGCACCAGAGCCCCCCACCCCCAAACCCTCACCTCCAGCGAGACCCCCACCCCCAAACCCTCAGCACCAGAGCCCCCAAACCCTCAGCACCAGCAAGACCCTCACCCCTAAACCCTCCAATCCAGTGAGACCCCCACCCCCAAACCCTCAACACCAGAGCCCCCAAACCCTCACCTCCAGCGAGACCCCCACCCCAAACCCTCACCTCCAATGAGACCCCCACCCCAAACCCTCAACATCAGAGCCCCCAAACCCTCAACACCAGAGGCCCCCACCCCTAAACCCTCAGCCCCAGCGAGACCCCCACCCCAAACCCCCATCCCCACGCCTCCCCTCCCCCAAACCCCCATCCCCACTCCTCCCCTCCCCCAATCCCCACGCCTCCCCTCCCCCAAACCCCCATCCCCACGCCTCCCCTCCGCCCTCCCCACGCCTCCCCTCCCCCACCCCCCTGCGAAGCCCCCTCCCCAGCATTGTCCCCCGCAGAGATGAACGTGAAGACGCTGAGCTTCGAGCAGTTCCTGCCCATGATGCAGACCATCGCCAAGAACAAGGACCAGGGCTGCTTCGAGGACTACGTGGAGGGGCTGAGGGTCTTCGACAAGGAGGGCAACGGCACCGTCATGGGCGCCGAGATCCGCCACGTCCTCGTCACCCTGGGTGAGCCCCGGGGGTCCTGGGGTGCCCCCGGGCGGGGGGAGGGGTCTGAGGGGGCGGGGGGGGCGGGGGTCTCGGAATGGGGGGTCTGAGGGGGTCTGCAGGGGGCTGGGGTCTCAGAATCGGGGTGTGAGGGGGGTGGGGTCTCAGAATGGGGGGGTGTCAGGGGGCTGGGGGGTCTCAGGGGGTCTGCAGGGGGTCTGCAGGGGGCTGGGGTCTCTGGAATGGGGGGTCTGAGGGGGGCTGGGGTCTCAGAATGGGGGGTCTGAGAGGGGTGGGGGTCTCGGAATGGAGGGTCTGAGGGGGTCTGCAGGGGGCTGGGGTCTCCGGAATGGGGGGGTCTGAGGGGGTCTGCAGGGGGTTTGGGGTGTCCCCAATGGGGGGTCTGAGGGGGTGTCAGGGGGCTGGGGCTCTGAGGGGGTCTGCAGGGGGTCTGAGGGGGGCTGGGGTCTCAGAATGGGGGCGTCTGCAGGGGGCTGGGGTGTCTGGAATGGGGGTCTGGGGGGGTCTGAAGGGGTGTCAGGGGGTTTGGGGTGTCCAGAATGGGGGGTCTGAGGGGGTGTCAGGGGGCTGGGGTCTCAGAATGGGGAGTCTGAGGGGGTCTGCAGGGGCTGGGGTCTCCCCAATGGGGGGTCTGAGGGGGTGTCAGGGGGCTGGGGGGTCTGAGGGGGTCTGCAGGGGGCTGGGGTCTCAGAATGGGGGGTCTGAGAGGGGTGGGGGTCTCAGAATGGGGGGTCTGAGGGGGTGTCAGGGGGTTTGGGGTCTCCGGAATGGGGGGTCTGAGGGGGTGTCAGGGGGTTTGGGGGTTCTGGAGGGGGTGAGATGGGGGTCCCTGAGGGGGTGAGATGGGGGGTTCTGGGGTATTGGGGTCTCAAAGGTGCTGCCAGGGGGGTTTAGGTACCCTGAGGGTCCCCAAGGTGCTGCCAGGGGGGATCAGGGGTCCCCAAGGTGCTGCCAGGAGGGGTCTGAGTGCCCTGAGGGTCCTGGAAGTACCTCGGTGGTCCCAGGGGTGCTGCCAGGGGGGGTTTGGGTACCCTGAGGGTCCCAAAGGTGCTGACATTGGGGGGTCCTGGTACTCTGGGGGTCTCGGTGCTGCTGATGCAGGGGGGGTCTGGGTGCCCTGAGGGTCCCCAAGGTGCTGACAGGGGGGGTCAGGGGTCCCCAAGGTGCTGCCAGGGGGGTCTGGGTGCCCTCAGGGGTCCCAAAGGTGCTGCCAAGGGGGTCTGGGTGCCCTGAGGGTCCTGGAGGTACCTTGGGGGTCCCAAAGGTGCTACCAGGGGTGTTTAGGTACCCTGAGGGTCCCCAAGGTGCTGCCAGGGGGGGTCAGGGGTCCCCAAGGTGCTGCCAGGGGGGGTCAGGGGTCCCAAAGGTGCTGCCAGGGGGATCTGGGTGCCCTCAGGGGTCCCAGGAGGGTTTTGGGTGCCCTCAGGGGTCCCAGGGGGGTTTCCTCAGGGGTCCCAGGGGTACCCCCAGGGGTGTCCCGGTGTCCCCAGTCCGAGCCTTTGAAGACCCCCGAAGCCCCCAGCGCTCCCCATCGGCCCCCCGGGGGTCCCCCCAAGGTGACCCAGGTGTCCCCCAGGTGAGAAGATGACGGAGGAGGAGGTGGAGCAGCTGGTGGCCGGCCACGAGGACAGCAACGGCTGCATCAACTACGAGGGTGAGGCCTGGGGGTCCCGGGGGGTCTGGGGGGGGTCTGGGGGGTCCCAGGGGGGGGTCACCCGCCGCCCCACCCCCTCCCTGACCGTCATGTCTCGTTCCTTCCCCCCAGCCTTTGTGAGACACATCTTGTCAGGGTGACGCCGCAGGGGTAACGCCTCCCCCCCGCCCCCTCCTCAGATTTTCATTTTTCTCATTCCTTCCTTTTTTTCCCATCTTATTTTTTTTTTAAATCCTCCCTCCTGCGCCCTGGTGTCTTTTTATTTATTTATTTTTTTTTAATATTTACCAAAAAAGCAAAAATAAAAAGCAAAAGGCTGCCTGGTCCTGGTCCCCAAGCCCTGCATGCCCCTCTGCATGGAGCCCCCCCTGCGTGCCAGGGCTGGCTTTGGGGAGGGGGCTGCAGGAGCCTCCCCCTCCCCTCCATCCTCCCGCGGGGCTGCCGGGTCCTCCCTGAGCTCTTCAGCCGGTTTTGACTTTTGGTTTTCCTGCCTCTCTCCGGGATTTTGGGGCTGGGGGCGCTGGCAGACCCCTCCTCACCCTCTCCCCCTTCTTTTCTCTCCACAGAGCTGGTCCGGATGGTGCTGAGCGGATGAAGACCCCTCCCCAGCATTTTGTGCCCCCTCCCCATCATTATCTGTCCCCTCCTCACTCGAATTTTGTGCCTTTTCCCTCATTTTTCTGTCACCACCGCGTCCCCAAAGCCCCCCCCGAGCCCCCTCCCCTCAGCCCCACCGGCTAAATTATTTTAATTTTTGCTCCACAGCATCAAATAAAGGCTCAGAGTGGTCGTGGTGCTCCCCCCTCCTCGTGTCTGTGTGTCCCCCTCCCCACCTCCAGACAGACCCAGCACCACCAGGCCTCTTCTTCCCGCCCCGGGGACTTGGAATTTTTCTTTTTATTGGTTTTTTAAAAAAAGAAACGAACAGAAAAAAAAACAAAAAACAAAACCAAAAAAGGGATGAGGAGGATGAGGAGGAGGAGGAGGTGGGAGGGGAGGAAGGGGAGGGGAGGGGGTTTTTGGAAGGGGGGGAAATGCCCATGTGCCAGGTGGGATCGGAGCTGTCTCATAAATAACCGGGGGGAGCCGGGCCCCCCCGGGAGACCAACACTTAAATAAAATCCGGGACAATCATAAAAAAATACCGAAGCTGGGGGAGGGGAGGAAGAGGAAGAGGAGGAGGAGGAGGAGGGGTGGGGGAGGGCGGGGAGGGTCCTTGGAGGGGGGCGGGGAGGGGGCTGCGGCAGCGTCCTCACTGGGTGGGGGGCACGGGGGTGGGCACCGTGCTGGGGGTGGGCACCGAGAGGGGCTCCGGCTGCAGGGGGGGACCTTGGTCTGCGGGGAGAAATAAAGGGGAGGGGGCGTCACCAGCGGGGCCGGGGGCGGGGAGCACACCGAGCAGCGCCTCCCCCTCCCCTGTACGACCCCCTCGGCGCCCCCCAATTTCTCACCTGCGAGGAGGCCGGGGTTGGGAAGGTTGGGAAGGAGGCTCCCCTGCACGGCGGCCACGATGGCGGGGCTGTGCGCGGCGGCCGAGCCCCCCGAGCCCCCCGAGCCCCCCGGCAGCGGCGGCAGGGCCAGCCCGGCGGGGAGGGGGGGGTGGGAGTTGGGGGGCAGCCCCCCCCCCACCCCCGGCATGCTGATGCTGCTGGCCAGGGCCCCATGCAGCGGGACGGGGGCCGCGCTCGCGGGGAAGGGCTCGCCCGGGGGATTCGCCATGCTCGGGGGCACCGGGGGCATGCCGAAGGGCGCGGCGGCGGCCGCGGGGGCATTACCGGGCACGGCGGCGGGGCCGCTGCTGCTGCTGCTGCCGCTGCTGCTGCTGCTGCTGCCGCCGGCACCGGGCAGCGTCCCCGGCAGGCTCTGAGAGGGCGGCGGCGGCGGCGGCTGCTGCCCGGGGAACGGCACCGGGGCTGCGGGGAGAGAGCGCCGTGAGAGCCCCGCGCTTACGGAGAGCACCGTGAGACCCCCGGGCTCATGGGGAGAGCACCGTGAGACCCCCACCCTTATGGGGACAGCACCGTGAGAGCCCCGCCCTTATGGGGACAGCACCGTGAGACCCCCGCCCTTATAGGGAGAGCACTGTGAGACCCCCAGCCTTATCCAGGCACCCCTCAGGGCTGGGGCAATGGGGAGAGGGGAGAGCACCGTGAGACCCCCACCCTTATCCAGCCACCCCTCAGGGCTGGGGCAATGGGGAGAGGGGAGAGCACCGTGAGACCCCCACCCTTATGGGGAGAGCACCATGAGACCCCCACCCTTATGGGGAGAGCACCGTGAGACCCCCACCCTTATGGGGAGAGCACTGTGAGACCCCCACCCTTATGGGGAGAGCACCATGAGACCCCCACCGTTATAGGGAGAGCACCGTGAGACCCCCACCGTTATAGGGAGAGCACCGTGAGACCCCCGCCCGTATGGGGAGAGCACTGTGAGACCCCCACCCTTATGGGGAGAGCACCATGAGACCCCCACCGTTATAGGGAGAGCACCGTGAGACCCCCACCCTTATGGGGAGAGCACCCTGAGACCCCCACCCACTGCCCCAGCCCCTGGCACCAGGGACAGCACCAGTGACAGACCCCAACATCGAGACCCCCCCTCACCCCTGAGCACTGCAGAGAACACCCCCGAAGAGACCCCCACCCCTAAATCCTTAACACCACTGAGACCCCCACCCCAAACCCTCAGCCCCAGTGAGACCCCCATCCCCAAACCCTCAGCCCCAGTGAGACCCCCACCCCAAACCCTCAATGCCAGTGAGACCCTGACCTGAAACCCTCAGCTCCAGCAAGACCCCCAAACCCTCAATGCCAGTGAGACCCCCGCCCCTAAATCAACACCAGTGTGACCCCCAAACCCTCAATGCCAGTGAGACCCCTGCCCCAAACCCTCAGCTCCATTGAGACCCCCAAACCCTCAGCCCCAGTAAGACCCCCACCCCTAAATCCTCAACACCAGAGACCTGCACTTCCAAACCCTCAGCCCCAGCGAGACCCCCACCCCCAAACCCTCAGCCCCAGTGAGACCCCCGCCCCAAACCCTCAGCTCCAGCGAGATGCCCAAACCCCCAGCCCCAGTGAGACCCCAAAACCCCCAGCCCCAGTGAGACCCCCACCCACAAAAACCCCCTGCAAACCACCACCACCACCCCCCATCGGTGTCACCCCCACCCACCCCCCGGCCGCGGGGACCCCCCCAGCCCCCTCCCCACGCCGCACTCACCGTGCGGGCCCGCCGGGGCTCCCGGGGGCGGCGGCGGCTGCGGCGGGGGGGCGCCGGGCAGGGGCTGCCCCGCGGGCTCCACCATGGCGGGGCCGGGGCCGGGGCCGGGCGGCGCCGCCAGCGGGTGGGCGGCGGGGGCCAGGGGGGCGGCGGCGGCGGGCAGGGGCTGTGCCCCGGGGGGCAGCGGGGGCTGCTGCTGCTGCTGCTGCTGCTGCAGGTGCTGGAAGTGCTGCTGCCGGGCTCGCATCTCGGCGTATTTCAGCTGCTCCATGTGGAAGGCCTGGCGGTCGGCCAGCAGCTGCTGCCGCTGGTATTCCAGCTGGGAGGGACAGGAGGACACGAGGAGGGGTCAGCGGGGTGAGGAGGGGTGGGGACAAGCGGGTGCCACCCTGGGCGGGCACTCACGGCCTCCCGCTCGCGGTCCATGATGGTCTCCAGCTCCTCGAAGTGCCGCAGTTTGATCTCCAGCTTCTTCATCTGCGTCTCCACCAGCAGCGCCACCAGCGATTTGATCTTGCGCTCCTCCACGGCCGCCAGGTGCTGCCGGGTGACAACACGAGGGCTCAGCGGTGACACCGGAGCGTCCCCACCCTGCGGGAAGCCCTGCCCGGGGCTCGGGCTCACCTTGGCCTTGACGGCGGCGGCGGCCAGGGCGGCGGCGGCGGCCGTGGACAGGTTCCCCTCGCCGATGTCCCGCTCCACCTTGGCCTTGCGCTCGGCCTCGGGCTCCGAGGGCTCCTTGGGAGCCTCGTCCGGCCCCTCCTTCACCTCCTTGTCCTTCTCGGGCTCCCCTGTGGCCGGGTGGGGCCGTGTCAGGACGTTGTGAGGGGCTGGGGGCACACCCAGCCCCTCACAGGTGAGGGGTCCCCGCTCACCTGTGCTGTCACCGTCACCCTTGTCAGGCTCCTTCTCACCCTCCGCCTCCTTGCCCTTCTCCTCCTCCTTCTTGGGGGTCTCCCCGGGTTTCTCCTTGGCCTCCTCCTCGGCGCTGCCATCCCGGGGCTCCTGGGGAAGGACCAGCCCCGTGGGCGTCCAGCTCCTGCCCCGTTTGCCCCCCCAGACCCCCAGACCCCTTTTACCTTCGCCTCCTTCTTCTCCTCGGCCGGCTGCGCCTCGGCCCGCGCCTCCTCCGCCCCGCTCTCCTCTGGGGACACAGACCCGGGCTCAGACCCCCCTGCCACCCCCCGAGACCCCCTGATGGCTCAGACCCCCCTGCCATCCCCCCGAGACCCCCTGATGGCTCAGACCCCCCTGCCATCCCCCCCAGCCCCCCTGCCCAGCCCTGACCCCGGTGCCATCCCCCCCAGACCCCCTGATGGCTCAGACCCCCCTGCCATCCCCCCCAGACCCCCTGATGGCTCAGACCCCTCCTGCCATCCCCCCCAGACCCCTGATGGCTCAGACCCCTCCTGCCATCCCCCCCAGACCCCTGATGGCTCAGACCCTGGTGCCATCCCCCCCAGCCCCCCAGGAGCCCCTGCCCAGCCCCAACCCTGCTGCCATCCCCCCCAGCCCCCTCCCCAGACCCCGCTGCCATCCCCCCCAGCCCCCTGGCCCCTCTGCCATCCCCCCCAGACCCCTCCCCAGTCCCCCAGTGCCCACTGCCATCTCCCCCAGCCCCCCAGCCCCTGCTGCCATTTCCCCAGCCCCCTCCCCAGCCCCCAGTGCCATCCTCCCCAGCCCCCGACCCCACTGCCATCCCCCCCAGCCCCCAGTGCCATCCCCCCAGCCCCAGTGCCATCCTCCCCAGCCCCCTGCCCAGCCTCAGCCCCCTTGCCCAGCCCCAGCCCCCTGCCCAGCCCCCTGCCCAGCCCCATCCCCCTCCCCAGCCCCAGCCCCCGCTGCCATCTCCCCCAGCCCCCAGTGCCATCCTCCCCAACCCCCCCTGCCATCCCCCCTCCCCAGCCCCCAGTGCCATCCCCCCCAGCCCCCTCCCCATCCCCCTGCCATCCCGCCAGCCCCCTCCCCAGCCCCCTCCCCAGCCCCCTGCCCAGCCCCATCCCCCTCCCCAGCCCCCGCTGCCATCTCCCCCAGCCCCCAGTGCCATCCTCCCCAGCCCCCTGCCCAGCCCCATCCCCTTCCCCAGCCCCAGACCCCGCTGCCATCCCCCCATCCCCCTGCCAGCCCCCTCCCCATCCCCCCATCCCCAGCCCCCTCCCCATCCCCCCGCCCAGCCCCGGCCCCGCTGACCGGCGCGCTCGGGCTCCTCGGCGGCGGTGCCGGCGATGCCGCTGCTCTCCAGCCCGAAGGCGGGGTCGGCCTTGCCCGTCACCTTGGCCGCCTCCTCCACCTTGCGCACGTGAGCCTCCACCAGCGCCGTGGGCACCTCCTCCTTCATCTTGGAGAATTCCTCTGCGGGCACGACTCCTCAGCGGGACCCCCTCCCCACCCCGAGGGGTCCCCCGGACCCCCCCGGAGCCGGGGCTGCGCCCCCCAGCCCCACACAGCCCGGGGGGGGGCTCGGCCCGGCTGGTTAGAGAATGTTCTGGAAGGCTCATCCCATCCCCCCGGGAGTTGTTGCGTGTCCCCAGAGGACTCCCCACAGACTCGGGGGTCTCCCCGTGCTCCTCATCCCCCTCCCCACCAGACTGACCCCTGTAGGACAACCTATAGGATCCCATTCCCCTATAGGAACCCCTGTAGGGCTCATCCCTCTCCCCACAGGACTCATCCCACTCCTCACAGTGCCTGGCCCCTCTCTGGGCAGGACTCATCCTCTCCCCACAGTCCCTGTCCCTCTCCCCACATCCCCATCCCCTCTCTCTATAGCATTCATTCCTTTCCCTATAGCATTCATTCCTTTCCCTATAGGATTAATTCCTCTCCCTATAGGATTCATTCCTCTCCCTATAGGATTCATTTGTTTCCCTATACGATTCATTCCTCTCCCTATAGGATTCACCCACTCCCCACATCCCCGTCCCCTCTCCCTATAGGATTCATTCCTATCCCTACAGGACTCACCCATTCCCCACAGTCCTTATCCCCTCTCCCTATAGGACTCACCCACTCCCCACATCCCAATATCCCCCTCCCCACATCCCCACACCCCCATCCCCTCTCCCCACATCCCCATCCCCTCTCCCTATAGGACTCACCCACTCCCCACATCCCCCTTCCCACTCCCCACATCCCCCTCCTCTCTCCCCACATCCCCACATCCCCCTCCCCTCTCCCTATAGGACTCACCCACTCCCCACATCCCACATCCCCCTTCCCACTCCCCACATCCCCCTCCCCTCTCCCTATAGGACTCACCCACTCCCCACATCCCAATATCCCCCTCCCCACATCCCCACATCCCCACAACCCCATCCCCTCTCCCCACATCCCCTCTCCCCACATCCCCATCCCCTCTCCCTATAGGACTCACCCACTCCCCACATCCCCACATCCCCCTCCCCTCTCCCTATAGGACTCACCTACTCCCCACATCCCACATCCCCCTTCCCACTCCCCACATCCCCCTCCCCTCTCCCTATAGGACTCACCCACTCCCCACATCCCCACATCCCCTCCCCTCTCCCCACATCCCCATCCCCTCTCCCTATAGGACTCACCCACTCCCCACATCCCAATATCCCCCTCCCCACATCCCCACATCCCCCTCCCCTCTCCCCACATCCCACTCCCCACATCCCCATCCCCTCTCCCTATAGGACTCACCCACTCCCCACATCCCAATATCCTCCTCCCCACATCCCCCTCCCCTCTCCCCACCCCCCAGCCCCCCGTAGCCCCCTCCCCACCCCCCAGCCCCCTCCCCACCCCCCAGCCCCCTCCCCGCCCTACCCAGGGCGGACTTGGCGGCGGCCGAGGCCACGCGCGGGTCCACCACGGAGGCCAGGAAGGCCACGGTGCTCATGACGGGGTTGCCCGACTGGCTGAAGGGGATGGGCTGGTAGGCCAGGGGCCCCAGCGAGGCCTCCGAGTCCTCCAGGTAGGGATCCTCGATGGGCAGGCGCAGGAAGTGCAGGATGCACTCGTCCTGCGTGCGGCTGCCCACGTGCTCCGACACCTTGTTCCAGTCGTCCTTGTACATCTCCAGGGCCTGCGGGGCGCCCGGGCTCACAGGGACAGCCCTGTGTCCCCACACCCCAGCCCCTGTCCCCACGGCCCGTCACCGTATCCCCATCCCCTGTCCCGTCCCCACATCCCCTGGCCCCTGGCCCCACGGCCCGTCACCGTATCCCCTGGTCCCATATCCCTGTCCCCCATCCCCACATCCCCTGTACCCTGTCCCCACATCCCCTGTCCCCATTTCCCTGTCCCTACATCCCATCACTGTATCCCCTGTCCCCATATCCCATCACCATTTCCCCTGTCCCCATTTCCCTGTCCCCACATCCTGTCCCCACATCCCATCACCGTATACCCTGTCCCCATATCCCCTGTCCCCATTTCCCTGTCCCTACATCCCCTGTCCCCACACCCACATCCCCATCCCCACATCCCCTGTCCCCTCATCCCCTGTCCCCATATCCCCTGTCCTCATTTCCCTGTCCCCACATCCTCTGTCCCCATATCCCCTCTCCCCATATCCCCTATCCCCACCTCCCATGTTGTCCCCATGTCCCCTTGAGTCCCCACACCCCCTATCCCCACACCCCCTCAGGTCCCCCACATCCCCTGCTGTCCCTGCTGTCCCCTGCCCCTGCTGTCCCCACATCCCCTGCTGTCCCCTGTCCCCTGCTGTCCCCTGTCCCCACATCCCCTGCTGTCCCCTGCTGTCCCGTGCTGTCCCCCACATCCCCTGCTGTGCCCTGCTGTGCCCTGCTGTCCCCACATCCCCTGCTGTCCCCACATCCCCTGCTGTCCCCTGCTGTCCCCACATCCCCTGCTGTCCCCTGCTGTCCCCACGTCCCCTGCTGTCCCTGCTGTCCCCTGCTGTCCCCACACCCCCTGCTGTCCCCTGTCCCCTGCTGTCCCCTGCTGTCCCCTGCTGTCCCCACGCACCTCCAGCAGCAGCAGCGTCTCCTGCTCCGTCCACTCCCTGGTGGCGCTGGCGGCCGCTTTGCTCTGCGGGGACAGACACGGGGAGGGGGTGAGGAGCGGCGGGCCCGGGGGGCGCCCACCCACCCAGGGGTGCCCACCCACCCAGGGGGTGCCCACCCACCCACCCACCCACCTTGGAGGGCACGTTCTTCTTGGTGTACATGTCGGTGCGGAGCCCGAAGTTCTGCATGTCCGCCGGCTTCTCCTTGCCCTTGTCGGGGAAGTTCAGCATCTGCTGCGAGGCCGAGCTGGGCTGCTGCGGGTGGGGGGAGAGGGGACACGCTGGGCCGGGCCCGCGGGGCAGGACATCGGCGTGTCCCCTCCTCCCCGGTGTCCCGGAGAAGCCTTTTTGTCGCGGGGTGTGTCCCCTTCACGGGGTGTGTCCCCTTCACGGGGTGTGTCCCCATCACGGGGTGTGCCCCGGTCATGGGGTGTCCCCATCTCGGGGTGTGCCCCCATCACGGTGTCCCTGTCATGGGGTATCCCCATCTCGGGGTGTCCCCATCTCGGGGTGTCACCATCTCGGGGTGTGCCCCCATCACAGTGTCCCCATCTCGGTGTCTGTCCCCATCTCGGGGTGTGTCCCCGTCTCGGGGTGTCCCCATCTCGGTGTATGTCCCCATCTCGGGGTGTCCTCATCTCGGGGTGTGTCCCCATCTCGGGGTGTGTTCCCCTCACAGTGTCCCCATCACGGTGTGTCCCCATCACGGTGTGTCCCCATCACGGTGTCTGTCCCCCTCACGGTGTCCCCCCCGCGTCCCTGCTCCCCGGGGGCAGGGCGGCATGCGAGGGGGAGGAGGAGGAGGAGGAGGAGGAGGAGGGAAGGAGCCTTCCTCGGCCAGCGGCGGGGGGCACGGACCCCCAAGGAGCCGCCTACCAGCTCCGCCTTGCCCTTCACCGTCTCGCTGACCAGCTCCTCCATCTCCTTGCTCTTGCGGCCCGTCTTGGCGTCGCCGTCGCTCTGCCGGCCCTGAGGCACGGATCGAAGCTGTGCATCCCCCACCCCCCGCCCCACCCCGCGCCCGGCCCCCGCGGGGACCGGGGGGCGGCAGGGGGGGGTCGCGGTTCGGCGGGGCGGCCGCCCCCGGCACCCACCTGGGGCGTCTTGGGCTGCAGCGGCACCAGCCCCGAGGGCGTGTCGGCCAGCACGTGGAAGTGCGAGGTGGGCGGCGGGCCCATGGGCGTGGGGCGGCTCTCGGCGTCCACCTGGTAGTTGATGAGACCCCACTGCTCCAGGAAGGCGTGGACCCTGCGGGGAGCCGGGGTCAGAGCCCGCCGGGGCGGCCTGGGCAGCGGGGTGGGGTACCGACCACCCCTGTGACATGGGGACACTGACCGCCCCTGTGACAGGGTGACACCGACCACCCCTGTGACAGGGTGACACTGACCACCCCTGTGCCAGGGGACTGGACAGCCACCAGTGCCAGGGTGTGACACTGACCACCCCTGTGACAGGGTGACACTGACCGCCCCTGTGACACAGGAATGGACGGCTAGCAGTGCCAGGGTGTGACACTGACCACCCCTGTGCCAGGGTGACACTGACCACCCCTGTGACATGGGACTGGACATACACCAGTGCCAGGGTGACACTGACCACCCCTGTGACAGGGTGACACTGACCACCCCTGTGACATGGTGACACCGACCACCCCTGTGCCATGGGGACACTGACCACCCCTCTGACATGGTGACACTGACCACCCCTGTGACAGGGGACTGGACAGCCACCAGTGCCAGGGTGTGACACTGACCACCCCTGTGCCATGGGGACACTGACCGCCCCTGTGACAGGGTGACACCGACCACCCCTGTGACATGGTGACACTGACCGCCCCTGTGACATGGGGACACTGACCACCCCTGTGACATGGTGACACTGACCACCCCTGTGCCATAGGGACACTGACCGCCCCTGTGACAGGGTGACACCGACCACCCCTGTGCCAGGGTGACAGGGTGACACTGACCGCCCCTGTGACATGGTGACACTGACCGCCCCTGTGACATGGGGACACTGACCACCCCTGTGCCATGGTGACACTGACCACCCCTGTGTCATGGTGACACTGACCACCCCTGTGCCATGGTGACAGTGACCACCCCTGTGCCATGGTGACACCGACCACCCCTGTGACATGGGGACACTGACAGCCCCTGTGACATGGTGACATCAACCACCCCTGTGACAGGGTGACAGTGACCACCCCTGTGACATGGGGACACTGACCACCCCTGTGACAGGGTGACACCGACCACCCCTGTGACAGGGTGACACTGACCACCCCTGTAACAGGGTGACACTGACCACCCCTGTGACACCGGACTGGAAGGCCACCAGTGACAGGATGACAACCTCTGTGCCATGGTGACACCGACCACCCCTGTGCCAGGGTGACACCGACCACCCCTGTGACAGGGTGACAGGGTGACACTGACCACCCCTGTGACAGGGTGACACTGACCGCCCCTGTGACAGGGTGACAGGGTGACACTGACCGCCCCTGTGACAGGGTGACACCGACCACCCCTGTGCCAGGGTGACACCAACCAGCCCTGTGACAGGGTGACACTGACCGCCCCTGTGACAGGGTGACAGGGTGACACTGACCGCCCCTGTGACAGGGTGACACTGACCACCCCTGTGACATGGGACTGGACATACACCAGTGCCAGGGTGTGACACTGACCACCCCTGTGACACGGGAATGGACGGCCACCAGTGCCAGGGTGTGACACTGACCACCCCTGTGACATGGTAACACTGACCACCCCTGTGACACCGGAATGGACAGCCACCAGTGCCAGGGTGTGACACTGACCACCCCTGTGACAGGGTGACACTGACCACCCCTGTGACATGGTAACACTGACCACCCCTGTCCCACGGCCCTGGACAGTGCCAGGGTGCCACACCATTGGTGTGGACCCCACAGTGCCACTGGCACTGGACTCCTGCCACCCCCCTGGTGCCAAAATGACCCCCCTGCCCCAGTGGCACCGGATCCCTGCCACCCCTGGGGTGCCACACGGACCCCTGCCAACCCAGGGTGCCACACTGACCACTCAGCACTGTGCCACACGGACCCCTGCCACCCCTGGGGTGCCACACTGACCACTCAGCACTGTGCCACACTGATCCTCTGCCACCTCCAGGGTGCCATACTGACCACTCAGCACTGTGCCACACTGACCACTCAGCAGTGCCACACTGACCCCTGCCACCTCCAGGGTGCCACACTGACCCTCTGCCACCTCCAGGGTGCCACACTGACCCTCTGCCACCTCCAGGCTGCCACACTGACCCTCTGCCAGCTCTGGGGTGCCACACTGACCACTCAGCACTGTGCCACACTGACCCCTGCCAGCACCAGGGTGCCACACTGACCACTCAGCACTGTGCCACACTGACCACTCAGCACTGTGCCACACTGACCCCTGCCACCTCCAGGGTGCCGCACTGACCCCTGCCAGCACCAGGGTGCCACACTGACCACTCAGCACTGTGCCACACTGACCCTCTGCCACCTCCAGAGTGCCACACTGACCACTCAGCACTGTGCCACACTGACCCCTGCCAGCACCAGGGTGTCACACTGACCACTCAGCACTGTGCCACACTGACCCCTGCCACCTCCAGGGTGCCACACTGACCACTCAGCACTGTGCCACACTGACCCCGTGCCACCTCCAGGGTGCCACACTGACCCTCTGCCAACCCAGGGTGCCACACTGACCACTCAGCACTGTGCCACACTGACCCTCTGCCACCTCCAGGGTGTCACACTGACCACTCAGCAGTGCCACACTGACCCCTGCCAACCCAAGGTGCCACACTGACCACTCAGCTGTGCCACACTGACCCTCTGCCACCTCCAGGGTGACACACTGACCACTCAGCAGTGTGCCACACTGACCCTCTGCCAACCCAGGGTGCCACACTGACCACTCAGCACTGTGCCACACTGACCCTCTGCCAACCCAGGGTGCCACACTGACCACTCAGCACTGCGCCACACTGACCCTCTGCCACCTCCAGGGTGACACACTGACCACTCAGCAGTGCCACACTGACCCCTGCCAGCACCAGGGTGCCACACTGACCCCGTGCCAGCACCAGGGTGCCACACTGACCACTCAGCACTGTGCCACACTGACCCTCTGCCAACCCAGGGTGACACACTGACCACTCAGCACTGCGCCACACTGACCCTCTGCCACCTCCAGGGTGCCACACTGACCCTCTGCCAACCCAGGGTGCCACACTGACCACTCAGCACTGCGCCACACTGACCCCTGCCACCTCCAGGGTGACACACTGACCACTCAGCAGTGCCACACTGACCCTCCACCAGCACTGAGGTGCCACACTGACCCCCTGCCACCTCCAGGGTGCCATGGTGACCCTCCACCAGCACTGAGGTGCCATGCTGACCAGCACCAGGCCCCTGTCAGGACTGGGGTGCCAAACCAACCCCTAAACACCACGACCTCGGGACCCCTGCCAGCACCAGGGTACCAAACCATCCCTCAAACATCAGGAGAACGGGACCCCTGCCAGCACCTGGGTACCAAACTCCCAAACACCACGACCACAGGACCCCTGGCAGCACCAAGGTGCCAAACCACCCCTCAAACACCAGGAGCACGGGACCCCTGCCAGCACCAGGGTCCCAAACCCCCCCTCAAACACCAGGAGCACGGGACCCCTGCCACCCTGTGGGTACCAAACCCCCCCTCAAACACCACGACCTCGGGACCCCTGCCAGCACCGGGGTACCAAACCACCCCTCAAACACCACAACCACGGGACCCCTGGCAGCACAGGGGTGCCAGCCCAGCCCCCAAACACCAAGACCACCAGACCCCTGCCAGCCTATGGGTACAAACCAACCCCCAGAGAGCAGGAGCACGGGACCCCTGCCAGCACCAGGGTCCCAAACCACCCCTCAAACACCACGACCACGGGACCCCTGCCAGCCTGTGGGTCCCAAACCCCCCCTCAAACACCACAACCACAGGACCCCTGCCAGCACCAGGGTCCCAAACCCCCCCTCAAACACCACAACCATGGGACCCCTGCCACCCTGTGGGTATCAAACCACCCCTCAAACACCACGACCACGGGACCCCTGCCAGCCTGTGGGTACCAAACCACCCCTCAAACACCACAACCACGGGACCCCTGCCAGCACCAGGGTCCCAAACCCCCCTCAAACACCAGGACCACAGGACCCCTGGCAGCGCAGGGGTGCCAGCCCAGCCCCCAGCCAGACCCACCGCATGATGGCACAGACGTCCCCGGCCAGGTTCCTCCTGCAGGCCGTGGAGGTCAGGTACTCCTGCGGGTTCAGCCGGTACGTGTCGATCATGAAGTTCCGGTAGGCCAGGTATCTGCGGGGGGCACGGGGGGCTCAGCACCGGGCACGGCCCCCGGGGGGCTGCGGGCGGGCACCGGGAGGGGGTTTGGCCTCACATTTCGGGGGTCTTGGATTTGTTTTTGCCGTTGAAGAACTCGGGCAGGGCGCGGCGCTCGATGGCGTGGACGCTGCGGGAGGAGAGGCTCGGCTCGGGGAGGGCTCTGGGAGCGGCCTCCTCATCCTCAGGTGATGAAGGGCGGCCTGGGAGCCCCCCAGCAGGGCTGGCTGTACCTGTTGTAGTCGAACCAGGCGGCGTAGCTGGGGATGATGATGTGGTGGGTCTGCTCTGTCACGTTGTCCTCGTGCAGGTCGGGGTTCTTGGCCTGCTCCCCTTTGCTGCCGGTGCCGTTCTCCTCCTCGTCCTGCCCCACAGAGCAAAGGGACCCCCTTGAGCACCCTTCATCATCCTCACCCACAGCAGGATGAGACCAAGCACCCCGGCTGCAGCCCCAGGGGCGAGGGGAAGGGCAGAAAAGAGTGGTTTTGTACCCAAAAGAGGGGCAAGGAATGAGAGAGAGGCAGGTGATCATCAACACCACCTTCCCCGGGCTCACCTTGCCAGCTGTCTCCATGCTCTCATCTTCCTGCTCATCTGGAAGGGAGGACAGGGGTGGGTTTGGGCACTGCCAGGCCGGGGGTCCTGGGGCTCTGCTGTGGCT
Source organism: Fringilla coelebs (assembly GCF_963513975.1). Taxonomy (NCBI): domain Eukaryota; kingdom Metazoa; phylum Chordata; class Aves; order Passeriformes; family Fringillidae; genus Fringilla; species Fringilla coelebs. The sequence goes on from NC_140056.1 coordinate 1,211,020, forward strand.
CCTCAGACTCACCCAGGTCTGTCATGGTGCCCCCCTTGACTGGCGCCGACTCCGAGTCCTTCTTGGTGTTGACTGCGGAGGGAAAGCGGTGCTGAGCACCCCAGGGACCCCTCCCACACTGCTGGGGACCCCAGAGGGGGTGGCTGCTGCCCCCCACCGCCCCCCACACTGACCTGTTTTGGGCAGGGTCACCTCCTCCACGTTGGGGACGGGCGAGGGCTCGTCCATGTCCTTGGTCAGGTCCTCCTGCTCCTCCTCGCGGTGCCCACGCTTGGATTTGTTATAGGGGGTGGAGGGTCTGCCAAGGGAGAGACCCCCATCACCACCGACCCCAGGGCTGAACTGCCCCCCCTCCAGACCCCCCAGACCCCCCCCAGCTCACCCCTTCTTGGCGTTCTTCTTCTTGGCCTCGGGCGTGGGCGAGGGAGAGGGCGAGCGCTTCCTCTTCTTGTAGTTGCCCCCCTTCTTGTCCCGCCGGTCCGAGTCGGGGCTGTTCACCTGGGGGGCACCGTGGGGGTCCAGCTGAGCAGGGTGAGACCCCCCAGGACCCCTCCCCGAGGGGCTCTGAGCCGGCTCTGACCTCGTCTGTCAGCGTCTTGGCCGAGATTTTCTTCCTGCGGGTGACGGGGCTCTTCTCGTCGGTCACCTCGTAATCCTCCTCGTTCATCCACTCGTTGAAGGTGTCCGTGTCCAGGATCCACTTGGCGTGGACCTGCCGGGCAGGGGAGGGGCTGGGTCAGGCCAGGGAGGGGGGCTCCAGGTGTCCCCCAAACCCGGGGGTCCCCCCGGTACCTTGCGGGGCTTCTCCGGTGTCGGGGGATCCTCCACGGACGCCTCGATCTCGCTGGCCGGGATCCAGGTGTCATAGCTGGGGGGGAACGGGGTCAGAGCGGCACTCGCAGCGATTTGGGGGGACACAGGGGGTCCCCGAAATCTTCCTGCCCCCCTCACCTGTCGGGGTAGTACCCCCAGTGCAGCAGCACCTGCTTGTCACGCTTCATGACGGGCCGGACCCACTCCTCTGCAGGACAGACGGACAGGCCGGGCTGAGCACGGATCCTGGGGATCCTCCAGCCCCCTGTGCCCCCCAAAACCCCCTCCTGCACCCCCTGGAGCCCCCCGTGACCCCCCACACTGCCCTCCTGCACCCACATTCCTGTGGATACCCCCACCCCCCTGTGACTCCCCCAAACTCCCCTCAGGCACCCACCTTCCTCTGCCCACGCTGGAGCCCCCCAAACTCCCTTCCTGCACCCCCCAGAACCTCCCGTGACCCCCCCTGTGACCCCCCCCCAGACCCCCCTCCTGCACCCACCTTCCTCTGCCCCCCCAGAACCCCCTGTGACCCCCCAAACTCCCTCCTGCACCCCCCAGAACCCCCTGGAGCCCCCCAGCCCCCCTCCTGCACCCCCCAGAACCCCCTGTGACCCCCCTGTGACCCCCCAACCCCCCTCCTGTACCCCCCAGAACCCCCCGTGACCTCCCAAACTCCCCTCTTGCACCCCCTGGAGCCCCACAAGCCCCCCTGCTGCACCCCCTGGAGCCCCCCAAACCCCCCTCCTGCACCCCCCAGAGCCCCCCATGACCCCTCTGTGACCCCCCAAACCCCCTCCTGCCCCCCCTGGAGCCCCCCAAGCCCCCCTCCTGCACCCCCTGGAGCCCCCCAAGCCCCCCTCCTGCACCCCTGGAGCCCCCCAAGCCCCCTGGAGCCCCCCAAATCCCCCTCCTGCACCCCCCAGAACCCCCTGTGACCCCCCTGAAGACCCTCAAGCCCCTCTCCTGCACCCCCTGGAGTCCCCCAAGCCCCCCTGCTGCACCCCCCAGAACCCCCTGTGACCACCCCTGGAGCCCTCCAAGCCTCCTCCTGCATCCCCTGGAGCCCCCCAGAACCCCCTGTGACCCCCCTGTGACCCCCCAAACCCCTCTCCTGCACCCCCCAGAACCCCCTGTGACCCCCCTGAAGCCCCCCAGAACCCCCTGTGACCCCCCTGGAGCCCCCCAGAACCCCCTGTGACCCCCCTGTGACCCCCCAAACCCCCCTCCTGCACCCCCCAGAACCCCCTGTGACCCCCCTGAAGCCCCCCAGAACCCCCTGTGACCCCCCTGGAGCCCCCCCAGCCCCCCTGCTGCACCCCCTGGAGCCCCCCAAGTCCCCCTCCTGCACCCCCAGAGCACCCCCAGAGCCCCCCAAGCCCCCCTCCTGCACCCCCGAAGCCCCCCAAATCCCCCTCCTGCACCCCCCAGAACCCCCTGTGACCCCCCTGTGACTCCCCAAATCCCCCTCCTGCACCCCCCAGAACCCCCTGTGACCCCCCTGGAGCCCCCCAGAACCCCCTGTGACCCCCCTGAAGCCCCCCAAATCCCCCCCCTGCTGCACCCACCCTCCTCCAGGTTGGCGGGCACGGGGCAGACGATGTGCGACGCGTTGCTCTTGTCCTCGGTCACGGTGCCCTGCCACAGCCAGGGGACAAACCCAGGGTTAAACATGGCCATGAGCCCCCCCTGTGCCCCCCACCCTGGCACTGCCACCCACCTGGTGCCTCTTGACGATGTCCTTGAGCTTCCCCAGCAGCTTGGGCTCGATCTCCTGGTGCAGGAAGATGTTGGGCCGCGCCAGGCAGTTGTTCTGGGGAAGGAAGGAAGGAGGGAAGGAGCAGAGATGTGAATTGAGGATTTGGGGGGGGACACAGAGATGGGGAGGGGTCTTGGGGTGGGTGTGGGGATGGGATGGGGGGGGGGTCTCACCTGCACCAGGGATTTCTCGATGGTCATGAACATCTCCACGTTGCGGTCCATGCGCGAGGGATTCTGGAAATCGAAACGCCGCCTTATTGGAAGAAAAGAGCGACTCTCATGAAAGCCACAGCTCAGGTCTCCTCGTCAGCACCCCGAATTTGGGGAATTTGGGGAATTTGGGGAGGGGGAGGGGAGTGGGATATGTTTCTGGACCCCATCAGGGTCCATAGTGACAGAGGGGGGGACACGTCCCAGCCCCGTTTGCTCTGCAGGTGACAGCGCCACAACCGCCCCACCCCCGGCCGAGCCCACCCCTGGAGGGGACCCCCACCCCCATCACCCCCATCCCCCCGCCCAGGGACCCCCCAGGACCCCCAGCCCGATGGGTGCAGGTGGGTGCTCACCATCCTTGGTCGCTCTTGAATTTATAGGCGGCTGCCAGGATGTGGCACAGGGCTCCCCCCGCCTTGAAATCCAGGAAGCATTTGATCTGCAAGGGGACAGGGGTCAGGGGACAGGGACAGCGCCCTGCTGGGGGCACACCAACTCCTCGGGGTGACATCCCCTCGCTGGGGTGACACCCCCATGGCTGGGTGCCATCCCCACGTCTGGGTGCCATCCCCATGCCTGGGTGACACCCCCATGCCTGGGTGACATCCCCATGGCTGGGTGACATCCCCATGTTTAGGTGACAACCCCATGCCTAAGTGACATCCTCACGTCTGGGTGCCATCCCCATGTCTGGGTGCCATCCCCATGGCTGGGTGACATCCCCATGTTTAGGTGACATCCCCATGTTTAGGTGCCATCCCCTTGTTTGGGTGTCACCCTCTCATGGGGTGACATCCCCTTGTCTGGGTGTCACCCTCTCATGGGGTGCCATCCCCTCCCTAGTGTGACAACCCTAACTAGGGTGCCATCCCCTTGTTGGGGTGCCATCCCCATGTTTAGGTGACAACCCCATGCCTAGGTGACATCCCCTTGTCTGGGTGACATCCCCTCATAGGATGGCATCCCCCTGTTGGGGTGACAGCCCCATGTTTAGGTGACATCCCCACCTCTGAGTGACATCCCCTTGTCTGGGTGCCATGCCCATATTTAGGTGCCATCCCCTTGTTTGGGTGCCATCCCCTTGTTTGGGTGACATCCCCTTGTCTGGGTGCCATCCCCACGTCTGGGTGTCACCCTCTTACCGGGTGTCACCCCCTTGTTGGGGTGCCATCCCCACGTTTAGGTGACACCCCCATCTCTGAGTGACATCCCCATGCCTGGGTGACAACCCCACGTCTGGGTGTCCCCCTCTCATGGGGTGCCATCCCCTCCCTAGTGTGACAACCCTAACTAGGGGGCCATCCCCTTGTTGGGGTGCCATCCCCATGTTTAGGTGACAACCCCATGCCTAGGTGATATCCCCTTGTCTGGGTGACATCCCCTCATAGGATGGCATCCCTCTGTTGGGGTGACAGCCCCATGTTTAGGTGACATCCCCACCTCTGAGTGACATCCCCTTGTCTGGGTGCCATCCCCTTGTCTGGGTGACATCCCCATGTCTGGGTGTCACCCTCTCATGGGGTGCCATCCCCTCTGTAGGGTGACAATCCTAACTAGGGTGTCATCCCCTTGTTGGGGTGCCATCTCCATGTTTAGGTGACACCCCCATATCTGGGTGACACCTCCATATCTGGGTGCCATCCCCATCTCTGGGTGACATCCCCATGTCTGGGTGCCATCCCCACATCTGGGTGCCATCCCCATGTTTAGGTGACACCCCCATATCTGGGTGCCATTCCCACGTCTGGGTGCCATCCCCTTGTCAGGGTGACATCCCCTCACTGGGGTCCCACCCCCTGTCCCAGGTGCCACCTCCTTGGGGCTCTGTCCCCAAGCTGGGATGGGTCCCTGCAGTGGTGTAGCACTGTCCCCAGTTGGGGACCTGTCCCTGTGTGGGGACATTGTCCCCAGGTCCTTGGGGGCTGTCCTGGGGTCCTTGGGGCAGTGTCCCCTTGGCATTCTGTCCCTGTGTGGGGACATTGTCCCCAAGTCCTTGGGGGCTGTCCTGGGATCCTTGGGGCAGTGTCCCCCTGGGATTCTGTCCCTGGGTGGGGACATTGTCCTCTGGGGGCTGTCCTGGGGTCCTTGGGGCAGTGTCCCCTTGGGATTCTGTCCCTGGGTGGGGACATTGTCCTCTGGGGCTGTCCTGGGGTCCTTGGGGCAGTGTCCCCTTGGGACTCTGTCCCTACCGTGCTCTGTCCCTGTGTGGGGACATTGTCCCCAGGTCCTTGGGGGGTGTCCCCTGCTTGAGGCCCTGTCCCAGATTTGAGGTGTCCCCTTTTGGGACACTGCTCCTGGCAGGGCACTGTCCCTGTGTGGGGACATTGTCCCCTGGTCCTTGGGGACAGTTCCCAGCAGGACGGTGTCCCATGGTCCCTGGCACTGTCCCTGACCAGGGCACTGTCACTGGCTGCTGTCCATGGTCAGCTGCTGTCCCCAAGCCACCCAAGGCTGAACGGTGTCACCAGGGCCACGTCCCTGAGGCTTTGGCTGCTGTCCCTGCTCAGGGTTGTCCCCAGGGCTGTCCCCAGGTATTGGGGTGCTGTCCCTGCTCAGGGTTGTCCCCAGGGTTGTCCCCAGGGCTGTCCCCAGGTATTGAGGTGCTGTCCCTGCTCAGGGTTGTCCCCAGGGCTGTCCCCAGGGCTGTCCCCAGGTATTGGGGTGCTGTCCCTGCTCAGGGTTGTCCCCAGGGCTGTCCCCAGGTATTGGGGTGTTGTCCCTGCTCAGAGCTTTGTCCCCAGGCCTTTGGGGACACTGGGGATGTGTCCCCAGGGCTGTCACTCTGTCTCTGGGGCACTGTCCCCGCTCAGGACCTTGTCCCTGGTCATCACTGTCCTTGTCCCCTTTGGGCTCTGTCCCAAGGTTTGGGGTGCTGGTCCTGCATTTTTGGGATGCTGTCCCCACTCAGGCCGTGTCCCCACCTCACTGTCACCCCGTCCCTGGGTGCTGTCCCCAAGCACTGGGGTTCTGTTCCTGCTGTCCCTGGGTATTGGGGTGCTGTCCCCACTCAGGGCCTTGTCCCCTGTTCTTTGGGGCCATTTTTGGGGGCTCTGGAGTGTTCCCACGGAGCTTTGTCCCCAGATTTTTGGGGTGCTGCCTGTGGCTCACTGGGGCCTTGTCCCAGGGTCATGGGGGTCTGTCCCCAGGCTTGAGGGCACTGTCCCTGCTCAGGGCACTGTCCCTGCTCATCGGGGCCATGTCCCCAAATCCCTGGGGCCCTGTCCCTGGGCACTGAGGGGACATCCTGAGTACTGGGATGCCTCCCCTGGATATTGGGGCGCTGTCCCCAATCTGGGCATTGTCCCCTCTTCTTTGGGGCTCCTCCCTGGGTCCCTCCAGGACCCCATCCCAAGGCCACCCCTGCACCTCGGGGGCACTGTCCCCAGCTCTGAGCCTTGTCCCTGCCCACCAGGGCCATGTCCCCTGTCTGAGCCTTGTCCCTGCCCACCAGGACCATGTCCCCAGCCCTGTGGGGTCCTGTCCCCACATCTTTGGGGTGCTCTCCCCAACCTGGGCTTTGTCCCCTATTTTTCAGGGCTCTCCCCCAGCTCACCCCGGATTCATGAGGGTCCATCCCTGCACCTCTGGGGCCATGTCCCCAGCTCTGAGCCTTGTCCCTTTCCATCAGGGCCGTGTCCCCAGCTCTGAGCCTTGTCCCTTTCCATCAGGGCCATGTCCCCTCTCTGAGCCTTGTCCCTTTCCACCAGGGCCATGTCCCCTCTCTGAGCCTTGTCCCTTTCCATCAGGGCCATGTCCCCAGCTCTGAGCCTTGTCCCTGCCCACCAGGACCGTGTCCCCAGCCCTGTGGGCTCCTGTCCCCACATCTTTGGGGCGCTCTCCCCAACCTGGGCTTTGTCCCCCGCTCTTCAGGGCTCTCCCCCTGTTCACCCCGGATCCACGAGGGTCCATCCCTGCACCTCTGGGGCCATGTCCCCTGTCTGAGCCTTGTCCCTTTCCACCAGGGCCGTGTCCCCTCTCTGAGCCTTGTCCCTTTCCATCAGGGCCATGTCCCCTGTCTGAGCCATGTCCCTGCCCACCAGGGCACTGTCCCCAGCCCTGTGGGGTCCTGTCCCCACATCTTTGGGGCGCTCTCCCCAACCTGGGCTTTGTCCCCCATTCTTGGTGGCCCTTCCCCAGCTCACCCTGGATCCACGAGGGTCCATCCCTGCACCTCGGGGGCACTGTCCCCTGTCTGAGCCTTGTCCCTTTCCATCAGGGCCATGTCCCCTGTCTGAGCCTTGTCCCTTTCCATCACGGCCGTGTCCCCAGCTCTGAGCCTTGTCCCTTTCCATCAGGGCCATGTCCCCTGTCTGAGCCTTGTCCCTTTCCATCAGGGCCGTGTCCCCAGCTCTGAGCCTTGTCCCTTTCCATCAGGGCCATGTCCCCTCTCTGAGCCTTGTCCCTTTCCACCAGGGCACTGTCCCCAGCCCTGTGGGCTCCTGTCCCCACATCTTTGGGGCGCTCTCCCCAGCCTGGGCTTTGTCCCCCATTCTTGGTGGCCCTTCCCCATCTCCCCCCGGATCCACGAGGGTCCATCCCCACTCCCCCCGCTCCGAGCCTTGTCCCCAGCTCCCCGCGCGTCCCCCGCCCGCCCCGAGCGGGCCCGGCCGCGCTGTCCCCGCGTCCCCCCGCGGCTCTCACCGGCAGCTTGGTGAGGGGCGCGTTGCTGACGTGCTTGCCGAACACCTCCTCCTGGAACTGCAGCAGCTGCACCACCAGGCTCGACAGCGACTTGTTGGTGGGGGGCTCGGCCTGGATGTACTGCGGGGCCGGGGGCTCAGCGCGGCCGCCGCGGCCGCTGAGGGGAGGGGGGGGCGCGATGGCGGCGGCGGCGGCGCCGTGACAGGCCGGGCCCGGCGGGGCGGCGGGCGGGCGGCGGCGCCGCGGCTCCGCGGACCTACCTTCTTGTAGTTCTTGCCGAGCCAGAGCCGCACGTTGTCGAACTGGCTGACGGTGTCCGAGGCCTCGTAGTACTTGACGTTGGGGCCGCCGTCCTTCTTCCGCACCGCCATCTTGAGCGGGCCGGGCCGCGCCGCCGCCTCCGCCCGCCACTGCCGCCCCCTGCCGGCCCCGCGCCGCCACTGCCGCCGCCGCCGCCGCTCGCTGTCCCCGCTCCCGCTGTCCCCGCTGTCCCCGCTGTCCCCGCTGTCCCCGCTGTCCCCGCTGTCCCCGCTGTCCCCGCTCCCGGTCGCTGTCCCCGCCGCTCGCACCGGCCCCGGTCGTTGTTACAGCCCTGCCGCCCCACTCGGTGCTCTCCCGCTCCCGCTGCCGCCCCCTGCCGGTGCCGCTCCCGCGCTGCCGCCTCCGCCGCTCCCGCCCGGTGTTGCCGCTGCCGGTGGCTGTTCCCGCTCCCGCTCGGTTTTACCGGGTCCAGTCGATGTTCCGCCTCCCGCACCGCCGCCCCCGATGGTTTTTCACCACCGCGATCGTTGTTCCCGGCCCCGCCACCCCCGTTGTGCCGCCCGCCGCCGGTCCCGCCGCGCCCGCCACCGCCTCCTGCTGGTCCCGCTGCCGCCGTTCCCGCTGTTCCCCGGGCGCTGCTCCCGGCCCCGGGCGCTGTTCCGGGCCCCGAGCCCCCGCTCCACCGAGCGTTGTTGTCCCCGGGCGCCGTTACCGGCCCCGCCGGCCGCAAGTGCGACAAGAGAGGCACGACACGGAGAAATGGGTTAAAATCTCAGGAGATTGGGTTTAGACGGGATACCGGGAGGAAATTCCGCCCCGGGAGGGTGGGGAAGGGATTTCCCCGAGCAGCCGTGGCTGCCCCATCCCTGCAGGTGTTCCAGGCCTGGTTGGATGGGGGAAGGCGGGGGTGGAAAGGGATGAGCCCCGGAGGGAGCACCGGAACGGCACCGGGCACCGGGCACCAGGCCGGGCACCGGGCATTGGGCACCAAACCGGGCACTGAGCACTGGACACCGAGCACCGGGCCTTGAGCACCAAGGCGGGCACTGAGCACCAGGCACCGGACATTGAGCACCAAGCCGGGAACCGGACACTGAGCACCAAACCGGGCTTGAGCACCGAGCACCGGTCACCGGGCATTGAGCACCAAGTCGGGCACCGAGAACCGGGCACCGGACATTGAGCACCGGACACCGAGCACCGAATAACGAGCACTGCACTGGACATTGAGCACCGGACACCGAGCACCGAATTATGAGCGCTGCACCGGGCACCGAGCACCGGACATCGGGCACCGAACACCGGGCACCGGGCCTTGAGCACCAAGCCGGGAACCGAACACTGAGCACCAAACCGAGCACCGAGCAACGAGCACTGCACCGGGCACTGAGCAACGAGCACTGCACCGGGCACCGAGCACCGGGGACCGGGCCCCGAGTACCGGACACCGAGCACCGCACCGGACACCGAGCACCGGGCCCGGGCGGGGCCGGAGCGGCGGCGGGGCCGGGTCTATGCGGAGCGCGGCGCAGGGAGGCGCGAGAGTCACGGTGGCCGAGTGGTTAAGGCGTTGGACTCGAAATCCAATGGGGTTTCCCCGCACAGGTTCGAATCCTGTCCGTGACGCCACGCTCCCTTTTGCTGGTGGGGGACACGCGTGTGGGAGCTCCTCCGGTAACGGCGAGGACACGGTGCACCGCCGGTAGCGGCTCTTTTAACGGCGGGAACATCACAGATTCCCCCCAAGCCCCGGTATCGGTTCTTTTAAGGGCGGGAACAATGGGGAAAACACAGCCTCAGCCCGCCGGTACCGGCTCTTTTAACGGCGAGAGCACCGCGGAGCCTCCCTCCCGCCGGTAGCGGCTCCTTTAACGGCGGGAACAGCGTGGACGACACACCGTCAGCCTCCGGTACCGGCTCCTTTAACGGCACGGATCCCCCAAGCCCCGGTACCGGCTCCTTTAACGGCACGGATCCCCCAAGCCCCGGTACCGGCCCCTTTAACGGTAGGAACACCGCGGATCCCCCAAGCCCCGGTACCGGCCCCGTTAACGGCAGGAACAACGGGGATCTCCCCACAGGTCCTGGCTCTCCTAACGGGGGATCCTCGCTCGGTTACCGGCTCTTAACGGCGGCAGCAGCGAGCGAACACGTGCCCTGCCTCCGGTACCGGCTCCTGTAACGGCGGGAGGATCGGAGGGTCCCCAAGCGCCGGTACCGGCTCTTTTAGGGTTGGGAATAACGGGGACCCCGCTCTGATCCCGGCGGCTTTAGGGGTGGGAGCAGCAGGGACCCCCCAACCCCAGCCCCAGCCCCGGCTCTTTTTGGGGTGGGAGCACCCCCAATCCCAATCCCAGATCTTTTAGGGGTGGGGACCCCCCAATCCCAGCCCCGGCTCTTTTTGGGGTGGGAACAGTGGGGACGCCCCCCCAGCCCCAGCTCTTTTTGGGGTGCAGAACCCCCCCAGTCCCAATCCCAGCTCTTTTTGGGGTGGGGATCCCCCAATCCCAGCCCTCTCTCTTTTTGGGGTGGGAGCACCCCAGTCCCAGCTCTTTTTGGGGTGGGGACCCCCCAGTCCCAGCCCCAGCTCTTTTCGGGGTGCAGACCCCCCGTCCTCATCCCAGCTCTTTTTGGGGTGGGCTCAGTGGGGATCCCCCTCTGACCCTGGATCCTTTCAAGCAATGGGGACCCCACTCTGGTCCCGGCTCTTTTTGGGGTGGGGACCCCCAGTCCCAGCTCTTTTTGGGGTGGGGATCCCCCAAATCCAATCCCAGCTCTTTTTGGGGTGGGGACCCCCCAATCCCAGCTCTTTTTGGGGTGGGGGCACCCCAATCCCAATCCCAGCTCTTTTTAGGGTGGGGATCCCCCAGTCCCAGCTCTTTTTGGGGTGGGGATCCCTCAGTCCCAGTTCTTTTTGGGGTGGGGATCCCCCAGCCCCAGCTCTTTTTGGGGTGGGGAACCCCCAATCCCAGCTCTTTTTGGGGTGGGGGTACCCCAATCCCAGTCCCAGCTCTTTTTGGGGTGGGCTCAGTGGGGATCCCCCTCTGATCCTGGACCTTTTCAAGCAATGGGGACCCCACTCTGGTCCCGGCTCTTTTTGGGGTGGGAACAGGTTCATCCCTTTTTGGGGAGCACATTTGGGGGGTTCAGAGCAGGGGGAACCCCCCAGACCCTCAGCAGTGCCATTTATTGATCCCCAAACCCCCCCAGGATGGGCAGAACAGCCCCAAATTCACCCATTTTTACCCCAAGACTGAGCCCCACCCCCCCTGACACGGGGAGGGTTTTGGGGTGCAGGAGGAGGCCCCCAAAATGGGGATAAAGCAACCAGAATTCTGTTTATTGATCACTTCAATCCCTGCCTCCCGCCGGATCTGCCGGGACCGACACCGGAGGAGAAATAACGGTAAAAAAAAGAAAAAAAAAAAAACAAACAAAAAACCCAACAAAATAAATGTAAATAAATTAAATTAAATTCCCAACGAGTCCCACGGACCCAGGCTAGAGGTGCCTGCCCACGGTTGCTTGGAAAATCAAATAAAAAGAGGGAGTAAAAATGAGAAAAAGTAAAAAAAAAAAAAAAATTAAGTACAAAAAAAAAAGAAATTAAAAATACAGAACCACAATCACGAGTGTCTGGAAAAATAAAAATAACAGAGAAAGCAGAGCCAAACAGGGGCGGGGAGGAGGGGGGACAGGAGGGTCCCCAGGGGTTGGTGGCACTGCAGGGCCCAGCTGGGGACAGCAGGGGGGGAGGAGACGGAGCTGGCCGGGGTTTGGGGGACCCCCGAGGGGTCGGGCAGGGCTGGAGCCCCCAGCCCCCCGCTCTGAGCTGGGGTTTGGAACGGGTCCCACGCAGCAGGGAACCCCAAAAATCGGAGTGCAGGAACCCCGAAATCTGAGTGCAGGAAACCCCAAAGATCCCAATCCACAAAACCCCAAAAATCCCAATCCAGGGAACCCCAAAAATCTGAGTGCAGAGAGCCCCAAAGATCCGAGTCCAGGGAACCCCAAAAATCCCAATCCAGGATCTCCAAAGATCCCAATCCAGGAAACCCCTGCCATCCCAAGTTGGATTATTTTTGGATCTCCTCCACGACCAAACCCCCCAAACCCCTCCATCCATCCCGGGGTGTGTTTCCCTCAGCTCTCCTCCATCCCATGAGCAATAAACTCAAGTCCAGGAAACCCCTGCTGCCCCGAATTGGATTTTTTTTCACATCTCCTCCATGCCATGAGCAAAAAACCCAAGTCCAGGAAACCCCTGCCATCCCAAGGTGAATTTTTCTCAGCTCTCCTCCATGACATGAGTGAAATCACAAACCCTAAAAGTCCAGGAAACCCCTGCTACCCCAAGGTGAATTTCTCATATTTCCTCCATTCCATGAGCAATAAACTCAAGTCCAGGAAACCCCTGCTGCCCCGAGCTGAATTATTTCCGGATCTCCTCCATGACCAAACCCCCCAAACCCCTCCATCCATCCCAGGGTGTGTTTCCCTCCGACCTCCTCCACCCCATGAGTGAAAAACTCAAGTCCAGGAAACCCCTGCCATCCCAAGGTGGATTATTTTTGGATCTCCACCACGACCAAAACCCCCCAAACCCCTCCATCCATCCCGAGGTGAATTTCTCACATCTCCTCCATTGCATGAGCAAAAACCCCAAGTCCAGGAAACCCCTGCCATCCCAAGGTGAATTTCTCAGATCTCTTCCACCCCATGAGTGAAAAACTCAAGTCCAGGAAACCCCTGCCGTCCCAAGGTGGATTATTTTTCAATGTCCTCCACGACCAAAAATCATAACCCCAAAACCCTGCCATCCCAAGGTGAATTTTTCTCAGATCTCCACTCTGTGAGCAAAAATCACAACCCTAAAAGTCCAGGAAACCCCTGCCACCCAGAGTTGGATTTTTTTTCACATCTCCTCCACCCCATGAGTGAAAAACTCAAGTCCAGGAAACCCTTACAGCCCCGAGCTGGATTTTTTTGCATCTCCACCACGACCAAACCCCCCAAACCCCTCCATCCATCCCGAGGTGAATTTCTCTCAGCTCTCCTCCATTCCATGAGCAAAAACCCCAAGTCCAGGAAACCCCTGATGCCCCGAATTGGATTATTTTCAGATCTCCTCCACGACAAAACCCCCCGAACCCCTCCATCCATCCCAAGGTAAATTTCTCACATATCCTCCATCCCATGAGCAAATAAACCCAAGTCCAGGAAACCCCTGCTGCCCCGAGGTGAATTTCTCTCACATCTCCATCCCATGAGCAATAAACCCAAGTCCAGGAAACCCCTGCCACCCAGAGTTGGATTTTTTTTCACATCTCCTCCATTCCATGAGCAATAAACTCAAGTCCAGGAAACCCCTGCTGCCCCGAGCTGAATTATTTCCACATCTCCTCCACGACCAAACCCCCCAAACCCCTCCATCCACCCCAGGGTCCGATCTCCTCCACACCATGAGCAATAAACTCAAGTCCAGGAAACCCCAAACTGGATTATTTTCAGCTCTCCACCACGACCAAACCCCCCAAACCCCTCCATCCATCCCGAGGTGAATTTCTCACATCTCCTCCACACCATGAGCAATAAACTCAAGTCCAGGAAACCCCTGCTGCCCCGAACTGGATTTTTTTTCACATCTCCTCCACCCCATGAGTGAAAAACTCAAGTCCAGGAAACCCTTACAGCCCCGACCTGCATTATTTTTGCATCTCCACCACGACCAAACCCCCCGACCCCTCCATCCATCCGCCCCGCTCAGATCTCCTCCACGCCGTGCGCGAAGATCATGACGAGCCCGGGCTCCAGCACCATGTCCTCGCCCATGTGCTGGTTCTCGCAGGCCATCACCACCACCGCCTGCTTGCCGGGGATGCGCTTGGCCACGTAGTTCTCGTAGTAGCGCCGGTTCATCTGCCGCGTCTCCAGCGTGGCCAGCCCCTGCGGCCAGTTGCGCTCGTGCGCGTTCTCGATCAGCTCGTTGGTGATGGAGGCCGGGCAGCCGCTCTCCACCAGCGAGCGCTTGATCACCGCCTGCAGCACCGCGTCCGGCGTGGAGATCATGCCGCCCCAGCGCGTCACCCGCGCCGGCTGCAGAGAGTTCACCCACCTGGGGGGGGAAAAAGGGGGTCAGGGATGGGGTTTAGGGGGGATTGAGGGGGTTCACGGGGTCAGGGATGGGGTCTGGGGGGTGAATGGGGTCAGGGATGGGGGTTTGGGGCAGCACCGCGTCCGGCGTGGAGACCATGCCGCCCCAGCGCGTCACCCGCGCCGGCTGCAGAGAGTTCACCCATCTGGGGGGGAAAAAGGGGGTCAGGGAGGGGGATTGGGGGGGTGAATGGGGTCAGGGATGGGGGTTTGGGGCAGCACCGCGTCCGGCGTGGAGATCATGGCGCCCCGGCTGCAGAGAGTTCACCCACCTGGGGGGGGAAAAGGGGGTCAGGGAGGGGGTCTGGAGGGTGAATGGGGGGATTCAGCCAGCTCAGGGGTCAAGGAGGGGGTTTGGGGGGGTGAATGGGGGGATTCAGCCAGCTCAGGGGTCAGGGATGGGGGTTTGGGGGGGTGAATGGGGGGATTCAGCCAGCTCAGGGGTCAGGGATGGGGGTCTGGAGGGTGAATGGGGGGATTCAGCCAGCTCAGGGGTCAAGGAGGGGGTTTGGGGGGGTGAATGGGGGGATTCAGCCAGCTCAGGGGTCAAGGAGGGGGTTTGGGGGGTGAATGGGGTCAGGGATGGGGGTTTGGGGCAGCACCGCATCCGGCGTGGAGATCATGCCGCCCCAGCGCATCACCCGCGCCGGCTGCAGCGAGTTCACCCACCTGGGGGGGAAAATGGGGTCAGGGAGGGGGATTGGGGGGGTTTGGGGGGTGAATGGGGTCAGGGATGGGGTTTGGGGCAGCACCGCGTCCGGCGTGGAGATCATGCCGCCCCAGCGCGTCACCCGCGCCGGCTGCAGCGAGTTCACCCACCTGGGGGGGGAAAAGGGGGTCAGGGAGGGGGTTTGGGGGGGATTGAGGGGGTTCACGGGGTCAGGGAGGGGGATTGGGGGGGTGAATGGGGTCAGGGAGGGGGTTTGGGGGGTGAATGGGGTCAGGGATGGGGGTTTGGGGCGGCACCGCGTCCGGCGTGGAGATCATGCCGCCCCAGCGCGTCACCCGCGCCGGCTGCAGAGAGTTCACCCACCTGGGGGGGGAAAAGGGGGTCAGGGAGGGGGGATTAGGGGGGTTTGGGGGGTGAATGGGGTCAGGGATGGGGATTGGGGGGTGAATGGGGTCAGGGATGGGGGTTTGGGGCAGCACCGTGTCCGGCGTGGAGATCATGCCGCCCCAGCGCGTCACCCGCGCCGGCTGCAGAGAGTTCACCCACCTGGGGGGGGAAAAAGGGGGTCAGGGATGGGGGATTGGGGGGGTTTGGGGGGGATTGAGGGGGTTCACAGGGTCAGGATGGGGGTTTGGGGCAGCACCGCGTCCGGCGTGGAGATCATGCCGCCCCAGCGCGTCACCCGCGCCGGCTGCAGAGAGTTCACCCACCTGGGGGGGAAAAGGGGGTCAGGGAGGGGGGTTTGGGGGGGTGAATGGGGTCAGGGATGGGGGTTTGGGGGGTGAATGGGGTCAGGGAGGGCGATTGAGGGGGTTCACCCACCTAGGGGGGAGAGAGGGGTCAGGGAGGGGGATTGGGGTGGGATTGACGGAGATCAGCCAGCTGGGGGGGAACCTACACATTTCCCTCAGAAACCGACACATTTCCCTCAGAAATCGCCCATTTCCCTCAGAAATCGCTCATTTCCCCTCAAAAAATGACGAATTGCCCTCAAAAAATGACAAATTTCCCTCAAAAAATGACGAATTTCCCTCAAAAAATGACGAATTTCCCTCAGAAACTGACACATTTCCCTCAGAAATCATCACCTTTCCCTCAGAAATCGACACATTTCCCTCAGAAATCGCTCATTTCCCCTCAAAAAATGACGAATTTCCCTCAAAAAATGACAAATTTCCCTCAAAAAATGACAAATTTCCCTCAAAAACCTACAAATTTCCCTCAGAAACCTACAAATTTCCCTCAGAAACTGACACATTTCCCTCAGAAATCATCACCTTCCCCTCAGAAATTGACACATTTCCCTCAGAAATCGACAGATGTCCGTCAGAAATCGCTCATTTCCCCTCAAAAAATGACATATTTCCCTCAAAAAATGACGAATTTCCCTCAGAAACCGACACATTTCCCTCAAAAAATGACAAATTTCACCCCAAAACCTACAAATTTCCCTAAAAAACCTACAAATTTCCCTAAAAAACCTACAAATTTCCCTCAGAAATCATCACCTTTCCCTCAGAAATTGCCCATTTCCCTCAGAAATCGCCCATTTCCCTCAGAAATTGACACATTTCCCTCAGAAATCGACACATGTCCCTCAGAAATTGACACATGTCCCTCAGAAATTGACACATTTCCCCTCAAAAAATGACGAATTTCCCTCAAAAAATGACGAATTTCCCTCAAAAAATGACGAATTTCCCTCAGAAACTGACACATTTCCCTCAGAAATCATCACATTTCCCCCAGAAATCGCCCATTTTCCCCCAAAACGCCCCAATTTCCCCCAAAACGCCCCATTTCCCCGCGCTCACTCCAGGATCTCGTTGTACTCGATGGTCTCCTCCAGGTTCTGCAGGTTGGGGTTGACGCTGCGGATCGCCCTCATGTAGGCCTTGAGCAGCTGGATGTCCCTCTTCTGCCCAGGTAGGAAAAAATCACATTTCCAATGAGAATTATCTCTTTTTTACCTTTTTTTTTTGGTGAGGATTTTGGTGTCCGAGCACCAAAAATTTACCTTTTTTTTAAATTTTTTTTCCCCATTTTTTGGTGGCTAAGAACTCAAATCTGCCCCTTGTTTTTTTTTTCCCTTTTTTTTTTTTTAATATAAAAACATAAAAACATTTTTATATAAAAGCATTTTAGGGGGATTTCTTGGGGATTTTTTTGGGATTTTAGGGGGATTTTGGGGGGATATTTGGGGGATTTTTTGGGGATTTTTGGGGGGATTTTTTGGGGATTTGGGGGGATTTTGGGGGGATTTGGGGGGGATTTTGGGGGGATTTTTTTTTTATTTTTTTGGGGATTTTAGGGGGACTTTTTTGGGGATTTTAGAGGGATTTTGGGGAGATTTTTTTGGGATTTTAGGGGGATATTCTGGGGATTTTAGGGGGATATTCTGGGGATTTTTTTGGGATTTTTTGGGGATTTGGGGGGGATTTTTTGGGGGATTTTAGGGGGATTTTTTTTTAATTTTGGGGGGATTTTTTTGGGATTTTAGGGGGATTTTTTTGGGATTTTGGATCTCTAGAGCCCCCAGTGTGGCCCAGCCCAATCCCACAGCCCCACACCTTCCCCCAGCCCCTTCTCCCCCCTTTTTTTTTTGGGATTTGGGTTCCCAGCACCCCAAACCTCCCCTCTGGGTGCTGCTGCCCCACCTGCTCGGCCAGCCCAACCCTACAGAGCCACGCTCAACTCACACCTCCCCACAGCCTTCTTTGGGAATTTTAGGGGGATTTTGGGGGGATTTTTGGGGGGATTGTTTGGGGATTTTAGGGGGATTTTTTGGGGGTTTTAGGGGGATTTTGGGGGGATTTTATGGGGATTTTAGGGGGATTTTTTAAAGGATTTTTTGGGGATTTTTTTTGGGATTTTATGGGGATTTTTTTGATTTTAGGGGGATTTTTGGGGGATTTTATGGGGATTTTTGGGGATTTTGGGGGATTTTATGGGGATTTTTTGGGGGATTTCGGGGGGATTTTAGGAGGGTTTTGGGGGGATTTTTTGGGGATTTTGGTGGGATTTTGGATCTTTAGAGCCGCCGGCGTGGCTCTGCCCAATCCCACAGCCCCACACCTTCCCCCAGCCCCTTCTCCCCCATTTTTTTTTTTGGGATTTGGGTTCCAACACCCCACACCTGCCCTCCAGGTGCTGCTGCCCCACCTGCTCGGCCAGCTGGTGCTTGTGCTCGGCCGAGGTTTTCTCCAGCTCGGCGATCCTCGTCTGCTGCTGCTGCACCACCGAGCGCAGGTGCTTGATGCAGTTGTGGTTGGGCAGCTCGTCCTTGGGCATCTCCAGCCTGCCAGGAGGGAGGGAAAAGACTCCAAATCAGGGGAATTTGCAGCTGCCAGAGGTGATCCAGCTGTGGGAAGCCTCTGAGTGACGGGCTGGGGAGGGTTTTGGGGATAAATGGGGGTTTTTCTTCTTTGCTGCCTTGATGAGCAGTTGGAAAGCCTGACTGCTCTTTCCAGGAGGGAATTCCTGCTGGTGTCCACCTCTCCTGGAGGTGTCCCCACCCCAGGGCCATCCTGTGGCCATCCTGAACCTCTCCTGGAGGTGTCCCCATCCCAGGGCCATCCTGTGTCCACCCTGAACCTCTCCTGGAGGTGTCCCCATCCCAGGGCCATCCTGTGTCCATCCCAGTGTCCATCCTGTGTCCACCCCCATGCCAATGTCCATCCCAGTGTCCATCCTGTGTCCATCCCAGGGCCACCTCGTGTCCACCCCAGTGTCTATCCTGTGTCCATGCCATGACCATCCCGTGTCCACCCCCATGCCAATGTCCATCCCAGTGTCCATCCTGTGTCCATCCCAGGGCCACCTCGTGTCCACCCCAGTGTCCATCTTGTGCCTGTTCCATGGCCATCCTGTGTCCATCCCCGTGCCAGTGCCCATCCTGTGTCCATCCCAGTGTCCATCCTGTGTCCATCCCAGTGTCCATCCTGTGTCCACCCCAGTGTCCATCCTGTGTCCATGCCATGGCCATCCCATGTCCACCCCCATGCCAATGTCCATGCCATGGCCATTCCTTTGGCCATTCCAGTGCCCATCCTGTGTCCACCCCAGTGTCCATCCTGTGTCCATGCCAGTGCCCATCCTGTGTCCATTCCCATGCCAATGTCCATGCCATGGCCATCCTGTGTCCATCCCAAGATCATCCTGTGTTCATCCCAGTGCCATCCTTTGTCCATCCCAGTGTCCATGCCATGGCCATCCTGTGTCCACCCCCATGCCAGTGTCCATCCCCATCCCATGTCCACCCCAGTGCCCATCCCAGGGCCATTCCTGTGCCTGTTCCATGCCCACCCTGTGCCCACCCCAGGGCTGTTCCCATGCCTGTTCCATGCCCACCCCAGTGCCCACCCTGTGTCCATCCCAGGGCCATTCCTGTGTCCATCCCCATCCCAGTGTCCATCCCAGGGCTGTTCCTGTGCCTGTGTCCATCCCCAACCCGTGCCCATCCCAGGACCATTCCCGTACTTGTTCTGTGCCCACCCTGTGCCCACCCTGTGCCCACCCCAGGGCCGTTCCCGTACCCATTCCATGCCCACCCCGTGCCCACCCCAGAGCTGATCCCATACCTGTTCCATGCCTACCCTGTGCCCATCCCAGTGCCCATCCTGTGTCCATCCCCATCCCATGTCCATCCCGTGCCCACCCCAGAGCCATTCCTGTGCCTGTTCCATGCCCACCCCAGTGCCCACCCTGTGTCCATCCCCACCCCATACCCATCCCAGTGCCCATCCCAGTGCCCATCCCAGGGCCGTTCCTGTTCCTGTGTCCATCCCCACCCCGTGCCCATCCCAGGGCCGTTCCTGTGCCTGTTCCATGCCCATCCAGTGCCCATCCCAGTGCCCATCCTGTGTCCATCCCCATCCCATGTCCATCCCAGTGCCTATCCCAGAGCCATTCCTGTGCCTGTTCCATGCCCACCCCAGTGCCCACCCTGTGTCCATCCCCACCCCATACCCATCCCAGTGCCCATCCCAGTGCCCATCCCAGGGCCGTTCCTGTTCCTGTGTCCATCCCCACCCCGTGCCCATCCCAGGGCCGTTCCTGTGCCTGTTCCATGCCCATCCAGTGCCCATCCCAGTGCCCATCCTGTGTCCATCCCCATCCCATGTCCATCCCAGTGCCTATCCCAGAGCCATTCCTGTGCCTGTTCCATGCCCACCCCAGTGCCCACCCTGTGTCCATCCCCACCCCATACCCATCCCAGTGCCCATCCTAGGGCCGTTCCTGTTCCTGTGTCCATCCCCACCCCGTGCCCATCCCAGAGCTGTTCCCGTACCCATGTCCATGCCCACCCTGTGCCCACCCAGCGCCCACCCCGTGCCCGCCCTCACCCGCATCCCTGCTCGCAGGTGACGGGGCGCTTGGGGTTGTGCTCGCAGTCGTTGAGGTGAGCCATGAGGTTGTCGAGGCGCACGACGGCCGTGCAGCCGAAGACGGCGTTGTCGCAGGTGATCTGCAGCTTGGAGAGCATGTTCCGCATGATGCGCGGCACCGGGCGCAGGTGGGCCACCGTCACCACGCTGCGGTCCACGGGGCACGTCTGCTGCTGCGAGAACCACTGCGTGATGCAGGCATTGCAGAAGGCGTGCTCGCAGTGCGGGGCCTGCGGGGAACGGCGCCGGTCACCGGGGCACGGCCGGGCGGGGGCAGCCCGGGATGGGGAGAGCTCCCGGGGTGGGGAATCATCCCGGGGTGGGGAGTGCTCCCGGGGCGGGGAATCATCCCAGGGTGGGGAATCATCCCAGGATGGGGTGGGGAATCATCCCGGGCTGGGGAGTGCTCCCGGGGTGGGGAATCATCCCAGGGTGGGGAATCCTCCCGGGATTGGGAATGCTCCCGGGATGGAGAATGCTCCCGGGATGGGGAATGCTCCCGGGATGGGGAGTGCTCCCGGGATGGGGAGTGCTCCCGGGGTGGGGAGTGCTCCTGGGCTGGGGAGTGCTCCTGGGGTGGGGAATCATACCGGGGTGGGGAGTGCTCCTGGGGTGGGGAATCATCCTGGGATGGAGTGGGGAGTGCTCCCGGGGTGGGGAGTGCTCCTGGGGTGGGGAATCATCCCGGGATGGGGAGTGCTCCCGGGGTGGGGTGGGATGGGGAATCCTCCCGGGGTGGGGAGTGCTCCCGGGACGGGGAATCATCCCGGGGTGGGGAATCATCCCAGGATGGGGTGGGGAATCATCCCGGGCTGGGGAGTGCTCCCGGGGTGGGGAATCATCCCAGGGTGGGGAATCCTCCCGGGATTGGGAATGCTCCCAGGATGGAGAATGCTCCCGGGATGGGGAATCATCCTGGGATGGGGAGTGCTCCTGGGGTGGGGAATCATCCCGGGGTGGGGAGTGCTCCCGGGATGGGGAGTGCTCCCGGGGTGGGGAATCATCCTGGGATGGGGAGTGCTCCTGAGGTGGGGAATCATCCCAGGATTGGGTGGGGAATCCTCCTGGGGTGGGGAATCATCCTGGGATGGAGTGGGGAGTCCTCCCGGGGTGGGGAATGCTCCTGGGGTGGGGAATGCTCCTGGGGTGGGGAGTGCTCTCGGGATGGGGTGGGGAATCCTCTTGGGACAGGGAATCATCCCAGGATGGAGAATCATCCTGGGGTGGGGAAACCTCCTGGGGTGGGGTGGAGAATCATCCCAGGATTGGGAATCCTCCTGGGGTGGGGAATCATCCTGGGGTGGGGAATCCTCCCAGGATGGAGAGTCCTCCTGGGGTGGAGAGTCCTCCCAGGATGGGGAATGCTCCCGAGATGGAGAGTCCTCCCGGGATGGGATGGGAGAATCCTCCTGGGATGGGGAGTCCTCCTGGGGTGGGGAATGCTCCCAGGATGGGGAATCCTCCTGGGATGGAGAGTCCTCCTGGAATGGGGAATCATCCCGAGGTGGGGAATCCTCCTGGGGTGGGGAATCCTCCCAGGGTGGGGAATGCTCCTGGGGTGGGGTGGAGAATCCTCCTGGGGTGGGGAATCATCCCAGGATGGGGTGGGGAATCATCCCGGGATGGGGAATCCTCCTGGAATGGGGTGAGGAATCCTCCTGGAATGGGGAGTTCTCCTGGAATGGGGTGGGATGGGGAATCCTCCCGGGATGGGGTGGGGAAACCTCCCAGGGCATCGAGGCCAAGATGGGACTGATCCCCAGGAGAGCCCTGAGCACCACCTCTGCCCCTTCAGTCATGGGATTGATCATGGGATTGATCACAGGATCATTCTTGGGATTGCTCATGGAATCCCTCATGGAGCTACGGAGTCATGCATGGAATGGTCGGGGTGGGGAATCCTCCCAGATTGCCAAGTCCAAGATGGACTCGAACCCCACGAGAGCCCTGAGTGCCACCTCTGCACCCACCACGTCCCACCCCCGTGCTCAGGTGGCTCCTACCTGCACCCACCATGTCCCCAAGTGCTCCTACCTGCACCCACTGTACCCCCAGGTGGCTCCTACCTGCACCCACCGTGTCCCCTGGTGGCTCCTACCTGCACCCACCGTGTCCCCTGGTGGCTCCTACCTGCACCCACCGTGTCCCCAGGTGTGTCCTACCTGCACCCAGTGCATCCCCAGGTGTGTCCTACCTGCACCCAGTGCATCCCCAGGTGTGTCCTACCTGCACCCAGTGCATCCCCAGGTGTGTCCTACCTGCACTGGCTCCTCCAGGACCCCGCTGCAGATGGGGCAGATCAGGTCCTCGTCCACGTCCCCCTGGAAGCGAGCCACATCATACCCCATCGCTCGTCACCGGCGCCAGAACCCTGCGGGGCGGGCACGGCTCAGAACCCCATGGGGCAGAGCCTGGGGGTCAGGGATGGCTCAGAACCCCATGGGGCAGAGCCTGGGGGTCAGGGAGGGCTCAGAACCCCATGGGGCAGAGCCTGGGGGTCAGGGAGGGCTCAGAACCCCATGGGGCAGAGCCTGGGGGTCAGGGAGGGCTCAGAACTCCTATGGGGCAGAGCCTGGGGGTCAGGGATGGCTCAGAACCCCACGGGGCAGAGCCTGGGGGTCAGGCACGGCTCAGAACCCCACGGGGCAGAGCCTGGGGGTCAGGAAGGGCTCAGAACTCCCATGGGGCAGAGCCTGGGGGTCAGGAATGGCTCAGAACCCCACGGGGCAGAGCCTGGGGGTCAGGGATGGCTCAGAACCCCACGGGGCAGAGCCTGGGGGTCAGGGATGGCTCAGAACACTCACAGGGGCAGAGCCTGGGGGTCAGGGAGGGCTCAGAACCCCACGGGGCAGAGCCTGGGGGTCAGGGAGGGCTCAGAACCCCACGGGGCAGAGCCTGGGGGTCAGGGATGGCTCAGAACTCCCACGGGGCAGAGCCTGGGGGTCAGAGCCAAACCTGTCCCCTCTGGGGCACCCCTGGGTCAGGCAGGGCTCAGAACACCCATGGGGCAGAGCCTGGGGGTCAGGCACGGCTCAGAACCCCATGGGGCAGAGCCTGGGGGTCAGAGCCAAACCTGCCCCCTCTGGGGCACCCCTGGATCAGGCACGGCTCAGAACCCCACGGGGCAGAGCCTGGGGGTCAGGGATGGCTCAGAACCCCACGGGGCAGATCCTGGGGGTCAGAGCCAAACCTGCCTCCTCTGGGGGCCCTGGATCAGGGCTCAGAGTCAAACCTGCCTCCTCTGCCCCCCCTGGATCAGGGATGGCTCAGAACACCCAGCCCAGGGGCAGATCCTGGGGGTCAGGGTCAAACCTGCCCCCTCTGGGGCACCCCTGGATCAGGCAGGGCTCAGAACACCCACGGGGGCAGATCCTGGGGGTCAGGGTCAGGCTCAGAACTCCCACGGGGGCAAATCTTGGGGGTCAGAGCCAAACCTGCCCCCCCTGGACCCCCCTGGATCAGGGATGGCTCAGAACACCCAGCCCAGGGGCAGATCCTGGGGTTCAGAGCCAAACCTGCCCCCTCTGGGGGCCCCTGGGTCAGGCAGGGGCAGGAATTTGGGTCCCTTGGGGTTTTTTGGGTGTTCCCAGAGCCATTCCAGCCCCTGGGATTGGGATCTATGAGGGATTGAAGGCCAAGGTCCTACAGGAAAGGGCTGGGAAGGGGTTTTGAGTCAAACCCATTTCTTCTGGAGCTCCCCTGGCTCATGGATGGGGAGAAATTTGGGTCCCTTGGGTGCTGGAGCCATTCCAGCCCCTGGGATTGGGATCTACGAGGGATTGAAGGTGAAGGTCCTGCAGGAAAAAGGGTTTTGAGTCAAACCTGCCTCCTCTGAGTCCCCTGGCTCAGGGATGGGGAGGAATTTGGATCCCTTGGGGGTTTTGGGTTTTCCCAGAGCCATTCCAGCCCCTGGGATTGGGATCTACCAGGGACTGAAGGCCAAGGTCCTACAGGAAAGGGCTGGAAAGGGTTTTTGAGTCAAATCTGTCTCTTCTTGGGGTCCCCTGGCTCAGGCACGGGCAGGAATTTGGGTCCCCTGGGGGTTTTGGGTGTTCCCAGAGCCATTCCAGCACCTGGGATTGAAGGCCAAGGTCCTGCAGGGAAAGGGTTTTTAAACCCCAATCCTGGGAACCAACCCTGACCCTAATCCTGGGAACCAACCCTGACCCTAATCCTGGGAACCAACCCTGACCCTAATCCTGGGAACCAACCCTGACCCTAATCCTGGGAACCAACCCTGACCCTAATCCTGGGAACCAACCCTGACCCTAATCCTGGGAACCAACCCTGACCCTAATCCTGGCCCTAAATCCCCCACTGTGGGTTTGATTTGGGGTTTTTGGGCTGGTTCATTTGGGCATGGAAGCGTTCCCAGCCCGGCATTCCCAGGAAATTCCCTCCTCCAGCCCCTTCCCCTCCTCGGGGCCGGCCTTGAGCTCTGCCCCGGCCGTTGCTGCTCCCTCGGCCCCGCCCCGACATCAAAGGCGGCGACAGGGCGGCGACAGACGGCGACACGGCGGTGACAAAGGCCCGATAAGGAGACCCCACCCCAAACCCCAACGGGAGGGGCAGGGAAGGGGGGGAGGACACCGGGACAGAGCCCCGGGAGCTGGGAGGGGACCCGGGAATTCCAGCTGTGCCCACCCCAGGAATTCCAGCTGTGCCCCCTTCAGGAATTCCAGCTGTGAGGGGACCCGGGAATTCCAGCTGTGCCCACCCCAGGAATTCCAGCTGGGAGGGGCCCTAGGAATTCCAGCTGTGCCCACCCCAGGAATTCCAGCTGTGAGGGTATTTGGGAATTCCAGCTATGCCCACCCCAGGAATTCCAGCTATGCCCACCCCAGGAATTCCAGCTGTGCCCACCCCAGGAATTCCAGCTGTGCCCACCCCAGGAATTCCAGCTGTGCCCACCCCAGGAATTCCAGCTGTCTCAGGGGGCGGGGGGCAGGCGAGGCCTGGCCCCGCTGCTGTCCCACAGCCAGATGTGGCCTCCCAAACACATCCAGATGTGCCAGGCCCCCCCCCACCTTGACCCCAGCCAGATGTGCCGAGCCCCTGCACGCCAGCCCTGGCCAGATGTGGCCTCCCAGGCACGGCCAGATGTGCAGAGCTCCCGCACCTCAACACCAGCCAGGTGTGGCCTCACAGCCAGATGTGGACTTCTAAATGCATCCAGATGTGCCGGGCTCCTGCAGCCTGACCCCAGCCAGATGTGCCGGGCTCCTGCACCCCGCCCCTATCCAGATATGGCCCCCCAAACACATCCAGATGTGCCAGCCCCCCCCACACACACCTTGGCACCAGCCAGATGTGCTGAGCTCCTGCAGCCTGACCCCAGCCAGATGTGCTGAGCTCCAGCACCCTGCCCCTGTCCAGATGTGGCCCAGGGGAGGAGCAGAGCTGGGGACAGATGTGAGGGGACCCTGGGGGAGGGGCTCTGTGCCCTCCCTGTGCCCAGGGCAGCTCCAGGGGGATCCTTCCTTCCCAAAAACACCCCGGGAAAGCCCCAGGGCTGATAAGGGGCTGATAAGGGGCTGATAAGGGGCTGATAAGGGGCTGATAAGGGCCAACGGCGCCTGGCACAGCCCCAGGTCACTGCCCAGCCCTTCCCACGGCACCTCTGAGTGTTCTGGAACCTTCCTGGGGTTCAGGGGTTCCCAGAAATCCAGCAGCTCCAGGAACGGCTCCGGAATGGCCCCAGGAACGGCCCCATTTCCATCCCAGAGCTCCTCTGGGATCTCCCCAGGCTGATCCCAAAAATCCTCTGGGATCTCCCCAGGCTGATCCCAAAACTCCTCTGGGATCTCACCAAAAGAGTTTTCCAGAATGGAAAAAGGAGGGATTAGAAGAATTCCGGAAAGAGGAAAGAGAAAAGAGGAAAGAGGAAAGGAGAGGTTGAAGGAATTGCCATGGGAAAGAAGGAGGGAGGGACAGAAGGAGGGACAGGAGGAGGGACAGAAGGAGGGACAGGAGGAGGGACAGGAGGAGGGACAGGAGGACAGACAGGAGGAGGGACAGTAGGATGGACAGGATGGACAGCAGGAGAGACAAGAGGATGGACAGAAGGACAGATAGAAGGAGGGACAGAAGAGGGACAGAAGGGGGGACAGAAGGGGGGACAGGATGGACAGCAGGATGGACAGCAGGATGGACAGGAGGAAGGACAGCAGGACGGACAGGATGACAGACAGCAGGATGGACAGGATGGACAGCAGGACGGACAGCGGGACGGACAGCGGGACGGACAGCGGGACGGACAGCGGGACAGGACGGACAGCAGGACAGGACGGACAGCAGGACGGACAGGATGACAGACAGCAGGACGGACAGGACGGACAGCAGGATGGACAGCAGGACAGGACGGACAGCGGGACAGGACAGACAGCAGGACGGACAGCAGGACAGGACGGACAGCAGGACAGGACGGACAGCAGGACGGACAGGATGACAGACAGCAGGACGGACAGGACAGACAGCAGGACGGACAGCAGGACAGACGGACAGCAGGACAGGATGGAGAGCAGGACGGACAGCAGGACGGACAGGACGGACAGCAGGACAGGACGGACAGCAGGACGGATGGACAGCAGGACAGGACAGCGGGACAGGATGGACAGCAGGACGGACAGCAGGACGGACAGCAGGACGGACAGCAGGACGGACAGGATGGACAGCAGGACGGACGGACAGCAGGACGGACGGACAGCAGGACGGACGGACAGCAGGACGGACGGACAGCAGGACGGACAGCAGGACGGACAGGATGGACAGCAGGACGGACGGACAGCAGGACGGACAGCAGGATGGACAGGACGGACAGCAGGACGGACAGCGGGACGGACAGCGGGACGGACAGCAGGACGGACGGACAGGATGACAGACAGCAGGACGGATGGACAGCAGGACGGACAGGACGGACAGCAGGACGGACGGACAGCAGGACAGGACGATCCCCGGAGGTCCCCCTTTACCTGCCGTGGGCGGAGTCCTGCGGGCGGCGCGGGCCGGGGATCGCTGAGCCGGGAGCTCCTCCCCGGGCGCTCCCATCGTTCCCTCGGCGCTGCAGCGGCGGCGGCCCTGGGACCGGGAGAGAAACAACGGGAGTGTCAGAGAGAGGGGAAACATGGGAATACCGGGAAACAACGGGAATGTCAGGAAAAACAACGGGAATGTCAGAGAGGGGAAACACGGGAATACCGGGAAAAACGGGAATGGGAAAGGGAAACAACGGGAGTGTCAGAGGGGGAGAGAAAACATGGGAATACCGGGAAAAACAACGGGAGTGTCAGAGAGGGAAAAACACGGGAATACCGGGAAACAACGGGAATGGGAAAGGGAAACAACGGGAGTGTCAGAGAGAGGGAAACAACGGGAATACCGGGAAACAACGGGAGTGTCAGAGGGGGAGAGAAAACACGGGAATACCGGGAAAAACAACGGGAATGGGAAAAGGAAACAACGGGAGTGTCAGAGGGGGAAACAACGGGAATACCGGGAAACAACGGGAATACCGGGAAAAACAACGGGAATGTCAGAGAGGGAAAAACAACGGGAATACCGGGAAAAACGGGAATGGGAAACAACAGGAGTGTCAGAGAGGGAAACACGGGAATGTCAGGGAAAAACAACGGGAATGGGAAAAACAACGGGAGTGTCAGAGAGGGAAACAACGGGAATACCGGGAAAAACAACGGGAATGTCAGAGGAGGAAAAAACAACGGGAATGGGAAAAACAATGGGAATGTCAGAGAGGGAGAGAAAACACGGGAATGTCAGAGGGGGAAACATGGGAATGTCAGAGAGGGAAAACAACGGGAATGGGAACAAACAACGGGAATGTCAGAGAGGGAGAGAAAACACAGGAATGGGAAAAACG
The DNA here is from genome assembly GCF_963513975.1 of Fringilla coelebs. Classification (NCBI taxonomy): domain Eukaryota; kingdom Metazoa; phylum Chordata; class Aves; order Passeriformes; family Fringillidae; genus Fringilla; species Fringilla coelebs. Next base: position 1,238,795 of record NC_140056.1, read on the forward strand.
ACGGGAATGTCAGAAGGGAAAAAATGGGAATGGGGGAAAAAACAACGGGAATGTCAGAGAGGAAAAACGTGAATGTCAGAGGGGGAGAGAAAAACACGGGAATGTCAGAGAGGGAAAAACGGGAATGGGGGAAACAACGGGAATGTCAGAGGGGGAAACACAGGAATGTCAGAGAGGGAGAGAAAAACACGGGAATGTCAGAGGGGGAGAGACAGGAATGCCGGGAAAGGGAAAAAACGGGAATGTCAGAGAGGGAAACAACAACGGGAATGGGAAACAACGGGAATGTCAGAGGGGGAAAAAACAATGGGAATGCTGGGAAAAATGGGAATGTCAGAGAGGGAGAGATGGGAATGGGAAAGGGAAACAATGGGAATGTCAGAGAGGGAAAAAACAACGGGAATGTCAGAGGGGAGGGAGGGAGGGAGGGAATGCCGGGAAAGGCACCGGGGATGCCCTGGGAATGCCAAAATTCCACCTGGAATTCCCTAAAAAAGCCATTTCCCACCTGGAATTCTCTGGAAATGTCAAATCCCACCTGGAATTCTCTGGAAATGTCAAATCCCACCTGGAATTCCCTGGGAAATCCAACTGGAGTTCCCTGGGAATGCCCAATCCCACCTGGAATTCTCTGGAAAAACCAATTCCCACCTGGAATTCCCTAAAAAAGCCAATTCCCACCAAAAATCACCTGGAATTCCCAGCCATGGGGGAGGAATTCCCTCCCCCCGAGCTGATTTTTTGGCTCAGAAATTTGGGAATTCTGGGAATTCTCTGGAAATTTGGGGGATTTTTATTTTATTTATTTAGCTCCCCACATTCCTCAAATTCCTTTGGATTTTCCCTCAAAATTTCTCTGGATTTTCTCCCAAAATTCTTTCAGATCGTTCCCCAAATTTCCACGGATTTTCCCCAAAAATTATTTCGGGATTTTTCCCTAAATTCCTCCAAAATTTTTCCCCAAATTTCTCCGAATTCTTCCCAAAATTCCTCCAGATTTTCCCCCAAATTCCTCCGGATTTTTTTCCCAATTTCCTTCGAATTATTCCCAATTTTCCCTCGGGATTTTCCCCCCGAATTCCCCGGGATTCTCCCCGGATTCCCGGTCCCGGCCCGTTCCCGACCGGAGCCGCTCCCGGTTCCCCCTCCCCCATCCCCGGTGCCTCCGTTCCGTTCCGTTCCGCCCTTCCTCGGTACCGACACCACCCCGCGGCTCCTCTTCCCTCCCCCCTTTCCCCCGGGGCTCTCCCGGTCTCCTCCGTGACGTTTCCCCGCCTCCTCCCCCCGTTCTCCCGGTGCTACCGGGGCCGCCCCGGGAGCCCCAAGCACAGCCCCGGGGGCCTCTCCGGTGTCTCCCGCACAGCCGCACGTACCGCGGGCGGCAGGCCCGGCCCGCTCGGGGCCGCTCGGGGCTCAGCGGCGGCCGCGGCCTCCTCCCGGTGCCGCCGCCCGGCCCCGCCGCACCGGAAGTGCCTCACCGGAAGTGCCGCTCTGGCCGGAACTCGGTGGTAGGGGCGGTGCGGAGGGGGCGGGGCTTATCCTCATCATCCCTCCCTTTCTTCATCGCTATTGGTTAGAAGCGCTGCCCGTCACACTTCTTCCGGCGCTCTGATTGGCTGCGCTCGCGGACTTCCGGGAGCGCCCGCGGCGGCGGCGGCGCCGTGCCCGGTGAGCGCGGCGGGAGCTGCGGGCGCCCCCTGGCGGCGGGACGGGAGGGAGGGCGGCCCCGCTCCCGGTCCCGGTTCCGCTCCTGGTTCTGCTCCCGGTCCCGGTGGCCCCGCAGTGCCGTCCGTGCGTAGCCCCGTTCCCGCGGTCCCGTCCCCGGTGTCCCGGCGGCCCCCGCGGTCCGGTGGTCCCGGTTCCCGGCAGGGATGCTCGCGGTGTTCCGTCCCCCTCGGTGCTGCCTTCGCGTTGCCGTCCCCGGTGTTTCGTTCCTGCGGTGGCGGTCCCGGTGTGCCCGGTGCTGTCCAGTCCCGGTGTCCGGTGGTCCCGTCCCTGCGGTCCCCGTGCCCAGCAGCGATGTCCCCACGGGCCACCGCCGCTGTCACACCGGCTCCCGCGGTCCCGGTGTCCCGGTCCCGGTGTCCCTGTCCCACATCCCCGGTGTCCCGGTGTCCCCTCCCGGTGTCGCGGTCCCACATCCCGGCTGTCCCATCCCGGTCCCTGCGGGCCGGTCCCGGGGCTGCCACCGCCGGTGTCCCCTCGGTCCCCGGTGTCCCCTCGGTCCCCGCTGTCCCCTCCCCATCCCCGCTGTCCCCTCGGTCCCCTCCGTGCCCCCCCCCGTTCCCGGTGTCCCCTCCGTGCCCCCCCACCCCGGTCCCCGCTGTCCCTCCCCGGTGTCCCCGCAGGTCCCACCCTGTGTCCCCTCGGTGCCGGGTCCCCGCTGTCCCCAGGCTGCCGTTCCCTGTCCCCTCCCTGTCCCCTCAGTGCCACCCTTGTGTCTCTGTTCCCCCTCAGTGTCCCCCCGTGTCCCCTCAGTGTCCCCTCAGTGCCCCTAAGTCCCCTCCCTGTCCCCTCAGTGTCCCCCCCTGTGTCCCTGTCCCCCTTCAGTCCCTCAGTGTCCCTCAGTGTCCCCTCCCTGTCCCCTCAGTGTCCCTGTCTCCTCTTCTCTCTGTCCCCGCCACATCCCTGTCCCCTCAGTGTCCCCCGTGTCCCTTCAGTGTCCCCTTGGTGCCATGTCCCCTCAGTGTCCCCCCTGTGTCCCTGTCCCCCCTCAGTGTCCCCTCCCTGTCCCCTCAATGTCCCTCAGTGTCTCTCAGTGTCCCCTCAGTGCCCCTAAGTCCCCTCCTTGTCCCCAGTGTCCCCGCTGTCCCCTGCTGTCTCTCCCTGTCCCCCCTGTCCCCTCAGTCCCCCCCTGTCCCCCCTGTCCCCTGATGTCCCCTGATGTCCCGCTGTCCCCTGATGTCCCCTGATGTCCCCCTGTCCCCCCTGTCCCCCCTGTCCCCGCTGTCCCCTGATTGATGTCCCCGTGTCCCCCCTGTCCCCTGATGTCCCCCTTGTCCCCTGATGTCCCCCTGTCCCCGCTGTCCCCTGATGTCCCCTGATGTCCCCGTGTCCCCTGATGTCCCCGCTGTCCCCTGATGTCCCCTGATGTCCCCCCTGTCCCCTGATGTCCCCTGATGTCCCCGTGTCCCCTGATGTCCCCGTGTCCCCGCTGTCCCCTGATGTCCCCGTGTCCCCGCTGTCCCCGCTGTCCCCTGATGTCCCCCCTGTCCCCTGATGTCCCCTGATGTCCCCGTGTCCCCTGATGTCCCCGTGTCCCCGCTGTCCCCTGATGTCCCCCTGTCCCTGCTGTCCCCTGATGTCCCCCTGTCCCCTCAGTCCCCCCCGTCCCCCCTGTCCCCTGATGTCCCCCCATCCCCGCTGTCCCCGCTGTCCCTGATGTCCCCGTGTCCCCTGATGTCCCCCTGTCCCCTCAGTCCCACCTGATGTCCCCCTGTCCCCCCTGTCCCCTGATGTCCCCCCTGTCCCCGCTGTCCCCGCTGTCCCCGCTGTCCCTGATGTCCCCCCTGTCCCCCCTGTCCCCTGATGTCCCCTGATGTCCCCACTGTCCCTGATGTCCCCGTGTCCCCAGCCCGCGCTGTCACCATGAGCTCTGAGACGCTCGTCAAGGACGTCAAGCCCGGCCTGAAGAACCTGAACCTGATCTTCATCGTGCTGGAGACAGGTGAGTGCCACCTGTGTCACCTGTGTGTCACCTGTGTCCCCTGTCCCCCCTGAACCTGATCTTCATCGTGCTGGAGACAGGTGAGTGTCACCTGTGTGTCACCTGTGTGTCACCTGTGTCACCTACTGTCCCCTCTGTGTCCCCTGAACCTGATCTTCATCGTGCTGGAGACAGGTCAGTGCCACCTGTGTGTCACCTGTGTGTCACCTGTGTCACCTGTGTCCCCTCTGTGTCCCCTGAACCTGATCTTCATCGTGCTGGAGACAGGTCAGTGCCACCTGTGTGTCACCTGTGTGTCACCTGTGTCACCTGTGTCCCCTCTGTGTCCCCTGAACCTGATCTTCATCGTGCTGGAGACAGGTCAGTGCCACCTCTGTGTCACCTGTGTGTCATCTGTGTGTCACCTGTGTCACCTGTGTCACCCCTGTGTCACCCCTGAACCTGATCTTCATCGTGCTGGAGACAGGTCAGTGCCACCTGTGTCACCTGTGTGTCACCTGTGTGTCACCTGTGTGTCACCTGTGTGTCACCTGTGTCACCTGTGTGTCACCTGTGTCACCCCTGAACCTGATCTTCATCGTGCTGGAGACAGGTCAGTGTCACCTGTGTCACCTGTGTCACCCCTGTGTCACCTGTGTGTCACCTGTGTCACCCCTGTGTCACCCCTGTGTCACCCCTGTGTCACCCCTGTGTCACCTGTGTGTCACCTGTGTGTCACCTGTGTCACCCCTGTGTCACCCCTGAACCTGATCTTCATCGTGCTGGAGACAGGTCAGTGCCACCTCTGTGTCACCTGTGTGTCATCTGTGTGTCACCTGTGTCACCTGTGTCACCCCTGTGTCACCCCTGTGTCACCCCTGAACCTGATCTTCATCGTGCTGGAGACAGGTCAGTGCCACCTGTGTCACCTGTGTCACCCCTGTGTCACCTGTGTGTCACCTGTGTCACCCCTGTGTCACCCCTGTGTCACCCCTGTGTCACCCCTGAACCTGATCTTCATCGTGCTGGAGACAGGTCAGTGTCACCTGTGTCACCTGTGTGTCACCTACTGTCCCTGTGTGTCACCTGTGTCCCCTGTCAGCCCTGAACCTGATCTTCATCGTGCTGGAGACAGGTCAGTGCCACCTCTGTGTCACCTGTGTGTCACCTGTGTCACCCCTGTGTCACCTGTGTCCCCTGTCACCCCTGAACCTGATCTTCATCGTGCTGGAGACAGGTCAGTGTCACCCCTGTGTCACCTGTGTCACCTGTGCCACCTACTGTCCCCTCTGTGTCCCCTGAACCTGATCTTCATCGTGCTGGAGACCGGTCAGTGCCACCCCCTGTGTGTCCCTTATTGTCCCCTCTGTGTCACCTGTGTCACCCCTGAACCTGATCTTCATCGTACTGGTCAGTGCCACCCCCCTGGTGTCCTCTGTGTCCCCTGTGACCCATCTGACCCCTGTGTGACCCCTGTGTGACCCCTGTGACCCCGTGTGACCCTGTGTGACCCCGGTGTGACCCCGGTGTCCCCGGTGTCCCCAGGCCGTGTCACCAAGACCAAGGACGGGCACGAGGTGCGCACCTGCAAGGTGGCCGACAAGAGCGGCAGCATCAACATCTCGGTGTGGGACGACGTGGGGAACCTGATCCAGCCCGGGGACATCATCCGCCTCACCAAGGGGTAGGGGACACCTGGGGACACTGGGGACACCCCTGGGGACACGGGGGACACCTGGGATACTGGGGAACCTGGGGACACCTGGGATACAGGGACACCTGCGGACACTGGGGAACCTGATCCAGCCCGGGGACATCATCCGCCTCACCAAGGGGTACTGGGGACATGGGGACATGGGGACACCCCTGGGGACAGCTGGGGACACTGGGGACAGCTGGAGACACTGGGGACACCTGGGACACAGGGACACGGGGACAGCTGGGGAACCTGATCCAGCCCGGGGACATCATCCGCCTCACCAAGGGGTAGGGGACACCTGGGGACATGGGGACACCTCTGGGGACATGGGGACAGCTGGGGAGAGCTGGGACACTAGGGACACTGGGGAACCTGATCCAGCCCGGGGACATCATCCGCCTCACCAAGGGGTAGGGGACACCTGGGGACATGGGGACACTGGGGACACCCCTGGGGACAGCTGGGGACAGCTGGGATACTGGGGAACCTGGGGACACAGGGACACGGGGACACGGGGACACAGGGACAGCTGGGGAACCTGATCCAGCCCGGGGACATCATCCGCCTCACCAAGGGGTAGGGGACACTGGGGACAGCTGGGGACAGCTGGGGACACCCCTGGGGACAGCTGGGGACACTGGGGACACGGGGGAACCTGGGGACATCAGGGACACGGGGATACAGGGACAGCTGGGGAACCTGATCCAGCCCGGGGACATCATCCGCCTCACCAAGGGGTAGGGGACACCTGGGGACATGGGGACACACCCCTGGGGACAGCTGGGGACACCTGGGGACAGCTGGGGACACAGGGGAACCTGGGGACACAGGGACACGGGGACACGGGGACACAGGGACAGCTGGGGACAGCTGGGGAACCTGATCCAGCCCGGGGACATCATCCGCCTCACCAAGGGGTAGGGGACACCTGGGGACATGGGGACACACCCCTGGGGACAGCTGGGGACACGGGGGACAGCTGGGATACTGGGGAACCTGGGGACACCGGGGACACAGGGACAGCTGGGAACCTGATCCAGCCCGGGGACATCATCCGCCTCACCAAGGGGTAGGGGACACCTGGGGACATGGGGACACCCCTGGGGACAGCTGGGGACACCTGGGATACTGGGGAACCTGGGGACACTGGGGACACTGGGACACTGGGGAACCTGATCCAGCCTGGGGACATCATCCGCCTCACCAAGGGGTAGGGGACACCTGGGGACACTGGGGACACCCCTGGGGACACGGGGGACACCTGGGATACTGGGGAACCTGGGGACACAGGGACATGGGGACAGCTGGGGAACCTGATCCAGCCTGGGGACATCATCCGCCTCACCAAGGGGTACTGGGGACATGGGGACAGCTGGGGACATGGGGACACCCCTGGGGACATGGGGACACCCCTGGGGACATGGGGGACACCTGGGATACTGGGGAACCTGGGGACACAGGGACATAGGGACACGGGGACACAGGGACACTGGGGAACCTGATCCAGCCCGGGGACATCATCCGCCTCACCAAGGGGTACTGGGGACACCTGGGGACACTGGGGACACCCCTGGGGACACTGGGGACCCCCGTGGCCGCCGCCCTGACCCCCTCCCCTCCTCCTCAGCTACGCCTCGGTCTTCAAGGGCTGCCTGACGCTGTACACCGGCCGGGGGGGCGACCTGCAGAAGATCGGCGAGTAAGGAGGGCTGGGGGGATCCTGGGGGGTCCTGGGGGGGAGTTTGGGGGGTCCTGGGGGGGTTTGGGGGTCCTGGGGGGGTTTGGGGGGAGATTGGAGGTCCTGGGAGGGGTTTGGGGTGTCCTTGGGTGGAGTTTGGGGGTCCTGGGGGGGGGTTAGGGGGTCCCTGGGGGGTTTTCGGGGATTCTGGGGGGAGTTTGGGGGGTCCTGGGGGGTGTTGCAGGGTCCCTGGGGGGGTTTTGAGGGGCTTTGGGGTGTCCCTGGGGGGGTTTGGGGGGTCCTGGGGGGTTTGGGGGAGTCCTTGGAGGGCTTTGGGGGGCTTCAGGGGGTCCCTGGGTGAGTTTGGGGGGTCTCTGGGGGGAGTTTTGGGGTCCCTGGGGGGTTTGCGGGGTCCTGGGGGAGCTTTGGGCAGAGTTTAGGGGGTGCTGGGGGGGGGTTGGGGGGTCCTTGGAGGGATTTGGGGGGTCCTGGGGGGGTTTGGGGGGTCCGGGGAGGGAGTTTGGGGGGTCCTGGGGGGGTTTTGAGGGGCTTTTGGGGGTCCCTGGGGGGTTTGGGGTGTCCTTGGGGGGAGTTGGGGGGACCTGGGGGAGTTTGGGGGGTCCCTGGGGGGGTTGGGGTGTCGTTGGGGGGGAGTTTTGGGGTCCCTGGAGGGGTTTGGGGGGTCCTGGGGGGGGAGTTTGAGGAGTCCTGGGGGCTTTGGGGGGTCCCTGGGGGGTTTTGGGGGGCTTTGGGGTGTCCTTGGGGGGAGGTTGGGGTGTCCTTGGGGGGAGTTTAGGGGGTCCTGGGGGGTTTGGGGGGTTCTTGGAGGGATTTGGTGGTCTCTGAAGGGGTTTGGGGGGTCCTTGGGGGTCCTTGGGGGGAGTTTGGGGGGTCCTGGGGGGTTTTGGGGGGTCCTGGGAGAGTTTGGGGGATCCTGGGAGAGTTTGGGGGGTCCTGGGGGGGAGTTTGGGGGGTCCTGGGGGATCCTTGAGGGGAGTTTGGGGTGTTCTGGATGGGTTTTGGGGTCCTTAGGAGTTTTTGGGGTGTTTTTGGGGTATCCCCGGTGGTTTTGGGGTGTCCCCCGGGTTTTTTTGGGGTGTCCCGGGGGTTTTTAGGGTATCCCCGGGAGTTTTTGGGGTCTCCCCGGGTGGTTTTGGGGTGTCCCAGGGGTTTTTGAGGTGTTTTTGGGGTGTCCCCGGGTGTTTTTGGGGTATCCCCGGGTGTTTTTGGGGTCTCCCCGGGTGGTTTTGGGGTGTCCCAGGGGTTTTTGAGGTGTTTTTGGGGTATCCCCGGGTGTTTTTGGGGTGTCCCGGGTGTTTTTGGGGTGTTTTTGGGGTATCCCCGGTGGTTTTGGGGTGCCCCCGGGTGTTTTTGGGGTGTCCCCGGTGTTTATGGGGTGTCCCCGTGGTTTTGGGGTGTTTTTGGGGTGTCCCGGGGGTTTTTCGGGTATCCCCGGGTGGTTTTGGGGTATCCCCGGGTGTTTTTGGGGTGTTTTTGGGGTATCCCCGGCTGTTTTTGGGGTCTCCCCGTGGTTTTGGGGTGCCCCCGGGGGTTTTTGAGGTGTTTTTGAGGTGCCCCCGGGTGTTTTTGGGGTGTCCCCGTGTTTTTGGGGTATCCCCGTGGTTTTGGGGTATCCCCGTGGTTTTGGGGTGTCCCCGTGTTTTTGGGGTATCCCCGGGTGTTTTTGGGGTGTCCCCGGGTGTTTTTGGGGTGTCCCCGGTGGTTTTGGGGTGTCCCCGTGGTTTTTTGGGGTTTTGGGGTGCCCCAGCCGCGCTGTGCCCGCAGGTTCTGCATGGTTTACTCCGAGGTTCCCAATTTCAGCGAGCCCAACCCCGAGTACGCGGCGCAGCAGGCGCAGGGCAAGGGGGTGAGCTGGGGGGATCCCCCCAATTTCCCCTGAATTTCACCCAAATCCCCACAAATTTACCCCAAACCCCGCAGATTTACCCCAAATTCCCACAAATTTGACCAAAATTCCCCCAAATTTGACCCAAATCCCCACAAATTTACCCCAAATCTCCAAGAATTTACCCCAAATCCTCACAAATTTACCCCAAACGCCACAGAATTACCCCAAAGCCCCCCAAATTTGACCTGAATTCTCACAAATTTACCCCAAATCCCATGAAATTTACCCCAAATCCCCACAAATTTACCCCAAACCCCGCAGATTTACCCCAAATCCCCACAAATTTGACCCAAATCCCCCTGAAATTTCCCCAAATTTCCCCAAAATTTCCCCCAAATCCTCTCAATTTCCCTCGAATTTCCCCAAATTTCCCCCAAATCCCCTCAAATTACCCCAAATCTCCACCAAATTCCCCCAAATCTCCCCCAAATTTCCCCGAATTTCCCCCAAACCCCCTCAATTTCCCCCAAATTTCCCCAAATCTCCCCCAAATTTCCCCGAATTTCCCCCAAACCCCCTCAATTTCCCCAAATTTCCCCAAATTTCCCCAAATTTCCCCCAAATCCCCCCAAATTCCCCTCCCCCCCTGTGACTCTGGGGGTCTCCCTCCCCCCCAGGCCCCACCCGACAGCTCCACCCCGGCAGCTCCGCAGCCCCCCCCGGGCCCCCCCGCCGCCCCCCCAGGTTGGTACCGAACCCCGACCCCCCCTCCCGGGACCCCCCCTCACCCTCCGGTGCCCCCCCCTCACCTCCCGGTTCCCCGCAGCCCCCGAGAGCCAGAACGGGAACGGGCTGAGCCCGGGGGGCCCCCCCGCGCACCCCCCGAGCGGCCGCATCACCCGCAGCCAGCCCGGCCCCGTCAGCAACGGCAAAGAGACCCGCAGGAGCGGCAAGAGATAACGGGGACCCCCCCGGGACCCCCCCCGGGACCGCCCCGGGACCGCCCCGGGACACCCCCGGGACCGCCACCACCGGGGGATCCCCGGTTCCCCCAGCCCGCGGCGGGGAGGGGGCGCCCGGTGTCCCGTACTCCGCACCGGGGCTGGTCCGGACCCCCCCCCCGGAACCCCCCCGGGACCCCCCCGGGACCCCCCGGCACCGCCAGCACCGGGGGATCCCGGTTTCTCCAAGCCCGATATTCCCGGTGTCCCCCCGGTGCCGGTCCGGACCCTCCCGTCCGGTGCTCGGGGGTCCCGGGGGGGTCCCGCCCGTTCTCCCCCCGCTCCTCGGGAGGGGTTAATAAAGAACCGAGCTCTGCCCGCGGCTCACGGCTCTGCCCGGACCCCCCCGCCCCTCCCCCGGCCCCTCCCGGTACCGGGGCTGGCTGGGAGCAGCTCCGGGGTGACCCTTGGCCCCCCCCGGGTCGGGCGCGACGGGCGCGGGACGGGCTCGGGGACAGCGCGGGGACGATCGGGGGCTCAGGTGGGCACGGGTGGGCTCGGGTGGGCTCGGGAGGGGTCCCGGGGGGCGCGGGTGGGCACGGGAGGGGTCCCGGGGGGCGCGGGTGGCGCCAGCACCGTCCCCGCGGGGGTCCCGAGGGTGGGGGGGGGGCAGCCCGAGCGGGCTGGGGGGGCTCCGGGGAGGGTGGGGACCCCCGTGGGGTGCGGGGTTGGGGGGGGCGCAGCGGGGCGGCGGCTCCCGGGGTTTCCCGGTGCCGCGGCGTGGCCGGGCCGCACGTGGAGGGTTTGGGGGGGTGCGGCCGTCCCGGTTCCGCGCGGGGCTGTCCCGGTTCCCCCCTCCCCCCACCCCCTTCCCGGTGCCGGGGTGGGGGGCTGGGGGGTGCCGAGGGTTTTATCTCGGTCCCGGTGAAACATTAACTCCCCCCTAAAACCCGCGCCGGTTGCAAAACCTGGCCTCAAGGACGAGGGTCACCCGCTGTCCCCCCCCACCCGCGACCCCCAAATCCCACCCCGACACCCCCCCCGAACGGGGGGTCACGGCAGCCGCGCCCCCCAATCCCCCCCGCGCCGCTGCCCGGGGGTGTCCCCGAGCCCCGGTGCCGCCGCACGTGTCCCGGGAGGTGACCCTGGTGCCGCCTGGCGCTTTCCCCACGCGCGGGTGACACGGGTGACACCGACGGGACCCCCCAGGACCGCGCTGTGCCCCCTCCCCAGAGCTGCAGCCGCGGGATCCGACCCCCATGAGCCGCCCCGGGCTCCTCCTGGCCGTGCTGGGGCTGCTGGCGCTGCGGGCCGGGGGCGCTCCGGGCACCGCGGGGACCCCGGGGCGGCTCCCGGAGGACGCGGAGCAGGAGCACGGCTACTACCTACGGCAGCTCTTCGGTCAGTACGGGGAGAACGGCACGCTGCCCTCCGAGGGGCTGGCGCGGCTGCTGGGCAGCCTGGGGCTGGGCAGGGTGCAGGTGGTCCAGATCCAGCACGAGGAGCTGGGCCACGGCCACGTCAGCCACCTGGACCTGCTGGAGGTGCAGGAGGACAAGCACCGGCACCGGCACCCGGTGTGGGAGCACGGCGGGGAAGCGGCTCCGAGCACCGGCGGACCCCTCAGGTACCGGCGGGTTCCCTCCCCGAGGGGCTGCCCCGGCCCCGCGCTGGGCTGGGGGGGCTCAGCACCCCCGTTTCCCGCAGCCCCCCGCCCTCCCAGACGCCGAGCTGGCCCGAGCCGGTGCCCGCCGAGCCCCCCGGTGCCGCGGGGGTGTCCCGGCAGTACCGGCCCACCCTGAGCCTGCTGGGGAGGGTGCTGGGCTTGGAGCACTCCAGCGCCGACCACCCGCACCACGACGTGAGTGGGGACGGGGGGGTCGCGCTGTGCCGCGCCCCGGGGGTCTGGGGGAGCCCCGGTTGCTCCCCGGGACCCCCCGGCGCCGCTCAGGCGGAGCCCCCCGCCCGCAGTGCCTGAACGTGACGCAGCTGCTGGTGAATTTCGGGCTGGACTCGGCGGCGGAGCTGACACCGGAGCAGTTCACGCTGCTGTGCCCGGCGCTGCTCTACCAGATCGACAGCCGCGTCTGCATCCGGCACCGCGATGAGGTGACGCTGCCTCCCCCGGGGGGGGCCCTGTGGCCAGGTAACCCCACCTGGGGGGGCTCCGAGCCGGCCCCGCGCCCCTCATCCCCGGGCGTCCCTGCAGCCGCGTCCTGGGATCCCGAGCTGGTCCCCGGCTCCGGCATCCCCGGGGCTCCCCTGTCCCCGTTATGATGTGGGGGTGTCCGTCCCTGCGTCCCCAGGGCGCCCCCGTTCCCCACCCCCATCCTTGTGTCCCCCTACTTGAGCCGTGTCCCCCTGGCTCCCACCCAGTTTCTAATCCTGGGGTCTCCATCCCTGGAGTCCCCATCTCTGGGGTCCCCATCTCTAAATCCCTGGGGTCCCCATTTCCAGGATCCCCATTCCCACATCCCTGAGGTCCCTGTCCCTAAATCCCTGGAGTTCCCATCCCTGGGGTCCCCATTCCCCCATCCCTGGGGTCTCTATCCCTGTGTCCTCATCTCTGGGGTCTCTGTCCCTGAATCCCTGGGGTTCCCATCCTTGGGGTCCCCGTCCCTAAATCCCTGGGGTCTCCATCTCTGAGTTCCTCATCCCTGGGGTCCCCATCCCTGGGACCCCCATTTCCCCATCCCTGGGTCTCCATCCTTGGGGTCCCTGTCCCTAAATCCCTGAGGTCCCCATCCCTGGGACCCCCATTCCCCCATCCCTGGGGTCTCCATCCCTGAGTTCCTCATTCCCGGGGTCACCATCCCCGGGACCCCCATTCCCCCATCCCTGGGGTCCCCATCTCTGGGGTCTCTGTCCCTGAATCCCTGGGGTTCCCATCCTTGGGGTTCCCGGCCCTAAATCCCTGAGTTCCTCATCCCTGGGGTCCCCATCCCTGGACCCCCATTCCCCCATCCCGGGGTCCCCATTCCCCCATCCCTGTGTCCCCATCCCGGGGTCCCTGTCCCCGGATCCCCATTCCCCCATCCTTGGGGTCCCCATTCCCCCATCTCTGGGTCCCCATCCCTGAGGTCCCCATTCCCCCATCCCTGGGGTCCCCATTCCCCCATCCCGGGGTCCCCATCCCGGGGTCCCCACCTCCCCGAGCCCCTCTCGGTGCCCCGCTCCGGCCGTGCCGCTGACGGTGCCCGCAGCTCTGGGCTGGGCGCTCCTGGCCGTGCTCTCGGTGAGCCTCCCGTCCGCCCTGGCCGTGCTGCTGCTCCCGCTGCGGGCCCGCGGCTCCTTCCGCTCGCTCCTCGCCTTCCTGGTGGCCCTGGCCGTGGGGACGCTCTGCGGGGACGCCCTGCTGCACCTCTGGCCGCACGTAGGTCCCGCCGCGCCGCGGGGGTGGCACCGGGGGCGCGGCGGCGGCGGTGCCGCGGTGCCCTGAGCCGCCGCCTGCCCGTGTCCAGGCGCAGGGGAGGCACCCGGAGGCTCCGGGGGAACCGAGCCCCGCGGTGCTGCAGGGGCTGGCGGTGCTGGGGGGGATCTACCTGCTCTTCGTGCTGGAGCTGCTCCTGGGGATGCTGCGGCGCCGGCGGGAGGCAACGGTGAGAGCACCGGGCGGGCACCGGGCGGGCACCGGGCGGGTACCGGGCGGGTACCGGGGCCAGCTCCGCACGCAACGCCTCCCTTGTCCCCAGGGACGCCGCCATGGAGAGAGCCCCGGCCTGGCCGCGGGGGTCCCGGCACCGTCACGGGCAGGTACGACCCCCCCGCACCCCTCCCCGGACCCCCGGGCCCGGCCCCGGCACCCACCGGAGCGAGCGCGCCCGTCCCGCCGCAGGGACCGAGCTGCGGCGCCTGACGGCACCGGAGGCGGAGCTGGAGCCGAGACCCCCGGAGCCCCCCCGGGAGCCTCCCCAGGGACCCCCCCACGGACACTCCCACGGCCCCGCGCTGCCCCCCGGGCCCGGCGCCGCCGACATCGTCTGGATGGTGGTGCTGGGGGACGGCGTGCACAACCTGACCGACGGGCTGGCCATCGGTGCGCACCGGACGGGAACGGGAACGGGAATGGGGATGGGAACGGGGACGGGAATGGGAATGGGAACGGGAACCGGGATGGGAACGGGAACGGGGACGGCGTGCACAACCTGACCGACGGGCTGGCCATCGGTGCGCACCGGACGGGAACGGGGACGGGGACGGGGAGGGGAACGGGAACGGGAACGGGGACGGGAATGGGGATGGGGACGGGAATGGGGATGGGGACGGGAATGGGGACGGGAACGGGAACCGGGATGGGGACGGGAATGGGGACGGGGATGGGGACGGGAACGGGAACCGGGGACAGGAACGGGAACGGGAATGGGGACAGGAACGGGGATGGGAACGGGAACGGGGACGTGACGGGAACGGGAACCGGGGTGGGAACGGGGACGGGGATGGGAACAGGGACGGGGACGGGGATGGGAACGGGAATGGGAACGGAGATAGGGACGGGGACGGGGATTGGGATGGAGATGGGCACGGATATGGAAGGAGGGGAGGTGCACAAGGACAGGGGGAAAAGTTTCCTCAGGGACAGAAGGACATTGGGGACAGGGGGACAGGGGCCAAGGGCTGCCCGGTGACCGGGCACGGGGCCGGATCGCCCTCCCTCCCTCCCTCCGCAGGAGCCGCCTTCTCCCGCAGCCCGTCCAGCGGGCTCAGCACGGCGCTGGCCGTGCTCTGCCACGAGCTGCCCCACGAGCTCGGTGAGTCCCCGCGCCCCGCGCGTCCCCTCCCCGGCTTGGGGACACCCCCGGTGCCACCGTGCCGTGCCCGCAGGTGACCTGGCGGTGCTGCTGCGGGCGGGGGCGGCCCCGCGCTCGGTCCTGCTGCTCAATCTGCTCTCGGCGCTGCTCTCCTGCCTCGGGGCGCTGGCGGGGGTGGCCCTGGGCCGCGGCGGGACCCCCCTCGCCCCCTGGCTGCTCACGGCCACCGCCGGCATCTTCCTCTACGTGGCCCTGGCCGACATGGTAACGGGGTGGGGGGGGGTTTGGGGGTGTCCGGAGGGGTCTCAGGGGGGTTTGGGGGTGTCCGGGGGGGTCTCAGGGGGGTTTGGGGCTGTCCGGGGGGTCTCATAGAGGATTTGGGGGTGTCCGGGGGTCTCACGGTGGGTTTGGGGGTGTCCGGGAGGGTCTCAGGGGGGGTTTGGGGCTGTCTGGAGGTCTCACAGGGAGTTTGAGGATGTCTGGGAGTCTCAAGGGGTGTTTGGAGGGGGTGTCTGGGGGTCTCACAAGGGGATCTGGGAGTGTCCGGGGGTCTCACAGGGGATTTAGGGGTGTCCGGGGGGGTCTCAGGGGGGTTTGGGGGTGTCCAGAGGGGTCTCAGGGGGGTTTGGGGCTGTCTGGGGGGTCTCAGGGGGGTTTTGGGGGTGTCCGGAGGGGTCTCAGGGGGGGTTTGGGGGTGTCCGGGGGGGTATCAGGGGGGTTTGGGGGTGTCCGGGGGGTCTCACAGAGGGTTTGGGGGTGTCCGGGGGGGTCTCAGGAGGGGTTTGGGGGTGTCCGGGGGTCTCACAGGGAATTTAGGGGTGTCCGGGGGATCTCCCAGTGGGTTTGGGGGTGTATGGGGGGGTCTCAGGAGGGGTTTGGGGGGTGTACGAGGGTCCCACGGGGGGTTTGAGAGTATCCAGGGGGTCTCACAGGGGATTTAGGGGTAGTACGAGGGTCTCACGGTGGGTTTGGGGGTGTCCGGGGGGTCTCACAGAGGGTTTGGGGGTGTCTGGGGGTCTCATGGGGGATTTGGGGGTGTCCAGGGGGTCTCACGGTGGGTTTGGGGCTGTCCGGGGGGTCTCAGGGGGGTTTTGGGGGTGTCCGGGGGGGGTCTCACGGTGGGTTTGGGGGTGTCCGGGGGGGTCTCAGGGGGTTTGGAGCTGTCCGGGGGGGGTCTCAGGTGGGTTTTGGGGTGTCCGGGGGGGTCTCAGGGGGTTTGGAGCTGTCCGGGGGGGGTCTCACGGTGGGTTTGGGGGTGTCCGGGGGGTCTCACGGTGGGTTTGGGGCTGTCCGGGGGTCTCACGGTGGGTTTAGGGCTGTCCGGGGGGTCTCATGGAGGATTTGGGGCTGTCCGGGGGGGTCTCAGGGGGGTTTGGGGCTGTCCGGGGGGGTCTCAGGTGGGTTTTGGGGCTGTCCGGGGGTCTCACGGAGCCCCCCGCTCCTGCCCAGCTCCCCGAGGCGCTGCGCGGCTCCGCCGAGGGCTCCTGGGGCCGTCTGGCGCTGCAGAACGCGGGGTTCCTGCTGGGCGCGGGCATCATGCTGGGCATCGCCCTGGCCGAGGGGCACCTCCGCGCCTGGCTGCAGCCCTGAGCGCCCCCCGCGACCCCCGGACCCTCCCCAGGCCCGGCTTCCCCCCCTCTCCGCAAGAAACCCGGGGGGATCCGCGGTGTCACCCGGGGAGGGGACTCGGGGGTCCCCTCGCTGTGCCCCGGGGGTGGCGCGCGGCTCCGGGGCTGAACCGAATCCGACGGAACCCGAACCCCCCCAGGAGCTGAACCCGAACCCGAATCCTCCTGAACCCGAACCCCCTCCGGGAGCTGAATCCGAATCCTCCCGAGCCCGAACCCTCCTGAGCCCGAACCCTCCCGAGCCCGAACCCTCCCGAGGAGCAGAACCCGAACCCTCCCGAACCCGAACCCCCCCCGGAGCTGAACCCGAACCCGATCCCTCCCGAGCCCGAACCCCCCGAGGAGGTGAACCCGAACCCTCCCGAACCCGAACCCGAACCCTCCCGAGGAGCAGAACCTGAACCCTCCCGAGCCCGAACCGCCCCCGGGAGCTGAACCCGAACCCGAATCCTCCTGAGCCCGAATCCCCCCAGGAGCTGAACCCGAACCCTCCCGAACCCGAGCTCCCCCCGAAGAGCAGAACCCGAACCCTCCCAAGCCTGAACCCCCCCCAGGAGCAGAACCCGAACCCTCCTGAGCCCGAAGCCCCCCGGAGGTGAATCCGAACCCCCCCAGGAGCTGAACCCGAACCTTCCCAAGCCCGAACCCTCCTGAGGAGCTGAACCCGAACCCTCCTGAACCCGAACCCCCCCCGGAGCTGAACCTGAACCCGAATCCTCCTGAGCCCGAACCCCCCCAGGAGCAGAACCCGAACCCCCCCGAGCCCGAACCCCCCCCGAGGAGCAGAACCCGAATCCTCCTGAGCCCGAACCCCCCCCAGGAGCTGAACCCGAACCCTCCCGAACCCGAACCCTCCCGAACCCGAACCCCCCCCGAGGAGCAGAACCCGAACCCTCCCGAGCCCCTCCCGAGCCCGAACCCCCCCCGAGGAGCTGAGGAAGGGGAGCGCCCCCCGGGCACGAGCGGGTTAATCCGAGCCGGAGCCGCAATAAAGGAGCGGGGGAGAGAATGGAGCGAGTCCGAACTGATTTGGGGTTTTTTGTTGTTGTTTTGGGGTTTTTTCCCAGGATTCTGGGGCTGTTCGGGATTCTGGGACCCTCCCAGGGCGGTCTGGGACCCCTCAAGGTTCTGGGAGCCCTCAAGGTTTTGGGAACCCCCCAAGGTTTTGGGACCCCCTCGAGGTTCTGGGACCCTTCAAGATTCTGGGACCCTCCCCAAGGTTTTGGGACCCCCTCGAGGTTCTGGGACCCTTCAAGATTTTGGGACCCCTCAAAGTTCCTGGACCCCTCAAAGTTTTGGGATCCCCCCCCGCCAAGATTTTGGGACCCTTCAAGATTCTGGGACTCCTCAAGATTTTGGAACCCCAAAAAATTTCGGGGCCTCTCAGGGGGGAGTCTGGGACCCCTCAAGTTTCTGGAACCCCTCGAGATTCTGGGACCCCTCAGGGGGGTCTGGGATCCCCCCAAGGTTTTGGGACCCCCCAAAATTCTGGGACCCCCCAAGGTTTTGGGATCCCTCAAGGTTCTGGGACCCCTCAAGATTTTGGGACCCCCCAAGGTTTTGGGACCCCTCAAGGTTTTGGGACCCCTCAAGGTTCTGGGACCCCTCAAGGTTTTGGGACCCCCCCCAAAGTTCTGAGACCCTCAGGGGGGTCCCGACCCCTCCCCCCTCCCCTCCCCCCTCTCTTCCTCCACCCCTGACCCCTCCCCGGGATCATTCTGGGGCAAAACCCCCGAAATTCCCCCAAAACCCACCCAGAACCCCCAGACCCACAAACCGCCAGGAATTCGGGCTGAGAAAAGGCGGAAAAGGAGCAGGAGGGAGGAGCGGGCTCGGGAGGAACTCGGGAGGAGCAGCAGGAACCCCAAAAACCCCCAAAAAAACCCCAAAAAAACCCCAAAATCACCACAACCCAAAGTTCCATGCGAAGTTTCCTTTATTTATTTATTTTCAAGTTGACAGAGAACAATATCGATAACGACTGGGTCGAGTAAGGCTATTTTCCTTTTTTTTTTTTTTTTTTTTGTATTTTTTTAATTCTTTTTTTTATTTTTATTTTTTTTGTTATTTTTTTTTTTAACCCTTTTTCCCCCCCCATCTTTTTGTCCCCCTGAACGAGAAGAGGAGGAGGAGGAGGACGAGGCCCGGGACGAGCACAAGGAGGAGTTTTGTACCTGACAGGTGACGATGAGGTGTTGTTTTTTTAATTTTTTTTTTTTGTATATATTTATTTTTATTTATTTTTTTTTATATTTTTTATCATTTTTTTCTTGTCCTGTCGGCATCAAAGGAACATTTATGTGCATAAAATACAGAGGTGCAGCATTGACACGGAGGATATTAAAGACACAGAGTTGCTACAGATGCCTCAGAGACGTTTTCCCCCCATCCCCTCCAGCCTCACCCCAAAATTCCAAGGATTTTTTTGGGCAGCCCCGGATGTTTTTGGGTGAACCTCGGCTTTTTTTATTTTGAATTATTATTAATTTTCAACGAGTTTTGTGAGTTTTTTTATTGTTGTTTTTAATACATTTCCTTTCGCTGCCGAGCCCAGAAAAATTCCAGCCAGGAGAAGAGGATTGAAGAGCTCCTCGTGTCCTTGGAGAAAATGAAAGGAAGAAAAAAAAAGGGGGAAAAAGGAAAGAAAAGGACAAAAAAAAAAACCCCAAAAGCGGCGGGAGCCGCCGGAAGGGGTCGGGTTTTCATCCTTTGGTTTTCACTGAAGGCAAAGATCCCACCCCGACATTCCCGCCCTCGAACGCCGGGAGAAAATCCGGGATTTAATTTAAATTAAAAATGAAAAATGAAAAAGAGAAGAAAAGAGAAAAGGTTTTTTTCTTTCTGGGGTCTCTGCTGTTGTGGGTTTGGGGTTTCCTCGCTGGGATCTGCACGGAGCCCCCCAAAAACGGGACCAGAACTCGAAATTTTTTGTGTGTTTTGTGTTGGTTTTTTGTTTTTAGTGCTGCGGGTTTGGTTTTTTTAATGATTATTGTTTGATTTTTGATTTTTGATTTTTGATTTTTGATTTTTTGATCTGCCGGATTCCAGCCCCGGGGGGGGGGAGGGGCTGGGGCTGCTCCTGTGGGATGGGGGAGGGGGAGGGGACAGGGACAGGGACAGGGACAGGAGAGGGGACAGGGCTGGAGGAGGTGACAGAAGCGGGACGGGAGGGGACAGGAGAGAGCCAGGGACAGGACAGGGGGACAGGAGCGGGACAGAAGAGGGACGGGAGGGGACAGACAGGGGGACAGGAGCGGGACAGAGCTGAAGGAGGTGACAGAAGGGGGACAGGGGGACACGGGGACAGGGGGACACGGGGACAGAGGGACACGGGGGCTCCTTCAACAACTCCAAGTTCCCCTGGCCGGGGAGCGGCAGCAGCGGCCCCGGGACTGTCCCCAGACTGTCCCCAAATTGTCCCCAGGCTGTCCCGGACTATCCCTGGGTTATCCCCAGACTGTCCCCAGACTGTCCCTGTCTGTCCCTGGCTACCCCGGCTTATCCCGTGCTGTCCCCAAACTGTCCCCAAGTGTCCCTGGACTGTCCCGGGGTTGTCCCCAGGCTAACCCGGCCTATCCTGGACTGTCCCCAGGCTGTCCCTGTCTATCCCGAGCTTGTCCCGTGCTGTCCCCAAGCTGTCCCTGGGCTATCCCGAGATTGTCCCAGGCTAACCCGGGCTGTCCCCAGGCTGTCCCCCTGTCCCCAGCTGTCTCTGGTCTATCCCGGGATGTCCCCACACTGTCCCCGTGCTGTCCCCGTCTATCCTGGGCTATCCCGAGATTGTCCCAGGCGAACCCGTGCTGTCCCCAGGCTGTCCCCAAACTGTCCCCAGGCTATCCCGGGTTTTCCCAGGATGTCCCCAGACTGTCCCAAAGCTGTCCCTGTCTATCCGGGGCTATCCCGGGGTTATCCCAGGCTGCTCAAGGCCAACCCCGGCTGTCCCCAAACTGTCCCCAGGCTATCCTGGGCTATCCCAGGATGTCCCCAGACTGTCCCCAAGCTGTCCCCGATCTGTCCCTGTCTATCCCGGGCTATCCCAGGGTAGTCCCAGGCTAACCTGGGCTATCCCAGGGTTGTCCCCAGGCTATCCCGGGTTATCCCAGGATGTCCCCAGACTGTCCCCATGCTGTCCCTGTCTAACCCGGGCTATCCCAGCCTGTCCCTGGGCTATCCCGGGCTGTCCCCAGGCTGTCCCCAAACTGTCCCCAGGCTAACCCGGGCTATCCCAGGATGTCCCCAGACTGTCCCCGTGCTGTCCCTGTCTAACCCGGGCTATCCCAGCCTGTCCCTGGGCTATCCCGGGCTGTCCCCAAACTGTCCCCAGGCTATCCCGGGCTATCCCGTGGTTGTCCCAGGCTAACCAGGGCTGTCCCCAGGCTATCCTGGACTATCCCAGGATGTCCCCAGATTGTCCCCAAGCTGTCCCCGATCTGTCCCTGTCTATCCCGGGCTATCCCAGTGTAGTCCCAGGCTAACCTGGGCTATCCCGGGGTTGTCCCCAGGCTATCCCGGGCTATCCCAGGATGTCCCCAGACTGTCCCCATGCTGTCCCTGTCTAACCCGGGCTATCTCAGCCTGTCCCCAGGCTATCCCGGGCTGTCCCTGGGCTATCCCGGACTGTCCCCAAACTGTCCCCTGTCTAACCCGGGCTATCCCAGTCTGTCCCCAAGCTGTCCCCGATCTGTCCCTGTCCATCCCGGGCCATCCCAGGGTTGTCCCTGTCTATCCCGGGCTGTCCCCAGCTGTCCCTGGGCTATCCCGGCTTTGTCCCAGCCTGTCCTGGGTCTGTCCCCGCTCTGTCCCGGCTCTGTCCCGCTCTGTCCCGGGTCTGTCCCCGCTCTGTCCCTGCTCTGTCCCGGCTCTGTCCCGCTCTGTCCCGGGTCTGTCCCCGCTCTGTCCCCGCTCTGTCCCCGCTCTGTCCCAGTCCCTCCCGGGTCTGTCCCGGTCCCTCCCGCTCTGTCCCGGGTCTGTCCCCGCTCTGTCCCGGGTCTGTCCCCGCTCTGTCCTGGGTCTGTCCCGGTCTGTCCCGGTCCCTCCCGGCTCTGTCCCGGTACATTCAGTGTTTGTCGCAGTTTATGGCTCAGGGGCGGCGCCCTCTCTCGGGCAGTGCAAAATCCCCCCGGGACTCGCCAATCTCCGCTCGGATTTTTTATTTTTAATTTATTTTTGTGCTGTTGGGTTCTTTCTTTTTTTTTTTTTTTCTTTTTTTTAAAATTTTTTAGCTTTTTTTTTTAAATAATATTTTTCTTTTTTTTTTTTTTTGCTCTTCCTCTCTCTCTCTCTCTCTCAAAACCACAACTTCCCTTTGTCCATTCATTCCCTAAAAATGAAATTATTTTAATTTTTTTTTCAATTTTTTTTCCTTTTTTTTCTTTCCCCCAATCTCTCATTTTTTTTAAATTCCAACTGAAAAAATAAAGCCCGAGCCACTCTCACCTCCCTCTCTCGCTGCTCTCTAAAGGGAACCCAGAAATGCCTTTTTTTTTTTAACAAAAGTGCTTCAAGACTTCAGCAAGTGCTTTGGACCAAAGGGTGGGAGAGAAACTTCCTTTTTTTTGGGTTTTTTTTTGGGATTTTTTGGGGATTTTTTTAGGGATTTTTTGGGGATTTTTGGGGGATTTTTTTGGAATTTTTTTTAATTTTTTGGGGGATTTAAAAAAATTTTTTAGGAATTTTTTTGGGGATTTTTTGGGATTTTTTTGAGGATTTTTGGGATTTTTTTGAGGATTTTTTGGGATTTTTTTGAGGATTTTTTGGGATTATTTTAATTTTTTTTTTGAATTTTTGGAAGATTTCTTTAAATTTTTTGGGGTTATTTTAGATTTTTTTCCATGTTATTTTATTTTCCAGAAGGTCAGGATAAGGAATCTGTTCCAAACCAACCAATGGGGACGAAAGTGAAATAAATTTTCTCGACTTTGGCATCAAAAGGATGAAAAATTTTGGGGAAATTTTGAATTTTTTTTTGGGGGGGCAGCAGAAGTTTCCCTCCATCCCTTTTTTTTTTTTTGTGGTTTTTTTTTTGCTTTTTTTTGCTTTTTTAAACAACTCACAAGGGGAAAAAAACCCAAAAATAAACAAAAAAAAAAAAAATTAATTAATTAATTTAAAAAAATCCAATCTGGTTTAGCAAAATAAATGCAATTAATTCTTGGATTATTAATGAAATTGTCAAGCTGAATTAAAGGAGAACAAGACTGGGACAACCCCAAAAAGAACAAAAAAGCCACAAAATTTCAAATTTTTCCCCTTTTTTTCCACCCCCTTTTCTCCCCTCTCCCCTCTGGAACCTCCTCGCCCTTCATTAGCATCGGTGTTAATTAATAATAATTAATGTTATTATTAATTAATGTGATTTTTAATGATTATTTTAATTTTTTTTCAGCCCTTTTGGGGTTTGATTGTCTCTGAGCAGAGGTGACAATGTGGGGATGGCAGGAGGGGTGGGTTAAAAATTTAAAAAAAAAGAAAAAAAATCAAAATATTCCTCAAAAATGAGGAGGAAAGGAGAAATTTTCATGTGATGGTGAAAAAAAAAGGGGGAGAAATCTTCTCCCAAAAAATTCACACAAAAATCTCAAAAACATCCCCAAAAAATCCCCAAAAATCCCAGAAAAATCCCCCCCAAAATAAAAAAAAATTCCCCCAAAATATCCCAAAAATCCCCCCAAAAAATCCCCGAAAAATCCCCCAAATTATCCCCCAAAAATCCCAAAAATTTTCCCCAAAATAAAAAAAAATCGCCCAATAAATCCCCCAAAAATCCCAAAAAATCTCCCAAAAATTCCCCCCATATCATCCCAAAAATCCCCCCCCAAAATCCCAAAATATCCCCCTAAAATCCCAAGAAATCCCAAAAAATTCCTCCAAAAATCCCCAAAATTCCCCCCCCAAAATTTCCCCGAAAATCCCAGAAAAGTCCCCCAAAAATAAAAAAAAATCCCCCCCAAAATCCCTCAAAAATTCCTAAAAATAATTTTTAAAATCCCCCCAAAATCCCAAATTATCTCCAAAAAAATCCCCCCAAAATCCCCAAAAAATCCCAAAAAATAATTTAAAAATCCCCCAAAAAATCACAAATTATCCCCCCCAAAAAAGCCCCAAAAATAATAAAAAGAATCCCCCAAAATCCCAAATTATCCCCAAAAAATTCCCCAAAAATTCCCAAAAAAAGCCCCAAAAATTCCCCCCTAACATCTCAAAAAATCCCAAATAAATCCCCCCCAAAAAACCCAAAAATCTCAAAAAAATCCCCAAAAAATCCCCCAAAAATCCCCAAAAAATCCCAAATAAATCCCCTGAAAAATCCCCCAAAAAATCCCAAAATTCCCCCAAAAAAGGAAAAAAAAAAGGGAAATAAAAATAAAATTAAATTTGGAAAGAAGAAAAAAATATCTTAAAAAAAAAAGGAAAAAAAATCTTTTTAAAAAGGGGAAAAATTAAAAATAAAAAGGAAAAATTAAAAATAAAAAGGAAAAAATAAAAAAAAAAGAAAATATTTAAAAAAAATTAAAATTTTCTGCCCCTCTGAAGTGCCTGGAGCTCCCCCAGGGAGGATTTTGAGTGCTTGGGGTGGGGGAGCCCTGAAAAGAAATCAAAATTTGATTTTTACCCCTCCAAAAATTTCTATTTGGTTTGAAAAAAGTTCGGCTTTGGTTCGAAAATAAAATTAAAATTAAATTAAAATTAGAAAAAAAAAGTTTTGTCTGCAAATGGGTGGGAAAATAAAGGGAAAACAATAAAAAAATGGAATTTTGGTTTAAAAAATGTCATTTTTTATGGGGTGAGGAGCTGCAAAATTCCCCAAAATTCTCCAAATTTCTGGAATTTTCTCTCTGCATCCCCATCTTTGGTTTGAACAGAGTCCTGGAAAGAGGAAAAAAATTGGATTTTTTTGGGTTTTGTTGCAATAATTGAGAATAAAAAAATCAAAATCGAACCCGCCAGTGCAAAATTCTTGTAAAAAATGAATTAAAATGAAAAAAAAATCCAAATATTTTGTTCATACAAAGCAAAATCTGGCAAAAAATTCAAAATATCGAGGCAGGGTTGTGGGCAAAGGAGCTGCAAGTGCATTTTGTTTCTTTAGGAAAGGTTAAAATTGGAATTTTTAACTTTTTTAAATTTTTTTGGTTGTTTTTTTAAGGTTTTTCTAGAAATAATTTGATTTTTTTTTAAAGGAAAAGATAAACAAGTGAGCAATAGGGGGGGGAAAAAAAGTGATTTTTAGGAGGTGAGAAATTGGTAAAAAATGGGAAAAATAACAAAAAAATAACAAAAAAAAAAAGAAAATGGAGAGAATCTGTAAAGTGCCGGGGTGGGAGGAGGCTCCAGGGTTTATTCCCATTATAATTTGATTTTTTTTGGATTTATTTCCTTAAACTGAGCTGCCAGGGGGAACAGGGAGGGGAAATTTGGGGAGTTTGGAGTGGATTTATGGGGAGGGGAGAGGGGAGAGTCCCACCCTGGCTGGAGAGAAACCCCCAAAGAATCCCAAATAATTCACAAATAATCCCCATATAATTCCTAAATAATCCCCAAATAATCTCCAATTAATTTCCAAATAATTCCTAAATAATTTCCAAATAATCCCCAAATAATTCCTAAATAATCTCCAATTAATTCCCAAATAATTCCAAATAATTTCAAATAATCCCCAAATTAATTCCCCCCCCTGGCTGGACAGAAATCTCCAAATAATCCCAAATAATTCCCAATTAATTCCAAAATAATCCCCAAATAATTCCTAAATAATTCCTAATTAATTCCCAAATTCCCACCCTGGCAGGAGAGAAATCCCCAAATAATTCCCAAATAATTCCCAAAGAATTCCCCAAGAATTCCCAAATAATCCCCAATAATTCCCAAATATTTCACAGTTAATCCCCAGATAATCCCCAAATTAATTCCCAAATTCCCACCCTGGCAGGACAGAAATCTCCAAATAATTCCCAAATAATTCCCAAATTAATTCTTAAATAATTCCTAATTAATTCCCAAATTAATTCCTAAATTCCCACCCTGGCAGGACAGAAATCCCCAATTAATCCCCAAATAATTTCCAAATAATCTTCAAATAATCCCTAAATAATTCCCAAATAATCCCCAAATAATTCCCAAATAATCCCCAAATAATTCCCAAATTCCCACCCTGGCAGGACAGAAATCTCCAAATAATTCCCAAATAATTTCCAAATAATTCTCAAATAATTCCTAATTAATTCCCAAATAATTCCCAAATTAATTCCCAAATTCCCACCCTGGCAGGACAGAAATCTCCAAATAATCCCCAAATAATTTCCAAATAATTCTCAAATAATTCCTAAATAATTCCCAAATAATCCCCCAAAAAATCCCCAATTAATCCCCAATAAATCCCCAATTAATCCCCAACAAATCCCCAATTAATCCCCAATCAATCCCCAATAAATCCCCAATGAATCCCCAATCAATCCCCAATAAATCCCCAATCAATCCCCAATTAATCCCCAATAAATCCCCAATCAATCCCCAATTAATCCCCAATTAATCCCCAATTCATTCCCAGCCTGGCCCAGAGTTTGGGTTTGTTCTGCTCCCGGCTGAGCCCAGGGCTGGAAATGGGAGGGAATTGCTGGGGGTGAAATGAAATCCCAAAGGAATTTTGGAACCTTGGGATGGGAAGAAAAATGTTGGGAAAGAAAGAAAGAAAAATGTTGGGAGTGAAACAAAAACAGCAGGAATGAAACAGAGAGGCCAGGGAGCGAACAAAACCCAGAAGGGAACAAAAATCCAGAGGGAAACAAAAATCCAGAGGGAAACAAAAATCCAGAAGGGAACAAAAACTCAGAAGGAAATAAAAACCCAGAAGGGAACAAGGAGGGAGGGGAGGAAATGGCTCCCATCAGCCCAGAGGGAAAATCCAACTGCACTGCCTGGTGCCAGCCTGAATCCTGCCAGCCCAAATCCTGCCAGGGATGTGCCAGGGGTGTGCCAGCCCCAAATCCTGACAGGGATGTGCCAGGGATGTGCCAGCCCAAATCCTGCCAGCCCAAATCCTGCCCCTGCCAGTCCCTGCCAGCCCAAATCCTGCCTTTTCCATCCCAGGGATGTGCCAGCCCAACCCCTGCCAACCCAAATCCTGCCCCTTCCAGCTCTTGCCAGCCAGGGAAGGCTGGGAGGGTACCAGGAACGTGCCAGCCCAAATCCTGCCCCTTTAATCCCAAGGATGTGCCAGCCCAAATCCTGCCAGCCCAAATCCTGCCCCTTTTATCCCAAGGATGTGCCAGCCCAAATCCTGCCCTTTCCAGCCCCTGTCAGCCCAAATCCTGCCCCTCCAGCTCCTGCCCAGCCAGGGAGGGCACAGGGATGGAACCAGGAACGTGCCAGCCTAAATCCTGCCCTTCCAGCCCCTGCCAGCCAAGGAGGGCACCGGGAATGGGACTGGTGATGTGCCAGCCCAAATCCTGCCCCTTCAATCCCAAGGATGTGCCAGCCCAAATCCTGCCAGCCCAAATCCTGCCCCTCCAGCCCAAATCCTGCCCCTTCAATCCCAAGGATGTGCCAGCCCAAATCCTGCCCCTCCAGCCCAAATCCTGCCCTTTACAGCCCCTGCCAGCCCAAATCCTGCCCCTTCCAGCCCAAATCCTGCCCCTCCAGCCCAAATCCTGCCAGCCAAGGAGGGCATAGGGGGATGTGCCAGCCCAAATCCTGCCCCTCCAGCTTCTGCCAGCCAGGGAGGGCACCGGGAATGGGACTGGGGATGTGGCAGCCCAAATCCTGCCCCTTCCAGCCCAAATCCTGCCCTTTCCATCCCCTGCCAGCCCAAATCCTGCCCCTTCCAGCCCAAATCTTGCCCCTCCAGCCCAAATCCTGCCCCTCCAGCCCAAATCCTGCCCTTTCCAGCCCCTGTCAGCCCAAATCCTGCCCCTCCAGCTCCTGCCCAGTCAGGGAGGGCACAGGGATGGAACCAGGAACGTGCCAGCCCAAATCCTGCCAGCCAAGGAGGGCATGGGGGGATGTGCCAGCCCAAATCCTGCCCTTTACAGCCCCTGCCAGCCCAAATCCTGCCCCTCCAGCCCCTGCCAGCCAGGGAGGGCACAGGGAATGGGACTGGTGATGTGCCAGCCTAAATCCAGCCCCTCCACCCCAAATCCTGCCCTTTCCATCCCCTGCCAGCCCAAATCCTGCCCCTCCAGCCCAAATCCTGCCCCTCCAGCCCAAATCCTGCCCCTCCAGCCCCTGCCAGCCAGGGAGGGCACCGGGACCGTGCCTGGCACCGCTCTGACCGCGCTGGTACCGCACAAACCCCGAACTCTCGGCCTCTCCCCCACCCTCACCCACCCCACGCTGGGCCCGCCCGGTCTTGTTCTCCTTTAAAGTGCCCTAGATTGATAGAATTTCTAAATAAATAGAATAAAGGTATCGGGTCACCCGTGGCCGGGGAAAGGGGGGGAGGTCACTCCGAGTAGCAGCCGTCCAGGCCGATGGCGCTGTGGCGATCCTTGGAGTAGGGGCAGGAGGAGCCGTTCGGGAGGGCCCCGCAGGCCGGCACCGGCACCGGGAGGGCCCCGCGGGCCGGCACCGGGAGGGCCCCGCAGGCCGGCACCGGGAGGGCCCCGCAGGCCGGCACCGGCACCGGGAGGGCCCCGCAGGCCGCCGCCGCCGCCTTGGCCGCGATGCCGCAGTTCGTGAGGAGGCTGAGGCTGAAGGAGCCGAGCGCGTCCTTGGGCGGGAAAGGCTTCATGGTGGAGAGGATCAGTGCCAGGCAGTCGGCCACGTCCTTGTTGGGGGCACACGCCAGGGCCGGGGTGTGACCTGAGGGAGCAGAGAGGCGGCGGTGAGGAGGTGAGGGGATGGGGGTGTGAGGGGATGGGGCTGTGAGGGTGTGAGGGTGTGAGGGTGTGTGAGGGTGTGTGAGGGTGTGTGAGGGTGTGAGGGTGTGAGGGGGTGTGAGGGGATGGGGGTGTGAGGGTGTGAGGGGGTGTGAGGGTGTGAGGGTGTGTGAGGGTGTGAGGGTGTGAGGGGGGTGTGAGGGTGTGAGGGTGAGAGGGTGTGAGGGGTGTGAGGGTGTGTGAGGGGATGGGGGTGTGAGGGGGGTGTGAGGGTGTGAGGGTGTGTGAGGGTGTAAAGGAGAGGGTGTGTGAGGGTGTGTGAGGGTGTGAGGGGGTGTGAGGGGATGGGGGTGTGAGGGGATGGGGGTGTGAGGGTGTGTGAGGGTGTGTGAGGGTGTGTGAGGGTGTGAGGGGGTGTGAGGGGATGGGGGTGTGTGAGGGTGTGTGAGGGGGTGTGAGGGTGTGTGAGGGTGTGTGAGGGTGTGTGAGGGTGTGAGGGTGTGAGGGGGTGTGAGGGTGTGAGGGTGTGAGGGTGTGAGGGTGTGAGGGGATGGGGGTGTGAGGGTGTGAGGGTGTGAGGGTGTGTGAGGGTGTGAGGGGGTGTGAGGGTGTGAGGGTGTGAGGGTGTGAGGGTGTGAGGGTGTGTGAGGGTGTGAGGGGATGGGGGTGTGAGGGTGTGAGGGGGTGTGAGGGTGTGTGAGGGTGTGTGAGGGGTGTGAGGGTGTGAGGGGTGTGAGGGGTGGGGGTGTGTGAGGGTGTGAGGGTGTGAGGGTGTGAGGGGATGGGGGTGTGAGGGTGTGTGAGGGGGTGTGAGGGTGTGTGAGGGTGTGAGGGTGTGAGGGGTGTGAGGGTGTGAGGGGTGTGAGGGGGTGTGAGGGTGTGTGAGGGTGTGAGGGTGTGAGGGGGTGTGAGGGGGTGTGAGGGGGTGTGAGGGTGTGAGGGGGTGTGTGAGGGTGTGTGAGGGTGTGAGGGTGTGTGAGGGTGTAAAGGAGAGGGTGTGTGAGGGGGTGTGAGGGTGTGAGGGTGTGTGAGGGGGTGTGAGGGTGTGTGAGGGTGTGAGGGTGTGTGAGGGTGTGAGGGTGTGTGAGGGTGAGTGAGGGTGTGAGGGGATGGGGGTGTGAGGGTGTGTGAGGGTGTGAGGGTGTGAGGGTGTGTGAGGGTGTGTGAGGGTGTGAGGGTGTGTGAGGGGGTGTGAGGGTGTGAGGGGGTGTGAGGGTGTGAGGGTGTGTGAGGGTGTGAGGGGGTGTGAGGGTGTGAGGGGTGTGAGGGGTGTGAGGGTGTGAGGGGTGTGAGGGTGTGAGGGTGTGAGGGTGTGAGGGTGTGTGAGGGGTGTGAGGGGTGTGAGGGTGTGAGGGTGTGAGGGTGTGAGGGTGTGTGAGGGTGTGAGGGGGTGTGAGGGTGTGAGGGGTGTGAGGGGGTGTGAGGGTGTGAGGGTGTGAGGGGTGTGAGGGGTGTGAGGGTGTGAGGGTGTGAGGGTGTGAGGGTGTGTGAGGGTGTGTGTGGGTGTGAGGGTGTGTGAGGGTGTGTGAGGGGTATGAGGGTGTGAGGGGGTGTGAGGGTGTGTGAGGGTGTGTGAGGGTGTGAGGGGTGTGAGGGTGTGAGGGGGTGTGAGGGGGTGTGAGGGGATGGGGCTGTGAGGGTGTGAGGGTGTGAGGGGGTGTGAGGGTGTGTGAGGGTGTGAGGGTGTGTGAGGGTGTGAGGGTGTGAGGGGGGTGTGTGAGGGGGTGTGAGGGTGTGAGGGGGGTGTGTGAGGGGGTGTGAGGGTGTGTGAGGGTGTGAGGGTGTGTGAGGGTGTGAGGGGTGTGAGGGTGTGAGGGTGTGTGAGGGTGTGAGGGGGTGTGAGGGTGTGAGGGGTGTGAGGGGGTGTGAGGGTGTGAGGGTGTGAGGGGTGTGAGGGGTGTGAGGGTGTGAGGGTGTGAGGGTGTGAGGGTGTGTGAGGGTGTGTGTGGGTGTGAGGGTGTGTGAGGGTGTGTGAGGGGTATGAGGGTGTGAGGGGGTGTGAGGGTGTGTGAGGGTGTGTGAGGGTGTGAGGGGTGTGAGGGTGTGAGGGGGTGTGAGGGGGTGTGAGGGGATGGGGCTGTGAGGGTGTGAGGGTGTGAGGGGGTGTGAGGGTGTGTGAGGGTGTGAGGGTGTGTGAGGGTGTGAGGGGTGTGAGGGTGTGAGGGGGTGTGAGGGTGTGAGGGGGTGTGAGGGTGTGAGGGTGTGAGGGTGTGAGGGGGTGTGAGGGTGTGTGAGGGTGTGAGGGTGTGAGGGTGTGAGGGTGTGAGGGGATGGGGGTGTGAGGGTGTGAGGGGTGTGGGGGTGTGAGGGTCACACTCACACTCACTCACACTCACTCACACACTCACACTCACACTCACACTCACTCTCCTCACTCACCTTCTTCATCCACAGCCAGCACGGTGGCCCCGCGGCTGAGCAGGGCCTGCACCACCGAGGCCAGGCCGTTCCGCGCCGCGATGTGCAGCGGCCTGGGGGGGGGAGAGCAGCACAGACCCTAAATCCAACCCTGAATCCCACCCTAAATCCAACCCCAAATCCAACCCTAAACCCCACCCCAAATCCAACCCTAAATCCAACCCTAAACCCCACCCTAAATCCAACCCCAAATCCAACCCTAAACCCCACCCCAAATCCAACCCCAAATCCAACCCTGAATCCCACCCTAAATCCAACCCTAAACCCCACCCTGAAATCCCACCCTGGAACCCCACCTCAAATCCGACCCTAAATCCAACCCTAAACCCCACCCTAAATCTAACCCGAGCTCACCTGTTGCCCCATTCCCCAGTTTTCCCCCATTCCCACATTTCCCAGTTCCCCATTCCCAGTCCCCATTCCCAGTTCCCCCATTCCCAGTTTCCCCATTCCCAGTTTCCCATCCCCCGTTCCCAGTTTTTCCCCCATTCCCAGTTCCCCCATTCCCAGTTTCCCCGTTCCCAGTTTCCCCGTTCCCAGTTCCCCGTTCCCAGTTTCCCCATTCCCAGTTCCCCATTCCCAGTTCCCCCATTCCCAGTTTCCCCATTCCCAGTTTCCCATCCCCCGTTCCCAGTTTCCCCCATTCCCAGTTCCCCATTCCCATTCCCAGTTTCCCCGTTCCCAGTTCCCCCGTTCCCAGTTCCCCATTCCCAGTTTCCCATCCCCCATTCCCAGTTCCCCCGTTCCCAGTTTCCCCATTCCCATTCCCAGTTCCCCCATTCCCATCCCCCGTTCCCAGTTCCCCGTTCCCAGTTTCCCAGTCCGGCCCAGCTGTGCAAACACTCACATCTGCAGGGCACTGTTGCTTGCATTGATAAGGCCAAGGTCTTGGGTTTCCCCCAGGATCAACAAGGCACACTTTTCATGGCCCTGGGGACACACGGGGACATTCCCTGCGCCTCTGCTGCCAGCCAGGCCCTGCTGGCCCCACCGCCCTCCTCGGCGTGGACAGAGTGACCACCAGGGACAGAGGGACCACCAGGGACAGAGTGACCACCAGGGAATGGACAGAGTGACCACCAGGGACAGAGTGACCACCAGGGAATGGACAGAGGGACCACCATGGACAGAGTGACCGCCAGGGAATGGACAGAGTGACCACCAGGGACAGAGTGACCGCCAGGGAATGGACAGAGTGACCACCAGGGACAGAGGGACCGCCAGGGAATGGACAGAGTGACCACCAGGGACAGAGTGACCGCCATGGAATGGACAGAGTGACCACCAGGGAATGGACAGAGTGACCACCATGGACAAAGTGACCACCATGGAATGGACAGAGTGACCACCATGGGTTGGACAGAGTGACCACCATGGGTTGGACAGAGTGACCACCATGGTATGGGCAGAGTGACCACCATGGAATGGACAGAGTGACCACCACGGAATGGACAGAGTGACCACCAGGGAATGGACAGAGTGACCACGGGCTCTGGTGGCCACCAGGGAATGGACAGAGTGACCACCATGGAATGGACAAAGTGACCCCAAGGCTCTGGCTGCCACCATGGCTTGGGAGTGACCACCATGGGTTGGACAGAGTGACCGCCATGGAATGGACAGAGTGACCACCATGGGTTGGACAGAGTGACCACCATGGGTTGGACAGAGTGACCCCAGGCCCCGGCTGCCCCCTGCCCAGGGCACACCCCATGTGCCACCCGTGCCACCCGTGCCAGCCCCGTGTCCCCACCTTGCTGCAGGCCAGGTGAAGAGCTGTGTTCTTGTTGACATCCAGCACAGTAATATTTGCTTTTGCTTGGAACAGCAGGAACTCTGCAGGGAGGAGGAGGAGGAGGAGAAGAACTGGTGAGGAAGAGCAAAAAATGTCCCCAGCTGTGTCCCCTCCTTGGGGAACGGCAGCACCCCAGGAACTCAGATTTTAAATTTGATTTTTGGTGCGTCCTCTCCTCGGGGACCAGCAGTACCCACCGAGTGCCGCCATGTGCCCGCTCTCCATCCCCGGTACCCCGTACCCGGTACCCACCGAGCGCCGCCGTGTGCCCGCTCACACCCCGGTACCCCGTACCCGGTACCCCGTGCCCGGTTCCCGGTACCCACCGAGCGCCGCCGTGTGCCCGCTCACACCCCGGTACCCCATACCCAGTACCCCGTACCCGGTACCCCGTACCCACCGAGCGCCACCGTGTGCCCGCTCCCTGATGCCCCATTCCCCGTACCCAGTACCCCATACCCCGTACCCCATACCCCATACCCCGTACCCCATACCCACCGAGCGCCGCCGTGTGCCCGCTCTCCGATGCCCCATTCCCCGTGCCCCATACCCGGTACCCGGTTCCCGGTACCCACCGAGCGCTGCCGTGTGCCCGCTCTCCGATGCCCCATTCCCCGTGCCCCATACCCGGTTCCCGGTTCCCGGTACCCACCGAGCGCCGCCGTGTGCCCGCTCTCCGATGCCACCATCAGGGGGGTCCTGCCCAGTTTGTCGGCCGAGTCCACGTGGGCCTGGTGGCGCAGCAGCAGCTGCAGCCCCCGGACGTTGTCAGCGAAGGCCGCGGCGTGAAGGGGGGTCCTGGGGAGACACAGAGGTCAGGGCTGGCACGGCTGGGGTTCATCATTCCAGAATATTCCAATTTTTTTAGTTCATATTTTCATCATATTCATAATTTTGTGCTCATATTTTCATAATATCCACAATATTTAGTCTGTTATTTCATAATATTCATAATTTTGAGTTCATATTTTTCATCATATTCATATTTTGGTGCTCCTATTTTCATAATATTCATAATTTTTAGTTCATATTTTCATAATATGGATAATTTTGAATTCATATTTTCATAATATTCATCATTTTGACTTCATATTTTCATTCTATTCACACACTTGGCTGTAGCCCTGCTGGGTTCTTTTAATAAATACACAATCCTTGTAATAATAATAATGAAATAATCAAATAAATCCTTAATTAAATTCACATTAATCAATGAAAACGATCAAACAAACAAAGAAAAAAAAATTGAGTCACTTTTAATAAATGGACAATTCTGATATTATTATTATTATTATTATTATTATTATTATTATTATTATTATTATTATTATTATTATTATTATCATTATCACTATCATTATCATTAATAATAGTAGTAATATTATTATTATTAGTAGTAGTAATACATTAGTATAATTAATATAATTATATCAATTATTATAATTAATATAATTGTATTAATTAATAATTAATAATTAATTAATTAATTCCCAGAAACCAAGTTTCCCACCTTCCTTTGGCATCTCTGCTATTAACAATCTTGGCACCCAATGCTTCCACCAGCATTTCAGCGGTGCCGTCCTGGTTGTTAATTCTGCAGGAGGGAGAGAATTGGGCTGAAAATTCCCCTTTTGGGGGCTCCAAGGCTGGAATTATTGCAATTATTTTGGGGGTAAAATTCCCTTTTTTAGCCCACCCAGGTGCCCAAACCCCAGGATTATTTCGAGGTAAAATTCCCCTTTCAGCCCATCCTATAAGTTTCAAGGCCTGGAGTTGTTTTGGGGTGAAATTCCCCATTTGGAGGCTCCAAGGCCTGGAATTATTGGAATTATTTTTGGGGTAAAACTCCCCTTTCAGCCCATCCCAGGGACTCCAAACCCCAGGATTATTTTTAGGTAAAATTCTCTTTTCAGCCCATCCAGGCGCCCAAACCCCAGGATTATTTTGGGGTGAAATTTTGGGGCGAAATTCCCTTTTTGTCCCACCCAGGCCCCCAAACCCCAGGACTATTTTGGGGTGAAATTTTGGGGTGAAATTCCCTTTTTCAGCCCATCCCAGGTGCCCAAACCCCAGGATTATTTTGGGGGTAAAATTCCCTTTTCAGCCCATCCCAGGGACTCCAAACCCCAGAATTATATTTAGGTAAAATTCCCTTTTCAGCCCATCTCAGGTGCCCAAACCCCAGGATTTTTTTTAGGATAAAATTCCCTTTTCAGCCCATCCAGGTGCCCAAACCCCAGGATTATTTTTAGGTAAAATTCCCTTTTCACCCCATCCAGGTGCCCAAACCCCAGGATTATTTCAGGATAAAATTCCCTTTTTGTCCCACCCAGGCCCCCAAACCCCAGAATTATTTTTAGGATAAAATTCCCTTTTCAGCCCATCCAGGTGCCCAAACCCCAGGATTATTTTGGTGTGAATTCCCTTTTTAGCCCATCCCAGGATCTCCAAGGTCTGGAATTATTGCAATTATTTTGGGGTAAAATTCCCCTTTTTAGCCCATCCCAGGAACCCAAACCCCAGGATTATTTCAGGATAAAATTCCCTTTTCGGCCCATCCAGGCCCCCAAACCCCAGGACTATTTTGGGGTGAAATTTTGGGGTGAAATTCCCTTTTTGATCCACCCAGGCCCCCAAACCCCAGGATGATTTCGGTATAAAATTCCCTTTTTGGCCCATCCAGGTGCCCAAACCCCAGGATTATTTCAGGATAAAATTCCCTTTTTGGCCCATCCAGGTGCCCAAACCCCAGGACTATTTTGGGGTGAAATTTTGGGTTGAAATTCCCTTTTCAGCCCACTCCAGCCACCCAAACCCCAGAATTATTTTGGGGTAAAATTCCCTTTTTGTCCCACCCAGGCCCCCAAACCCCAGGATTATTTTGGGGTGAAATTTTGGGTTGAAATTCCCTTTTTGGCCCATCCATGTGCCCAAACCCCAGGATTATTTTGGGGTGAAATTTTGGGTTGAAATTCCCTTTTTGTCCCACCCAGACCCCCAAACCCAGGATGATTTCGGGGTGTCACTTACACTGCACAGTGCAATGGAGTAAAGGGATTTCCCTCTAGGTAAGCAAACGGGTTGTGTTCAAGTAACAATTCAAGACAATCTTCGTGCCCTGAGGGGACAGGAACAGCTGCAGCAGCTTTGCCCCAAATCCCCAAAATCCCAAAAGCTGCAAAATCCCCCCCAGAGCGTCCAGTCCAGGCTGGGAGTGACCCCAGCCCCGAGTGCCACCTCGTCCCTGGGGACACCAAAGCTCCCAGGGCAGCTCCTGAGCGCCTTTAATTCCTCCTGGAATTCCCCCCTGAGCCTCCTGTCCTCCAGGCACTTCCAGAACCTTCTATTCCTCCTGCAATTCCACCCTGAGCCTCTACTGGGGGAATTTGGGGCTGTTCCTTCTCCTCCTGCTGTTGCCTGGAGCAGATCCTGATCCCAATCCCCCATCAGGGAGTTTTGGGTTGGGAATTCCCCCCTGATCCTTCTTCCCTCCAGGCACTTCCAAAGCCTGAGCACCTTTAATTCCTCCTGAAATTCCCCCCTGAGCCTCCTGTCCTCCAGGCACTTCCAGAACCTTCTATTCCTCCTGCAATTCCACCCTGAGCGTCTCCTGGGGGAATCTGGGGCTGTTTCCTCTTGTTCTGCTGCTCCTGGGAGCAGATCCTGATCCCAATCCCCCATCAGGGAGCTGTGGGGTGGGAATTCTCCCCTGATCCTCTGCTCCAGGCACTTCCAGAACCTTTAATTCCTCCTGAAATTCCCCCCTGAGCCTCTCCTGGGGGAATCTGGGGCTGTTCCTTCTCCTCCTGCTGTTCCCTGGAGCAGATCCTGACCCTGGAGTTCCCCCCTGAGCCTCCTTTTCTCCCTGGGCACTTCCACAGCCTGACCCCCTTTTCCAGGAGGAAATTCCTCCTCATGTCCATCCTGAGCCTCTCCTGGCACAGCTCGGGGACCATTTCAAGGTTTGGGGGATGCAGGAAAAGGGAAACTGAGGCAGGGGTGAGATGCTGAATTTTGGGGTTTGGGGTCTCACCACTGTAAGAAGCCCAGTTCATGGGCGAGTAGTCCACAAACCCAAATAAAAAACCCCAGAAAAACAAAAAAAAACCCCAAAACCCCCAGAAAAACCCA
This sequence comes from Fringilla coelebs, assembly GCF_963513975.1. Lineage (NCBI taxonomy): Eukaryota > Metazoa > Chordata > Aves > Passeriformes > Fringillidae > Fringilla > Fringilla coelebs. The sequence goes on from NC_140056.1 coordinate 1,275,141, forward strand.
GAAAAATCCCAGAAAAATCCCAAAACCCCAAAATTAGGTGAGAACCATTTGGGTTTTGGAGCTGCTGTGGCTCTCACCACTGTAGGAGGCCCAGTGCACGGGCGAGGAACCGCTGTAGTCCACCGACCCAAAAAAAACCCCCAGAAAAACCCAGAAAAAAACTCAAAAAAACCCGAGAAAAAGCCAGAAAAAACTCAAAAACCCCTCAAAAACCCCCCAAACCCCACAAGAACATGTGCCCATGTGGGTTCTGGAGAGGATGAGGCCCTCACTCACCACTGTAGGAGGCCCAGTGCATGGGTGAGTAGCAGCTGTAGTCCACGGACCCAAAAAAAACCCCATAAAAATGCAGAAAAAAACTCAAAAAAACCCAGAAAAACTCCAGAAAAATCCCAGAATAACCCCAAAACCCCCAAAATCCCAGAGAAACCCCACAAGAACAGGAGGACCATGTGGAGAGGATCAGGCTCCCACCACTGCAGGAGGCCCAGCGCATGGGCGAGGAGCCGCTTTAGTCCATGGACCCAAAAAAACCTCCCAAAAACCCAGAAAAACCCCAAAACCCCCAAAAAACCCCCAAACCCCACAAGAACATGGGCCCATGTGGGTTCTGGAGAGGATGAGGCCCTCACTCACCACTGTAGGAGGCCCAGTGCATGGGCGAGGAGCCGCTGTAGTCCACGGACCCAAAAAAACCCCCCAAAAATCTAGAAAAAACCTCAAAAAACCCCAGAAAAACCTCAAAAAAACCCCAAAACCCCACAAGAACAGGAGGACCATTTGGGTTTTGGAGTAGAGCAGGCTCTCACCACTGTAGGAGGCCCAGTGCATGGGCGAGTAGCCGCTGGAGTCCACGGACCCAATAAAACACCCCCAGAAAAACCCAACAAAAACCCAAAACCCCCAGAAAAATCCCAGAAAAACAAAAAAAAACCCAAAAAGAAGAGTAGGCCCAGCTGGGTTTTGGAGAGGATGAGGCCCTCACCACTGCAGGAGGCCCAGTGCACGGGTGAGTAGCCGCTGTAGTCCACCACAAACCCAATCCAAACCAAAAAAAATCCCTAAAAAAACCCCAAAACCCCCAAAAAAACCCCAAAACCCCACAAGAACATGGGCCCATGTGGGTTTTGGAGCTGCTGTGGCTCTCACCACTGTAGGAGGCCCAGTGCATGGGCGAGTAGCCGCTGTAGTCCACGGACCCAAAAAAAACCCCAAAAATCTAGAAGAAAACCTCAAAAAACCCCAGAAAACCCCCCAAAAAACCCCAAAACCCCACAAGAAGAGAGGCCCACGTGGGTTCTGGAGAGGATGAGGCCCTCACCACTGTAGGAGGCCCAGTGCATGGGCGAGGAGCCGCTGTAGCCCACCACGAACCCAATCCAAACCAAAAAAAATCCCTAAAAAAAACCCCAAAAAACCCAGAAAACTCCCAAAAAAACCCCAAAAAACCCCACAAGAACAGAAGCCCAGCTGGGTTTTGGAGCTGCTGTGGCTCTCACCACTGTAGGAGGCCCAGTGCATGGGCGAGTAGCCGCTGTAGTCCACGGACCCAAAAAAACCCCCAAAAATCTAGAAAAAACCTCAAAAAACCCCAGAAAAACCTCAAAAAACCCCAAAACCCCACAAGAACAGGAGGACCATTTGGGTTTTGGAGTAGAGCAGGCTCTCACCACTGTAGGAGGCCCAGTGCATGGGCGAGGAGCCGCTGTAGTCCACCACGAACCCAATCCAAACCAAAAAAAAATCCCTAAAAAAACCCCCAAAAAACCCAGAAAACTCCCAAAAAAACCCCAAAAAACCCCAGAAAAACCTCAAAAAACCCCAAAACCCCACAAGAAGAGAGGCCCAGCTGGGTTTTGGAGCTGCTGTGGCTCTTACCACTGTAGGAGGCCCAGTGCATGGGCGAGTAGCCGCTGTAGTCCACGGACCCAAAAAAACCCCCCAAAAATCTAGAAAAAAACCTCAAAAAACCCAGAAAACCCCCAAAAAAACCCCAAAACCCCACAAGAAGAGAGGCCCAGCTGGGTTTTGGAGCTGCTGTGGCTCTCACCACTGTAGGAGGCCCAGTGCATGGGCGAGTAGCCGCTGTAGTCCACGGACCCAAAAAAAACCCCCAAAAATCTAGAAAAAACCTCAAAAAAACCCAGAAAAAACTCAAAAAAACCCAAAACCCCACAAGAAGAGAGGCCCACGTGGGTTCTGGAGAGGATGAGGCCCTCACCACTGTAGGAGGCCCAGTGCATGGGTGAGGAGCCGCTGTAGTCCACGGACCCAAAAAAACCCCCCAAAAATCTAGAAAAAACCTCAAAAAACCCCAGAAAAAACTCAAAAAACCCCAGAAAACCCCCAAAAAAACCCAAAACCCCACAAGAACAGGAGGACCATTTGGGTTTTGGAGTAGAGCAGGCTCTCACCACTGTAGGAGGCCCAGTGCATGGGCGAGGAGCCGCTGTAGTCCACGGACCCAAAAAAAACCCCAGAAAAACCCAGAAAAAAATCAAAAAACCCAGAAACCCCCAAAAAACCCCACAAGAACAGAGGCCCAGCTGGGTTTTGGAGTAGAGCAGGCTCTCACCACTGTAGGAGGCCCAGTGCATGGGCGAGTAGCCGCTGTAGTCCACCACGGCGTCCAGCGGGTCGGTGGACAGCGCGGCGCGCAGCAGCGTCCGCAGCACCTCCAGGTGCCCGCAGGCCGAGGCGAAGTGGATCGGGGTGCGGCCCTTGAAGTCCCGGCACAGGACGAAGGCATCGTGGTCCAGCAGGGCAGCCAGGCAGTCCTCACAGCCCGTCACCGCCTGCGGGGCGGCACACAGGGGGTTAATGCGGCTTTGGGTCAGTGGCATGGTTTTGGGTTTTTATATTTCTTTATGTCTATATCTCTATCTCTATCTCTATCTCTATCTCTATCCCTCTATCTCTATCTCTCTCTATCTCTGTTTCTATCTCTCTCTATCTCTCTCTCTATCTCTATCTCTATCTCTATCTCTATCTCTATCTCTCTCTCTCTCTCTCTCTCTATCTCTCTCTCTCTATCTCTATCTCTCTCTATCTCTATCTCTATCTCTATCTCTATCCCTATCCCTATCTCTATCTCTATCTATCTCTATCTTTATCTCTATCTCTATATCTCTATTCCTATCTCTATCTCTATCTCTATCTCTATCTCTATCTCTATCTCTATCTCTCTCTCTCTCTATCTCTATCTCTCTATCTCTATATCTCTATCATCTCTATCTCTATCTCTATCTCTATCTCTATCTCTATCTCTATCTCTATCTATCTATATCTCTCTATCTCCATATCCATACAGGTCCATCGTGGTCCAGCAGGGCAGCCAGGCAGTCCTCACAGCCCGTCACCACCTGGGGGATGGCACACAGGGGGTTAATGCGGCTTGGGGTCAGTGGCATGGCTTTGGGTTTTATACTTTATGTCTCTAGCTCTAGCTCTAGCTCTATCTTTATCACTAGCTCTATATCTATCTATCTATCTATCTATCTATCTATCTATCATCTATCCATCTATCTATATCTCTATCTCTTTCATCTCTATCTCTGTCTCTGTCTCTATCCCTATCTCTTTCTATATCTCTATCTCTATCTCTATCTCTATCTCTATCTCTATCTCTATCTCTATGTCTCTCTCTCTCTCTATCCCTATCCCTATCTCCATCTCTATCTATATCTCTATTCCTATCTCTATATATCTCTATCTCTATCTCTATCTCTATCTCTATCTCTGTCCCTATCCCTATCCCTATCCCTATCTCTATCTCTATCTCTATCCCTATCCCTATCCCTATCCCTATCCCTATCTCTATCTCTATCTCTATCTCTATCTCTATCTCTATCCCTATCCCTATCCCTATCTCTATCTCTATCCCTATCCCTATCTCTATCTCTATCTCTATCTTTATCTCTATCTCTATATCTCTATTCCTATCTCTATCTCTATCTCTATCTCTCTCTCTCTCTCTCTCTCTCTCTCTATCTCTATCTCTCTATCTCTATCCCTATCTTTATCTCTATCAATCTCTCTATCTATATCTCTCTATCTCCATATCCATACAGATCCATCGTGGTCCAGCAGGGCAGCCAGGCAGTCCTCACAGCCCGTCACCGCCTGCGGGGTGGCACACAGGGGGTTAATGTGGCCTTGGGTCAGTGGCATGGCTCAGGCTTTGGGGTTTATACTTTATGTCTCTATCTCTATCCCTATCTCTATCTCTATCTCTATCTCTATCTCTATCTCTATCTATGTATCATCTGTCTGTCTATCTATCTATCTATCTATCTATCTATCTATCTATCTATCTATCCATCCATCCATCCATCCATCCATCCATCTATCCATCTCTATCTCTATCCCTATCTCTATTTCTATCTCTCTCTATCTCTATCTCTATCTCTATCTCCATCTCCATCTCCATCTCTAGCTCTAGCTCTATCCCTGTCTCTATCTCTCTTTCTCTATCTCTCTCTATCTATTTCTCTATCTCCATATCCATACAGGTCCATCGTGGTCCAGCAGGGCAGCCAGGCAGTCCTCACAGCCCGTCACCGCCTGCGGGGTGGCACACAGAGGGTTAATGCGGCTTTGGGTCAATGGCATGGCTCAGGCTTTGGGGTTTATACTTCTTTATGTCTATATCTCTATCTCCAGCTCTATCTCTGTGTCTATCTCTATCTCTATCCCTATCTCTACCTATCTATCTATCTATCTATCTATCTATCTATCTATCTATCTATCTATCATCTATCTATCTATCATCTATCTATCTATCTATCTATCTATCTATCTATCTATCTATCTATCTATCCATCTGTCTATCATCTATCTATCATCTATCTATCTATCTATCTATCTATCTATCTATCTATCCATCTATCTATCCGTCTGTCTGTCTGTCTATCTATCTATCTATCTATCTATCCATCTGTCTATCATCTATCTGTCTATCTATCCGTCTGTCTGTCTATCTATCTATCTATCTATCTATCTATCTATCTATCCATCCATCTATCTATCCATCCATCTATCTATCTATCTATCTATCTATCTATCTATCTATCTATCTATCTATCCATCTATCCATCTATCCATCTGTCTGTCTATCCGTCTATCCGTCTATCTATCTATCCGTCTATCCATCCATCTATCTATCTATCTATCTATCTATCTATCTATCTATCTATCTATCTATCTATCTATCTATCTCTAGCAGGAGCCCCAGACCCCCCCTCACCCCCAGACCCCCCCCTGACCCCCAGACCCCCCCTCACCCCCCATTCCCCCCCTGACCCCCCGGTGCAGCGCCGTCCGGCCCCTCTTGTCGGCGGCGTCGGCCGTGGAGCCCTTGTCCAGCAGCAGATGGACACAGTCCACGTGGCCGTTCATGATGGCCAGCATCAGCGGGGTCCTGGAAGGGAGAGGGGACAGTTCATGGGGAGCATGGAGGGCTGGGATGGAGAATTCATGGAGAGCACGGAGGGGTGGGATGGAGAATTCATGGAGAGCATGGAGGGCTGGGATGGAGAATTCATGGAGAGCACGGAGGGGTGGGATGGAGAATTCATGGAGAGCACGGAGGGCTGGGATGGAGAATTCATGGAGAGTACCAAGGACAGGAGGGCTGGGATGGAGAATTCATGGAGAGCATGGAGGGGTGGGATGGAGAATTCATGGAGAGCATGGAGGGGTGGGATGGAGAATTCATGGAGAGCACCAAGGACAGGAGGGGCTGGAATGGAGAATTCATGGAGAGCATGGAGGGCTGGAATGGAGAATTCATGGGGAGCATGGAGGACTGGGATGGAGAATTCATGGAGAGCACCAAGGTGGGATGGAGAATTCATGGAGAGCATGGAAGGGCTGGGATGGAGAATTCATGGAGAGCACCAAGGTGGGATGGAGAATTCATGGAGAGCATGGAGGGCTGGGATGGAGAATTCATGGAGAGCATGGAAGGGCTGGGATGGAGAATTCATGGGGAGCACGGAGGGGCTGGGATGGAGAATTCATGGGGAGCACGAAGGACATGGAGAGGATGGGATGGAGAATTCAGGGAGAGCACCAAGGACAGGAGGGGCTGGGATGGAGAATTCATGGAGAGCATGGAGGGGTGAGATGGAGAATTCATGGACAGCATGGAGGGCTGGGATGGAGAATTCATGGGGAGCACCAAGGACATGGAGAGGATGGGATGGAGAATTCAGGGAGAGCACCAAGAATGGGAGAAGAATGGATGGAGAATTCATGGAGAGCACCAAGGACAGGAGGGGATGGGATGGAGGATTCATGAAGACCACCAAGAGTCTGGAGGAAAAAGGGATGGAGAATTCATGGAGAGCACCAAGAATGGGAGGGTTGGGATGGAGAATTCATGGAGAGCACCAAGGACATGGAGGGGTTGGGATGGTGGCCCCGGTGACCCTGGTGACCATGGTGGCCCTGGTGACCCTGGTGGCCATGGTTACCCTGGTGGCCCTGGTGACCCTGGTGGCCCAGGTGGCCCCGGTGGCCCCGGTGACCCCAGTGGCCATGGTGGCCCTGGTGGCCCTGGTGGCCCTGGTGGCCCTGGTGGCCCTGGTGGCCCTGGTAGCCCCGGTGACCCTGGTGACCCTGGTGGCCCCGGTGGCCCCGGTGGCACTCACTGGCCGTGGATGTCCATGACGTCGGTGATGTCCGCCCGCTCGCCGCTGTCGATCAGGAGGTGCAGGGAGTCGGTGTTCCCGTTGGCAGCTGGGCACAGGAACGGGAGAGGGAGGAGGAAATGGGAGGAGAAAATGGAGGAGGAAAAATGGGAGGAGAAAATGGGAGGAAAAATGGGAGGAGAAAATGGAGGAGGAAAAATGGGAGGAGAAAAAAGGGAGGAGGGAATGGGAGGAGGAAATGGGAGGAGGAAAAGGGAGGAGGAAAAGGGAGGAGGAAAAATGAGAGGAGGAAAATGGGAGGAGGGAATGGGAGGAGGAAATGGGAGGAGGAAAAATGGGAGGAGAAAATGGAGGAGAAAAAAGGGAGGAGGGAATGGGAGGAGGAAAAGGGAGGAGGAAAAATGAGAGGAGGAAAATGGGAGGAGGAAGAAAAGGGAGGAGGAGAAGTGGAGGAGGAAATGGGAGAAGGAAATGGAGGAGGAAAAGGGAGGAGGAAAAGGGAGGAGAAAATGGGATGAGAAAACGGGAGGAAAAAAAAGGGGAGGAGAAAATGGGAGGGGGAAATGGGAAGGGGAAATGGGAGGAGAAAATGGGAGGACGAAATAGGAGGAGAAAATGGAGGAGGAAAATGGGAGGAGGAAAAGGGAGGAGGAAAAATGGGAGGAGGAAAAATGGGAGGAGAAAATAGAGGAGGAAAATGGAGGAGGAAAATGAGAGGAGGAAAATGGGATGAGGAAATGGGAGGAGGAAAATGGGATGAGAAAACAGGAAGGAAAAAAGAGGAGGAGGAAAAGGGATGAGGAAAAGAGGGATGAGGAAAAGAAATGAGAAAAACAAGGACAAGGAAAAGAGGGATGAGGAAAAATGGGATGAGGAAAAGAGAGATAAGATGGATGAGAAAAGAGGGAGGAGACAGAGGGCCAGAGAAAAGAAAGAGGAGCAAAGAGGGACGAGGAAGAAGGATGAGGAAAAAGGGAGGACAAGTCAGAAACCCCAAACCCTCAGGAAGGGGCTGAACCCTGGGGTGTTTGGGCTCTGTAGGGCCCCATCCCCATCCCTTGCAGGACCCACAACACCTCAGGAACCCTGCCAGGACCTTCCCAGGACACTGTGTGAACCCTGCCAGGACCTGCAGGAGCCCAGAACCCCTCAGGAGCCCTCCCAGCACACCCCAAGAACCCTGCCAGGACCCAGAACACCGCTCAGGAACCCTCGCAGGGCCTTTCAGAACCCTCCCAAGTCCCTTTTGGAACCCTCCCAGAACCTGCAGGAGCCCAGAACCCCTCAGGAACCCTTCCAAGGCATTCCAGAACCCTCCCAGGAACCAGAACACCCCTCAGGAACCCTCCCAGAACCCTCCAGAACCCTCCCAGGACCCAGAACACCCCTCCAGAACCCCCCAAGAACCTTCCAAGGACCCTCCAGAACCCTCCCAGGACCCTCCCAAGTCCCTTTTGGAACCCTTCCAGAACCTGCAGGAGCCCAGAACCCCCTAGGAACCCTCCAGAACCCTCCCAGGGCTTTCCAGAACCCTCCCAACACCCCTCCAGACCCCTCCCAGGCCCCTCCCAAGTCCCTTTTTGAACCCTTCTGAGACCCATGGGAGCCCAGAACCCCTCAGGGACCCTCCCAGGACCTTCCAGAACCCTCCCAGCCCCCTCCCAATCCCCTTTTTGAACCCTTCCAAGACCCACAGGAGCCCCGAACCTCTCAGGAACCCTCCCAAGACCCTCCAAAACCCTCCCAGGACATTCCAGAACCCTCCAAGGACCCTCCAGACCCCTCCCAGCCCCCTCCCAATCCCCTTTTTGAACCCTTCCAAGACCCACAGGAGCCCAGAACCCCTCAGGAACCCTCTCAAGACCCTCCAAAACCCTCCCAGGACATTCCAGAACCCTTCAGGACCCTCCAAAACCCTCCCAGGACCCTCGAGAACCTGCAGGAGCCCAGAACCCCTCCAGAACCCTCCCAGGACATTCCAGAACCCTCCAAGGACCTTCCAGACCCCTCCCAGGCCCCTCCCAATCCCCTTTTTGAACCCTTCCAAGACCCACAGGAGCTCAGAACCCCCCAGGAACCCTCCAGAACCCTCCCAAGCCCCTTTTAGAACCCTCCCAGAACCTGCAGGAGCCCAGAACCCCTCAGGAACCCTCCCAGGACATTCCAGAACCCTCCAAGAACCCTCCAAGGACCCTCCAGAACCCTCCCAGACCCCTCCCAATCCCCTTTTTGAACCCTTCCAAGACCTGCAGGAGCCCAGAACCCCTCAGGAACCCTCCCAGGACATTCCAGAACCCTCCAAGGACCCTCCCAAGCCCCTTTTGGAACCCTCCCAGAACCTGCAGGAGCCCAGAACCCCTCAGGAACCCTCCCAGGACATTCTAGAACCCTCCCAGAACATTCCAGAACCCTTCCAGGGCATTCCAGAACCCTCCCAGGGCCTTCCAGAACCCTCCCAACACCCCTCCAGAACCCTCCCAGGCCCCTCCCAAGCCCCTTTTAGAACCCTCCCAGAACCTGCAGGAGCCCTGGACCCCCCAGGAACCCTCTAGAACCCTCCCAGGACATTCCAGAACCCTCCCAGGACCCAGAACACCCCTCAGGAACCCTCCCAGGCCATTCCAGAACCCTCCCAGGCCATTCCAGAACCCTCCCAAGCCCCTTTTTGAATGCTCCCAAGACCCACAGGAGCCCAGAATCCCTCAGGAACCCTCCCAGGACCTTCCAGAACCCTCCCAAGGCATTCCAGAACCCTCCCAGGACCCAGAACACCCCTCCAGACCCCTCCCAGGCCCCTCCCAAGCCCCTTTTTGAAGCCTCCCAGAACCTACAGAAGCCCAGAACCCCTCAGGAACCCTCCCAGGACATTCTAGAACCCTCCCAGGACCCAGAACACCCCTCAGGAACCCTCCCAGGGCCTTCCAGAACCCTCCCAGGCCCCTCCCAAGTCACTTTTGGAACCCTTCCGAGACCCGTGGGAGCCCAGAACCCCCCAGGACCCTCCAGAACCCTCCCAGGACATTCCAGAACCCTCCAAGAACCCTCCAAGGACCCTCCAGAACCCTTCCAGCCCCCTCCCAATCCCCTTTTTGAACCCTCCCAGAACCTGCAGGAGCCCAGAACCCCTCAGGAACCCTCCCAGGACATTCCAGAACCCTCCCAGGACCCTCCAGAACCCTCCCAGGACCCTCCTAATCCCCTTTTTGAACCCTCCCAAGACCCACAGGAGCCCAGAACCCCTCAGGAACCCTCCCAGGACATTCTAGAACCCTCCCAGGACCCAGAACACCCCTCCAGAACCCCCCTAGAACCTTCCAAGGACCCTCCAGAACCCTCCCAGGCCCCTCCCAATCCCCTTTTTAAACCCTTCCAAGAGCCCAGAACCCCCCAGGACCCCTCCCAGGTGCCACCTGCGGCGTGCAGAGGCGTCCACTTCCTCTTCCTCTCCTTGACCAGGGCGGAGGCGCCGTGGCTGGTGAGCACCTGCACGCACTCGCTGGCGCCGCGCTCCGTGGCCAGGTAGAGCGCGGTGCGGCCCTTGTGGTCCCGCACGTCCAGGTTCACCAGCGTCTCTGCCAGGGCCTTGAGGGCTTCACAGTGACCATTGTAGGCCTGGGGACAGGGGGAGAGGTGACTGGAATGTTCTTCGGGGAGCCAAAGGGTCACTCAGGTACCCAAAGTGTCCTTTAGATACCCAAAATGTCCCTCAGGTACCCAAAGTGTCACTCAGGTACTCAAAGTATCCCTCAAGTACTCAAATTGTCCCTCAGGTACTCAAAGTGTCACTCAGGTACTCAAAGTGTCACTCAGGTAGCCAAAGTGTCACTCAGGTACTCAAAGTGTCACTCAGGTACCCAAAGTGTCCTTCAGGTAGCCAAAGTGTCCTTCAGGTAGCCAAAGTGTCCCTCAGGTACTCAAAGTGTCCCTCAGGAAACCAAAGTGTCCCTCAGGTACTCAAAGTGTCCCTCAGGTACCCAAAGTGTCACTCAGGTAGCCAAAGTGTCACTCAGGCAACCAAAGCGTCCTTCAGGTACTCAGAATGTCCTTCAGGTGACCAGAAATGTCCTCCAGGTACCCAAAGTGTCCCCCAGGTACCCAAAGTGTCCCTCAGGTACCCAAAGTGTCCCTCAGGTACCCAAAGTGTCCCTCAGGTAACCAGAAATGTCCTTCAGGTACTCAAAGTGTCACTCAGGTACCCAAAGTGTCCTTCAGGTAGCCAAAGTGTCACTCAGGTAGCCAAAGTGTCCCTCAGGTACTCAAAGTGTCACTCAGGCAACCAAGGCGTCCTTCAGGTACTCAGAGTGTCCTTCAGGTGACCAGAAATGTCCTCCAGGTACCCAAAGTGTCCCCCAGGTACTCAAAGTGTCCCTCAGGTGACCAGAAATGTCCCCTGAGTACCCAAAGTGTCCCCCAGGTATTCAGAGTGTCATCCAGGTACCCAAAGTGTCCTTTAGATACCCAAAGTGTCCCTCAGGTACCCAAAGTGTCCCCCAGGTAACCAGAAATGTCCCCCAGGCAACCAAGGTGACCTTCAGGTACCCAAAGTGTCCCTCAGGTACCCAAAGTGTCCCCCAGGTACCCAGAAATGTCCCTTGGGCACCCGAAGTGTCCTTGAGGCACCCAGCAATGTCCCTCACCAGCGTCTCTGCCAGGGCCTTGAGGGCTTCACAGTGACCATTGTAGGCCTGGGGACAGGGGGAGAGGTGACTGGAGTGTCACTCAGGGAGCCAAAGGGTCACTCAGGTACTCAGAGTGTCCTCCATGTATTCAAAGTGTCCTCCAGGTACTCAAAGTGTCCCTCAAGTAACCAGAAATGTCCCCCAGGCAACCAAGGCATCCTCAGGTACTCAAAGTGTCCCCCAGGTAACCAGAAATGTCCCTCAGGTACTCAAAGTGTCCCTCAGGCACCCAAAATGTCTCTCAGGTACTCAAAATGTCCCTCAGGTACTCAAAGTGTCCCTCAGGAAACCAAAGTGTCCCTCAGGTACTCAAAGTGTCCTTCAGGTACTCAAAGTGTCTCTCAGGTACTCAAAATGTCCCCCAGGTACTCAAAGTTTTCCCCAGGTACCCAAAATTTCTCTCAGGTACCCAAAGTGTCCCTCAGGTACCCAAAATATCCCTCAGGCAACCAGAAATGTCCTCCAGGAAACCAAAGTGTCCCTCAGATACCCAAAGTATCCCTCAGGTACTCAAAGTGTCCCTCAGGTAGCCGAAGTGTCCCTCAGGTACCTAAACTGTCCCTCAGGTACTCAAAGTGTCCCTCAGGCAACCAGAAATGTCCTCCAAGAAACCAAAGTGTCACTCAGGTAGCCAAAGTGTCACTCAGGTGGCCAAAGTGTCACTCAGGGAACCAAGGCATCCTTTAGGTACTCAAAGTGTCCCCCAGGTACTCAAAGTGTTCCTCAGGTACCCAAAGTGTTCCTCAGGTACCCAAAATGTCCTCCAGGTAACCAGAAATGTCCCCCAGGCAACCAAGGTGACCTTCAGGTACCCAAAGTGTCCCTCGGGTACTCAAAGTGTCACCCATGCACCCAAAATGTCCCCCAGGCAACCAAGGTGACCTTCAGGTACTCAAAGTGTCCCTCAGGCACTCAAAGTGTCCCTCAGGTAGCTGGAGTGTTCCTCAGGTGGTCAAAGTGTCACCCAGGCATCCAAAGTGTCCCTCAAGTACTCAAAGTGTCCCTCAGGTACTCAAAGTGTCCCTCAGGAAACCAAAGTGTCCCTCAGGTACTCAAAGTGTCCCTGAGGTACTCAAAGTGTCCCTCAAGTAACCAGAAATGTCCTCCAGGCACCCAAAGTGTCCCCCAGGTACCCAAAGTGTCCCCCAGGTACCCAAAGTGTCCCTCAGGTACCCAGCAATGTCCCTTGGGCACCCAAAGTGTCCTTGAGGCACCCAGCAATGTCCCTCACCAGCGTCTCTGCCAGGGCCTTGAGGGCTCCACAGTGACCATTGTAGGCCTGGGGACAGGGGACACACAGGGGGCAGGTGGCAGTGGTGACTGGAGTGTTCTTCGGGGAGCCAAAGGGTCACTCAGGTACTCAAAGTGTCCCCCAGGTACCCAGAAAAGTCTCCAGGGTATCCAAAGTGTCCCTCAGGTAACCAGAAATGTCCCCCAGGCAACCAAGGTGACTTTCAGGTACCCAAAGTGTCCCTCAAGTACTCAAAGTGTCCCTCAGGTACTCAAAGTGTCACTCAGGTACTCAAAGTGTCACTCAGGTAGCCAAAGTGTCACTCAGGTAGCCAAAGTGTCACTCAGGCAACCAAAGCGTCCTTCAGGTACTCAGAGTGTCCTTCAGGTGACCAGAAATGTCCCCTGGGTACCCAAAGTGTCCCTCAGGTACCCAAAATGTCCCTCAGGTACCCAAAGTGTCCCTCAGGTACCCAAAGTGTCCCTCAGGCAACCAGAAATGTCCTCCAGGCAACCAAGGTGACCTTCAGGTACCCAAAGTGTCCCTCGGGTACTCAAAGTGTCACCCAGGCACTCAAAGTGTCCCTCAGGGAGCCAAAGTGTCCCTCAGGTAACCAGAAATGACCTCCAAGAAACCAAAGTGTCCTTCAGGTACTCAAAGTGTCACCCATGTACTCAAAGTGTCCCCCAGGTACCAAAGTGTCCCTCAGGTACCCGAAGTGTCCCCCAGGTCAGGGACATTCCCCCTCATGCACCCGGAAGCGTCTCCCAAAGAACCCCCCGAGCACCCAGAAATGTCCCCACCAGAAATGCCTCCCCCAGAACCCTGCCAGGACCCAGAGCACCCCGAGAACCCTTCTAGAACCCTCCCAGGACCCACCCAGGACCCTCTGGGAACCCTTCCAGGACCTGCAGGAGCCCAGAAACCCTCAGGAACCCTCCCAGGACCCTCAGGAACCCTCTCAGGACCTTCAAGAACCCTTCCAGAACCCTTCCAGGAAACTTTAGGAGCCCTTCCAGGACCTGCAGGAGCCCAGAACCCTTCCAGGACCCTTCCAGAACCTTCAGGAACCCTTCCAGGGCCCTCAGGAACCCTTCCAAGACCCTCTAGAACCCTTCCAGGACACTTTTAAGAACCCTTCCAGGACCTGCAGGAGCCCAGAACCCTTCAGGAACCCTTCCAGGACTCTCCAGAACCCTTCCAGGACACTTTAGGAACCCTTCCAGGATCTGGAGGTGCCCAGAACCCTTCAGGAACCCTTCCAGAACCCTCTGGAACCCTCCAGAACCCTTCCAGGCCCCCCAGTTGCCCTTCCAGGACCCGCAGGCACTCACAGCTAAGTGCAAAGGGCTGACTGGAACGGTGCTTTCCACATCCTCCAGGCAGTTAAAGGACATTTCCAGGAGCTGCAGGGACAAAACCCCAAATCCAGAACTGACCCCAGAGCTCCCCACACCCACCCCGAGCTGCAGCAGGGGCAAAAACCCCAAAACCCCAAAATTCCCACCTCAAAAAGTCCAAAAACCCAAATATCCCGGCCCCAAAAACTCCAAAACCTCCAAAAATCCTGACCCCAAAACCCCCAAAAACTCCGACCCCCAAAACCCCAAAAAATCCTGACCCTAAAAACTCCAAAACTCCCAACCCCCAAAAACTCCAAAAAACCCGACCCCAAAACCCAAAAATCCCCAAAAACTCCAACCCCAAAAACTCCAAAAATCCCAACCCCAAAACCTCCAAAACTCCCGACCCCAAAAAGTCCAAAACCATCAAAACTCCTGGCCCCAAAACCCCAAAAACTCCAAAAATCCTGACCCCAAAAAGTCCAAAACCCCAAAAACTCCAAAAATCCCCCATTCCCAGGGAGATTTCCCCCCATCCCTGGCGCTGTTTTCCCCATTCCTGGGGATGATTTCCCCTCTTTCCCAGGGGAATTTCCCCCCATTCCTGGGGTTGTTTCCCCCCATTCCTGGGGGTGATTTTCCCTTTTTCCAGGGAGATTTTCCCCCATTCCCAGGGATGATTTTCCCTCTTTCCCAGGGAGATTTTCCCCTATTTCTGGTGCTGTTTTCCCCCATCCCTGGTGGTTTTTCCCCCATTTATGAGGGTGCTTTCCCCCATCCCTGGTGCTGTTTTCCCCCATTCCTGGGGGTGATTTTTCCTTTTTTCCAGGGAGATTTTCCCCCATTCCCAGGGATGATTTTCCCTCTTTCCCAGGGGGATTTCCCCCCATCCCTGGTGCTGTTTTCCCCAATCCCTGGCGCTGTTTTCCCCCATTCCTGGGGTTGTTTCCCCCCATTCCCAGGGATGATTTTCCCTCTTTCCCAGGGGAATTTCCCCCCATTCCTGGGGTTGTTTCCCCCCCATTCCTGGTGCTGTTTTCCCCCATCCTTGGGGCTGTTTCCCCCCTTTCCTGGCACTGTTTCCCCCATTCCTGGGGTTGTTTCCCCATTCCTGGTGCTGTTTTCCCCCTTTCCTGGGGGTGATTTTCCCCATTTCCTGGCGCTGTTTTCCCCCTCTCCCGGTGCCGTTTCCCCTCTCCCGGTGCCGTTTCCCCTCTCCCGGCGCCGTTCCCCCCTGTCCCGGTGCTGTTTTCCCCCCTCTCCCGGTGCTGTTTTCCCCCATTCCCGGGGGTGATTTTCCCTCTTTCCCCGGGATGATTTTCCCTCTTTCCCAGGGGGATTTCCCCCTCTCCCGGTGCCGTTTCCCCCCTCTCCCGGTGCCGTTTCCCCTCTCCCGGTGCCGTTTCCCCTCTCCCGGTGCCGTTTCCCCCTCTCCCGGTGCCGTTTCCCCCTCTCCCGGTGCCGTTTCCCCCTCTCCCCGCGTTGTTTTCCCCTCTCCCGGTGCCGTTTCCCCCTCTCCCGGTGCCGTTTCCCCTCTCCCGGTGCCGTTTCCCCCATTCCCGGTGCCGTTTTCCCCCTCTCCCGGTGCCGTTTCCCCATTCCCGGTGCCGTTTCCCCCTCTCCCGGTGCCGTTTCCCCCTCTCCCGGTGCCATTTCCCCTCTCCCGGTGCCGTTTCCCCCCTCTCCCGGTGTTGTTTTCCCCTCTCCCGGTGCCGTTTCCCCCCTCTCCCGGTGCCGTTTCCCCTCTCCCGGTGCCGTTTCCCCTCTCCCGGTGCCGTTTCCCCCATTCCCGGTGCCGTTTCCCCCTCTCCCGGTGCCGTTTTCCCCCTCTCCCGGTGCCGTTTCCCCTCTCCCGGTACCATTTCCCCCTCTCCCGGTACCATTTCCCCTCTCCCGGTGCCGTTTCCCCCTCTCCCAGTGCCGTTTCCCCTCTCCCGGTGCCGTTTCCCCCATTCCCGGTGCCGTTTCCCCTCTCCCGTTCCCGTTTTCCCCTCTCCCGGTGCCGTTTTCCCCCACCCCTGGCGCTGTTTCCCCCCCTCTCCCGGTGCTCTTTTCCCCCATTCCCGGTGCCGTTTCCCCTCTCCCGGTGCTGTTTCCCCCCTCTCCCGGTGCCGTTTCCCCTCTCCCGGTGCCGTTTCCCCCATTCCCGGTGCCGTTTCCCCTCTCCCGGTGCCGTTTCCCCCTCTCCCGGTGCTGTTTTCCCCCTCTCCCGGTGCCGTTTCCCCTCTCCCGGTGCCGTTTCCCCTCTCCCGGTGCCGTTCCCCCTCTCCCGGCGCCGTTTCCCCTCTCCCGGTGCCGTTTCCCCTCTCCCGGTGCCGTTTCCCCTCTCCCGGTGCTCTTTTCCCCCATTCCCGGTGCCGTTTCCCCCTCTCCCGGTACCGTTTCCCCTCTCCCGGTGCCGTTCCCCCATTCCCGGTGCCGTTTCCCCGCCCCTCACCAGCTCGAGGTTCTGCCGGTTGCCGTAGGCGGCCGCGTAGTGGACGGCGGTGTAGCCCTGCTTGTCCCGCAGGGAGGGGTCAGCACCGTTGTCCAGCAGGAATTCCAGACAGCTGAAAGTGGGAAAAAAACCCCAAAAAAATCAGGGAAAGGGTGAAAAATCTGTAGGGAAAACCCCAAAGTCTCACAGAGGGTGATGGGAGCGAGGGGGGCGGGTTTGGGATGGAACAGGAGCAGGGGGAGGCTCTGCTGAGAGAACTGCCAGCGGAATTCCAGGAAAATCCCAGGAAATTCCCAGTGAAATCCCAGTAAAGTCCGAGGAAATTCCCAGGAAAATCCCGGGAAAATCCCAGGAAATTCCCAGTAAAATCCCAGTAAATCCCCAATAAATTCTCAGCAGATTTCCAGGGAAATCCCAGTAAAATCCCAGTGAATTCCCAGTAAATTCCCAGTAAAATCCCAGGAAATTCCCAGTAAAATCCCGGTAAAATCCCAGCAAATTCCCAGTTCATTTCCAGTCCACTCCCAGTTCATTCCCAATTAAATCCCAGTTAAACCCCAGTCTGTCCTGGTCCATCCCAGTTAATCCCAGTTTGTCCCAGTCCATCCCAGTTAATCCCAGTCCCATCCCAGTCCCTCCCAGTCCATTCCCAGTTAAATCCCAGTCCCATCCCAGTCCCTTCAAGTCCCCTCCCAGTTCCTCCCAGTCCCCTCCCAGTCCCTCCCAGTCCCCCCCAGTCCCATCCCAGTCCCCTCCAGTCCCTCCCAGTCCCTCCCAGTCCCCCCCAGTCCCATCCCAGTCCCCTCCAGTCCCTCCCAGTTCCCTCCCAGTCCCATCCCAGTCCCCTCCAGTCCCTCCCAGTCCCTCCCAGCCCCATCCCAGTCCCCCCCAGTCCTTCCCAGTTCCCTCCCAGTCCCATCCCAGTCCCCTCCAGTCCCATCCCAGTCCCTTCCAGTCCCCTCAAGTCCCCTCCCAGTCCCCCCCAGTCCCCCCAGTTCCCCCAGCACTCACAAGAACGCCTCCTTCAGCCTCGACTCCTTCAGGGGCTCCTCCTCACTGGGTCCTGAATGAGCCTCGGCCCTGGGGACACCACGGGGACAGGGGACAGTGACAGTGAGCACGGTGACAACGGTGACAGGGGACAGTGACAGTGAGCATGGTGACAATGGTGACGGGGGACAGTGACAGTGAGCACGGTGACAATGGTGACGGGGGACAGTGACAGTGAGCACGGTGACAACGGTGACAGGGGACAGTGACAGTGAGCACGGTGACAACGGTGACAGGGGACAGTGACAGTGAGCATGGTGACAACGGTGACAGGGGACAGTGACAGAGCTCTGGGTGCCCCCTCACTGCCACCCAGGGTGGTGGCAGTGCCCTGGGTGCCCCCCCCCAGTGCCACCTGGGGTTAGTGACAATGCCCCTCGTGCCCCCCCAGTGTCACCCGGGGTCGGTGGCAGTGCCCCGGTGTCCCAGTGCCCCTGGTGTCCCCGGGTTGGTGGCAGTGCCCCGGTGCCCCCTGTGCCCCGGTGTCCTGGTGGTGTCCCCGGTGTGGTGTCATTGTCCCCGGTGTCCTGGTGCCCCAGTGCCCTGGTGTCGGTGTCATTGTCCCCGGTGTCGGTGTCAGTGTCCCGGTGTCCCAGTGTCCCAGTGCCCGCGGTGTCCCTGGGCTGGTGTCAATGCCCCGGTGCCCGCGGTGTCATTGTCCCCGGTGTCCCGGTGTCCCGGTGTTGGTGTCATTGTCCCCGGTGCCCCAGTGTCCCGGTGTCAGTGTCATTGTCCCCGGTGCCCGCGGTGTCCCGGTGCCCCGGTGTCGGTGTCATTGTCCCTGGTGTCGGTGTCATTGTCCCCAGTGCCCCGGTGTCCCGGTGTTGGTGTCATTGTCCCTGGTGTCCCGTTGCCCCTGGTGCCCCGGTGTCCCAGTGTCATTGTCCCCAGTGTCCCGGTGTCGGTGTCATTGTCCCTGGTGTCCCGTTGCCCCTGGTGCCCCGGTGTCCCAGTGTCATTGTCCCCAGTGTCCCGGTGTCCCGGTGTCATTGTCCCCGGTGTCCCGGTGTCCCGGTGTCATTGTCTCCGGTGTCCCAGTGCCCCGGTGTCCCGGTGTCATTGTCCCCGGTGTCCCGGTGTCCCGGTGTCATTGTCTCCGGTGTCCCAGTGCCCCGGTGTCCCGGTGTCATTGTCGCCGGTGCCCCGGTGTCCCGGTGGTGTCCCGGTGTCAGTGTCCCCAGTGTCCCGGTGTCCCGGTGTCGGTGTCAGTGTCCTGGTGCCCCGTTGCCCCCGGTGTCCCGGTGGTGTCCCTGTGTTGGTGTCAGTGTCCCGTTGCCCCCGGTGTCCCTATTGCCCCCGGTGTCCCGGTGTCGGTGTCAGTGCCCCGTTGCCCCCGGTGTCCCGGTGTCCCAGTGTCCCGGTGTCGGTGTCAGTGTCCCAGTGTCCCGGTGTCGGTGTCAGTGTCCCGGTGTCCCGGTGGTGTCCCTGTGTCGGTGTCAGTGTCCCGCTGCCCCCGGTGCCCCCGTTGCCCCCGTTGCCCCCGTTGCCCCCGGTGCCCGGTGTCCCTGGTGTCGGTGTCAGTGCCCCGTTGCCCCCGTTGCCCCCGGTGTCCCGGTGCCCGGTGTCCCCGCTCACCGGCGGTAGGTGTCGGAGGCGGCGGCGTAGTGCAGCGCCGTGCAGCCTTTGCCGTCGGCCTCATTGACGGCGGCCCCGGCCGTCACCAGCGTCACCGTGCACTGGTAGCTGCCGTTGGCCGCCGCGTAGTGCAGGGGGGTCCTGGGGACACAGCGGGGACGGCGGGCTCAGCGCGGCCTCGGGGCCGCCCGCGGCCCTGCCGGGACCTGCCGGGACCCAGGAGAGCCCGGGAACCCTGCCAGGACCTGCCGGGACCCAGCACAGCCCAGGAACCCTGCCGGGACCTGCCAGGACCCAGGATAGCCCAGGAAACCTGCCAGGACCTGCCGGGACCTGCCGGGACCCAGGAGAGCCCGGGAACCCTGCCGGGACCTGCCAGGACCTGCCGGGACCCAGCACAGCCCGGGAAACCTGCCGGGACCTGCCAGGAGCCCAGCACACCCCAGGAACCCTGCCAGGACCTGCCGGGACCCAGGAGAGCCCGGGAACCCTGCCGGGACCTGCCAGGACCTGCCGGGACCCAGGATAGCCCGGGAAACCTGCCAGGACCTGCCGGGACCTGCCAGGACCCAGGATAGCCCCAGAACCCTGCCAGGACCTGCCAGGACCTGCGGGACCCAGGATAGCCCCAGAACCCTGCCAGGACCTGCCAGGACCTGCAAGGAGCCAGGATACCCTAGGAACCCTGCCAGGACCCAGCACACCCCCAGAACCCTGCCAGGACCTGCCGGGACCCAGGATAGCCCAGGAACCCTGCCAGGACCTGCTGGGACCTGCCGGGACCCAGGATACCCCAGAAACCCTGCCAGGACCCAGCACACCCCCAGAACCCTGCCAGGACCTGCCGGGACCCAGGATACCCCGGGAATCCTGCCAGGACCTGCAGGAGCCCAGCACAGCCCCAGAATCCTGCCAGGACCTGCCAGGACCTGCCGGGACCCGGCACAGCCCCAGAACCCTGCCAGGACCTGCCAGGCTCTGGGATTTGGGGACACTGGGGATGTCGCTGCCCAGGTGTCCCCAGGTGTCCCAGGGTGTCCCCAGGTGTCCCTAGGCTATCCCAAGGCCATCCCAAGGTGTTCCAGGGTGTCCCCAGATGTCCCCAGGTGTCCCCAGGTGTCCCTAGGCTATCCCAAGGCCATCCCAAGGTGTCCCCAGGTGTCCCCAGCTCTGGGATTTGGGGACACTGGGGATGTCCCTGCCCAGGTGGCCCCGATCTGGGATTTGGGGACACTGGGGATGTCACTGCCCAGGTGTCCCCAGGTGTCCCAGGGTGTCCCCAGGTGTCCCTAGGCTATCCCAAGGCCATCCCCAGATGTCCCCAGGGGTCCCTAGGCTATCCCAAGGCCATCCCAAGGTGTCCCCAGGTGTCCCCAGTGTCCCCAGTGTCCCCAGGTGTCCCCAGTGTCCCCAGGGCCGCTCACCTCCCGAACTTGTCCCTCCTCCTCAGGTCGGCGCCGCTGCTCAGCAGCAGGTTCAGACATTCAACGTTCCTGCAGGGGACAGGGACACACAAGTGTCACCGGGCCACCCCAGTGTCACCAGGGCGGCCAGAGTGCCACCAGGGCAGCCAGAGTGTCACCAGGGCGGCCAGAGTGTCACCAGGGCGGCCAGAGTGCCACCATGCCAGCCAGAGTGTCACCATCCTACCCAGAGTGTCACCAGGGCGGCCAGAGTGTCACCATGCCAGCCAGAGTGTCACCGGGCCAGCCAGAGTGTCACCATGTCACCCAGAGTGTCACCAGGGCGGCCAGAGTGCCACCATGCCAGCCAGAGTGTCACCAGGCCACCCCGGTTTCACCAGGGCACCCAGAGTGTCACCAGGTCACCCAGAGTGTCACCAGGCCAGCCAGAGTGTCCCAAGGCCACCCCAAGGTGTCCCCATGTCCTCCCATGTCCCCCCATGTCCCCCCAGGTGTCCCCAAGTGTCCCCAGGTGTCCCACCCTCCGGAAGCAGCAGCGTGCAGACAGGTCCTGCCAAGGTTGTTGGGGGTGTCCCCATGTCCCCATATCCCCATGTCCCCAAATCCCCATGTCCCCATATCCCAGGTTATCCCCATGTCCCCAGGCTGTCCCCAGGTTATCCCCATGTCCCCAGCTGTGTCCCCAGCTGTCCCCATGTCCCCAAATGTCCCCACCCTCCGGAAGCAGCAGCGTGCAGACAGGTCCTGCCCAGGTTGTCGGGGGTGTCCCCATGTCCCCAGGCTGTCCCCAGGCTGTTCCAGGGCTATCCCCAGGTTATCCCCATGTCCCCAGCTGTGTCCCCAGCTGTCCCCAGGTGTCCCCATGTCCCCACCCTCCGGAAGCAGCAGCGTGCAGACAGGTCCTGCCCAGGTTGTCGGGGTTATCCCAATGTCCCCATATCTCAGGTTATCCCCAGGTTATTCCCATGTCCCCAGGCTGTTCCAGGGCTATCCCCAGGTTATCCCCATGTCCCCAGCTGTGTCCCCAGCTGTCCCCATGTCCCCAAATGTCCCCACCCTCCAGAAGCAGCAGCGTGCAGACAGGTCCTGCCCAGGTTGTCGGGGTTATCCCCATGTCCCCAGGCTGTCCCCAGGCTGTTCCAGGGCTATCCCCAGGTTATCCCCATGTCCCCAGGCTGTTCCAGGGCTATCCCCAGGTGTGTCCCCAGCTGTCCCCAGGTGTCCCCATGTCCCCAAATGTCCCCACCCTCCGGAAGCAGCAGCGTGCAGACAGGTCCTGCCCAGGTTGTCGGGGTTATCCCAATGTCCCCATATCTCAGGTTATCCCCAGGTTATCCCCATGTCCCCAGGCTGTTCCAGGGCTATCCCCAGGTTATCCCCATGTCCCCAGGCTGTTCCAGGGCTATCCCTGGCTGTCCCCCCAGCTGTCCCCAGGTGTCCCCATGTCCCCACCCTCCGGAAGCAGCAGCGTGCAGACAGGTCCTGCCCAGGTTGTCGGGGGTGTTGATGTCGAAGCCGGCGCTCAGCACGTGCTCGTTGCTCAGCGAGGACACGATGCTGTACAACTGACCTGGGGTGGCCGGGGACAGCGGCGTCACCTGGCTGTCCCCGAGGGCCACCGGGGCGGGGCTGGCTCGGGGACGGGGCGGGGGGGCTCACCTGAGGAGAGCAGCTTGCGACAACAGTCGGAGAAGCCGAAGAGGACGGCCAAGTGCAGGGGGAACATGTCGTGGATGCCGCGCCTGGGGACGGGGGGACGGGAGCGGGGAGGGGCTGAGAACCTCACATGGATCATTTTGGGGTTAAAAACTCCTCAAATGGTTCATTTTGGGGTTAAAAACCTCCTCAAATGGATCATTTTGGGGTTAAAAACCTTAAATGTTCCATTCTGGGGTTATAAACTCCTCAAATGTTCCATTCTGGGGTTAAAAACTCCTCAAATGGATCATTTTGGGGTTAAAAACTCCTCAAATGGATCATTTTGGGGTTAAAAACTCCTCAAATGTTCCATTCTGGGATTAAAAACTCCTCAAATGTTCCATTCCGGGGTTAAAAACTCCTCAAGTGGTTCATTTTGGGGTTAAAAACTCCTCAAATGGTTCATTTAGGGATTGAAAACCTCCTCAAATGGATCATTTTGGGATTAAAAGCTCCTCAAATGGTTCATTTTGGGGTTAAAAACTCTTCAAATGGTTCATTTTGGGGTTAAAAACTCCTCAAATGGATCATTTTGGGGTTAAAAACTCCTCAAATGGTTCATTTAGGGATTGAAAACCTCCTCAAATGGATCATTTTGGGGTTAAAAACTCCTCAAATGGTTCATTTTGGGGTTAAAAACTCCTCAAACGGTTCATTTAGGGATTGAAAACCTCCTCAAATGGTTCATTTTGGGGTTAAAACCTCCTCAAATGGTTCATTTAGGGACTGAAAAACTCCTCAAATGTTCCATTCTGGGGTTAAAAACTCCTCAAATGGTTCATTTGGGGATTAAAAACTTCTCAAATGTTCCATTTTGGGACTGGAAACCTCCTCAAACAGTTCATTTGGGGATTAAAAACTCCTCAAATGTTCCATTTTGGGATTCAAAGCTGCCCAAGCTGCTGCCAGCCGGGGACAGATCCCCCACGGCTGCGACCCTGAAACCCTTCCAGAACGTTCTGGAAACCCTCCCAGGATCCTCCCAGAACATTCTGGAAACCCTCCCAGGATCCTCCCAGAACATTCTGGAAACCCTCCCAGGATCCTCCCAGAACATTCTGGAAACACTTCCAGAACCCAGAACCTTCTGGAAACCCCCCCAGGATCCTCCCAGAACACCCCTAGAACCCTTCCAGAACCCAGAACATTCTAGAAACTCTCCCAGGACCTTTCCAGAACATTCTGGAAACCCTCCCAGGACCCTCCCAGAACACCCCTAGAACCCTTCCAGGACCCAGAACATTCTGGAAACCCTCCTAGGACCCATTAGGAACCCTTCCAGGACCCAGAACACTCCAGAACCCTTCCAGGACCCTCCCAGAACACTTTGGGAACGCTTCCAGGACCCAGAACATTCTGGAAACCCTTCTAGGATCCTCCCAGAACCTTCTGGAAACCCTCCCAGGACCCTCCCAGGATCCTTTAGGAACCCTTCCAGGCCCCAGAACATTCTGGAAACCCTCCCAGGCCCCTCACAGGACCCTTTAGGAACCCTTCCAGGACCCAGAACATTCTGGAAACCCTCCCAGGACCCTCCCAGGATCCTTTAGGAACCCTTCCAGGACGCAGCAGGAGCCCAGAACACCTCAGAACCCTTCCAGGACCCACCCAGAACATTCTGGAAACCCTCCCAGGCCCCACCGAGGATCCTTTAGGAACCCTTCCAAGACCCAGAACCTTCTGGAAACCCTCCCAGGACCTCCCAGAACATTCTGGAAACCCTTCCAGAACCCAGAACCTTCTGGAAACCCTCCCAGGATCCTCCCAGAACCTTCTGGAAACCCTCCCAGGACCCTCCCAGGACCCTTTACGAACCCTTCCAGGACCCAGAACATTCTGGAAACCCTTCCAGGACCCCAAAGGAATCCCCCAGAACATTCTGGAAACCCTTCCAGGACCCACCCAGGATCTTTTAGGAACCCTTCCAGGACCCAGAACATTCTGGAAACCCTCCCAGGACTCTCCCAGAACATTCTGGAAACCCTTTCAGGACCCAGCAGGAGCCCAGAACACCCCAGAACCCTTCCAGGACCCACCCAGGATCCTTTAGGAACCCTTCCAGGACCCAGAGCATTCTGGAAACCCTTCCAGGACCCTCCCAGGACCCTTTACGAACCCTTCCAGGACCGAGAACATTCTGGAAACCCTTCCAGGACCCCAAAGGAATCCCCCAGAACATTCTGGAAACCCTTCCAGGACCCAGAACATTCTGGAAACTGTTCCAGGACCCTCCCAAAACACCCCTAAAACCCTCCCAGGATCTTTTAGGAACCCTTCCAGGACCCAGAACATTCTGGAAACCCTTCCAGGACCCACCCAGGATCTTTTAGGAACCCTTCCAGGACCCAGAACATTCTGGAAACCCTCCCAGGACTCTCCCAGAACATTCTGGAAACCCTTTCAGGACCCAGCAGGAGCCCAGAACACCCCAGAACCCTTCCAGGACCCACCCAGGATCCTTTAGGAACCCTTCCAGGACCCAGAGCATTCTGGAAACCCTTCCAGGACCCTCCCAGGACCCTTTACGAACCCTTCCAGGACCGAGAACATTCTGGAAACCCTTCCAGGACCCCAAAGGAATCCCCCAGAACATTCTGGAAACCCTTCCAGGACCCAGAACATTCTGGAAACTGTTCCAGAACCCTCCCAAAACACCCCTAAAACCCTCCCAGGATCTTTTAGGAACCCTTCCAGGACCCAGAACATTCTGGAAACCCTCCCAGGCCCCTCCCAGGATCCTTTAGGAACCCTTCCAGGACCCAGAACATTCTGGAAACCCTCCCAGGACCCACCCAGGATCTTTTAGGAACCCTTCCAGGAGCTAAGAACATTCTGGAAACCCTTCCAGGATCCTCCCAGGATCCTTTAGGAACCCTTCCAGGCCCCAGAACGTTCTGAAAACCCTCCCAGGCCCCTCCCAGGATTGTTTAGGAACCCTTCCAGGCCCCAGAACATTCCGGAAACCCTCTCAGGCGCCGCGGAAGGTTCCGGAAGGGCGGGGGCGGGGCTCACCTGGCAGTGTCAGCACCATTGGTCATTAACGTACTAATTAGCAGCTCGTGGCCGTATCTAGCAGCGACGTGCAGGGGGGTGTTGCCGTACTTGTCAGCGCAGTCGATCTCGCTGCCTGCGGGGGAGAGGCTCCGCTCTGTTCCAGAACCTTCTGCGGGCTGGAAGGCCGGGATTCCCCCGGGGATTCCCACCCCGGGAGAGGATCCGGGCTCTGAAATCCTGGAATTCCCATTCCAGATCCAAAATTCCAGAATTCCCAACCCAAAAACAGATCCAGGCTCTGAAATCCTGGAATTCCCACCCCAGATCCAAAATTCCTGGAATTTTCACCCCAGATCCAACAATCCTGGAATTCCCATCCCAGATCCAACAATC
The DNA here is from genome assembly GCF_963513975.1 of Fringilla coelebs. Taxonomy (NCBI): domain Eukaryota; kingdom Metazoa; phylum Chordata; class Aves; order Passeriformes; family Fringillidae; genus Fringilla; species Fringilla coelebs. The sequence goes on from NC_140056.1 coordinate 1,300,618, forward strand.
CTGGAATTCCCACCCCAGGGACAGATCCAGGCTCTGAAATCCTGGAATTCCCACCCCAGATCCAACAATCCTGGAATTCCCATCCCAGATCCAACAATCCTGGAATTCCCATCCCAGATCCAAAATCCTGGAATTCCCACCCCAAGAACAGATCTGGGCTCTGAAATTCTGGAATTCCCACCCCAGATCCAACAATCTTGGAATTCCCACCAGGGACAGATCCAACAATCCTGGAATTCCCATCCCAGACCCAACAATCCCGGAATTCCCACCCCAAGAACAGATCCAGGCTCTGAAATCCTGGAATTCCCATCCCAGATCCAACAATCCTGGAATTCCCACCCAATACCCAAAATTCCAGAATTTCCAAACCGGGCACAGATCCAGGCTCTGAAATCCCAGAATTCCCACCCCAGATCCAAAATCCTCAAATTCCCACCCCAGAGAAGGTTCCAGGCTCCAAAATCCCAGAATTTCCAAACCAGGGACAGATCCAGGTTCTGACATCCCAGAATTCCCATCCCAGAGAAAATTCCAGGCTCTGAAATCCTGGAATTTCCAAACCAGGGACAGCCCCAGATCCAAAATCCCAAAATTCCCACCCCAAGAACAGATCCAGGCTCCAAAATCCTGGAATTCCCACCTCGGGGACACCCCCAAACCCAAAATCCTGGAATTCCCACCCTGGGGACGGCCCCAGATCCAAAATCCTGGAATTCTGGGAGGATGTAAGAGAAATATTGGGAAAAATATTGGAATATTGAAGGATCTGATGGGAATATTTGGGATAAATATTGGAATATTGAAGGATCTCATGGGAATATTTGGGATAAATATTGGAATGTTGAAGGATCTGATGGAAATATTTGGGATAAATATTGGAATGTTGAAGGATCTGATGGGAATATTTGGGATAAATATTGGAATGTTGAAGGATCTGATGGGAATATTTGGGATAAATATCGGAATGTTGAAGGATCTGATGGGAATATTCCAATTTTGTGACAGGAATATTGGGAAAAATACCACAATATCCCCCCTGGGGGTTTTGGGAGATGACTTGGGAAGGTCTGAACCCCCTGGCTGAGCCCCCAGAAGGTTCTGGAAGCTCCAGGAACATTTGGGATGGGGCAGGAAGAGCCACTGACCGTTCTGGATGAGGATCTGCGAGCGCGTGAAGCGTCCGTGGATCGCCGCCATGTGCAGGGGGCTCTTCCCTTCCTTGCTCTGCAGGGACCCCCAGGAGGGGCTCAGACACACCCCAAAACCACCCCAAAAACCCAAAACCACCCCAAAAACCCAACATCCCTAGGTGGGTCTCAGCCACGCCCCAACACCTTCCCCGACCCCAACCCCAAGGATGCCTCACCAGTAACCCAACACTTTCCCCATCCCTCCAACCCCAAAATCTTGAGGTTCCCTCACCTGTAACCACACCCCAACACCTCCCTGATCCCAACCCGAGTTCCCTCACCTGTAACCCCATCCCAAGACCTCCCTGACCCCAAACCCCGAGTTCCCTCACCTGTGACCCCAACCCCAAACCCAAGTTCCCTCACCTGTGACCCCACCCCAAGATCCCCCAACCCCAACCCCAAGTTCCCTCACCTGTAACCCCCCCCACCCCCTCCCCGACCCCAACCCCGAGTTCCCTCACCTGTGACCCCCACCCCGAGTTCCCTCACCTGTAACCCCCCCCACCCCCTCCCCAACCCCAAGTTCCCTCACCTGTGACCCCAACCCCAAACCCTGAGTTCCCTCACCTGTAACCCCAACCCCAACCCCGAGTTCCCTCACCTGTAACCCCAACCCCAAGTTCCCTCACCTGTGACCCCAACCCCGAGTTCCCTCACCTGTGACCCCAACCCCAACCCCAAGTTCCCTCACCTGTAACCCCAACCCCGAGTTCCCTCACCTGTGCCGGCACCCCTCCCCGAGTTCCCTCACCTGTAACCCCACCCCCAGTTCCCTCACCTGTGACCCCCACCCCGAGTTCCCTCACCTGTAACCCCACCCCTCCCCGAGTTCCCTCACCTGTGACCCCAACCCCGAGTTCCCTCACCTGTAACCCCACCCCAACCCCGAGTTCCCTCACCTGTAACCCCAACCCCAAGTTCCCTCACCTGTGACCCCAACCCCAAGTTCCCTCACCTGTAACCCCAACCCCGAGTTCCCTCACCTGTAACCCCACCCCAAACCCCGAGTTCCCTCACCTGTAACCCCAACCCCGAGTCCCCTCACCTGTAACCCCAAACCCAAGTTCCCTCACCTGTAACCCCAACCCCAAGTTCCCTCACCTGTGACCCCACCCCAAGATCCCGCAACCCCAAGTTCCCTCACCTGTGACCCCACCCCAACACCCTCCCTGACCCCAACCCCAAGTTCCCTCACCTGTGACCCCACCCCAAGATCCCGCAACCCCAAGTTCCCTCACCTGTGACCCCACCCCAACACCCTCCCTGACCCCAATCCCGAGTTCCCTCACCTGGAACCCCACCCCAACCCCGAGTCCCCTCACCTGTAACCCCACCCCACCCCCAGTTCCCCCACCTGCCCCCTCCCCGCGGTGCCCACCTGGAAGTTGACGTCGGCGCCGTTGTTGACGAGGATCTCGAGGCACAGGGCGCCGTTGGTGGAGACGGCGGCGAAGTGCAGGGGGGTGAAGCCCTTCTCGTTGGGCTGGTTGACGTTGGCCCCCACGTTGACCAGCTCGTTGGCCACCGCGTCCTGGCCCATGTAGCAGGCGATGTGCAGCGCCGTGTTCCCGAAGGAGTTGGGCTCGTCGATCTGCGGGACAGCAGGGCTCAGGGGGTCTGGGGGGTCAGGGGGATGTGGGGGCTGTGGGGGCTGGGGGGTCAACAGGGGCTCAGGGGGTCTGGGGGGTCAGGGGGATGTGGGGGCTCTGGGGGCTATGGGGGGTCAGGGGGATGTGGGGGCTGTGGGGGCTATGGGGTCAACAGGGGCTGCGGGACACTGGGGGCTCAGGGGGTCAACGGGGGCTCAGGGGGATGTGGGGACTGTGGGGTCAACGGGGGATCTGGGGGCTGTGGGGTCAACAGGGGCTGCGGGACACTGGGGGCTCAGGGGGTCAACGGGGTCTGTGGGAGTTTTGGGCTCATCGATCTGCAGGACAGCGCGGGCTCAGGGGGTCTGGGGGTCAGCGGGGGCTGTGGGGGCTGGGGGGTCAACGGGGGCTGTGGGGGCTCTGGGGTCAACAGGGGCTCAGGGGGCTCTGGGAGCTCTGGGGTCAACAGGGGCTGTGGGGTCAACAGGGGCTCAGGGGGCTCAGGGGCTCTGGGGGTCAACAGGGGCTGTGGGGGCTCAGGGGGTCTGTGGGTCAGTGGGGGCTCTGGGGGCTCTGGGGGCTGTGGGGTCAACAGGGGCTGCGGGACACCGGGGGCTCAGGGGGTCTGTGGGGTCAACGGGAGCTGTGGGGTCAACAGGGCCTCAGAGGGCTCTGGGGTCAACAGGGGCTCTGGGGGCTGTGGGGTCCATGGGGTCTGTGATGTCCATAGGGGCTGTGGGGGCTGTGGGGTCAAGAGGGGCTGTGGGGTCTGGGGGATCAACAGGGGCTCAGGGGGCTCTGGGGGCTCTGGGGTCAACAGGGTCTGTGGGGGCTGCGGGGTCAACAGGGGCTCTGGGGGCTCTGGGGTCTATGGGGTCTGTGGGGTCAATGGAGTCTGTGGGAGTTTTGGGCTCATCGATCTGCGGGACACCGGGGGCTCAGGGGGTCTGGGGGGTCAACGGGGGCTGTGGGGGCTCTGGGGGCTATGGGGTCTGTGATGTCCATGGGGGCTGTGGGGTCAAGAGGGGCTGTGGGGTCTGTGGGATCCATGGGATCTCTAGGCTCCGTGGGGTCCATGGGATCCATGGGGGCTGTGGGGTCCATGGGGTCTCTGGGGTTTGGGGGGTTTGGGGGTTCCAGATGGGGAAAGGTGGATGAGGAGAACCCAAAGTTTCTGTCACCACCCAAGGCTCCTGTCACCACCCAGGGGGAAGGAATTTGGCTCCTCGATCTCAGGGAGCAACAAAACCCAGAGGATTTGGGATTTAGGAGGGAAAAAGGCGGCTGAGAACCACCAGGGCTCCTGTCCTTGCTCAGGGGGAAGAAGTTTGGCTCCTCGATCTCAGAAACCAACAAAACCCAAAGGATTTGGGATTTAGGAGGGAAAAAGGCAGCTGAGAACCACCAGGGCTCAAGGGGAAGGAATTTGGATCTGCAGAAGTGATGAAGTCCAAAGGATTTGGGATTTGGGACTTTGAGAAGCACCAAGGTTTCTGCCACCCCTTGAAGGTCCTGTCCCCACCTGTCCCAGCCCTGTCCCCATGTGTGCAGCCCCTGTCCCCACTGTCCCAGCCCTGTCCCCACGTGTCCCAGCCCTGTCCCACCTGTCCCAGCCCTGTCCCCATGTGTCCCAGCCCTGTCCCCACCTGTGCAGCTCCTGTCCCCATGTGTGCAGCCCCTGTCCCCACCTGTCCCAGCCCTGTCCCCACTGTCCCAACCCTGTCCCCACTGTCCCAGCCCTGTCCCCACCTGTCCCAGCCCCTGTCCCCATGTGTGCAGCCCCTGTCCCCACTGTCCCAGCCCTGTCCCCACCTGTCCCACCCTGGGCTGGCTCTCACCTCCACGCCCAGCCTCAGCAGGTGCCGCACCACCTCGATCTGGCCGCTGGCGGCCGCCGTGTGCAGCAGCGTGTAACCCTTCCTGTCCTTGCACATGACATCGGCCCCGCGCGCCACCAGCAGCTTCAGCACCTCCAGGTGACCTGCGGGGACAGCCGTGACAGCCGGGACACCGGGGACACCGGGGACAATGGGGACAACGGGGACAACGGGGAGATGGGGACACCAGGGAGATGGGGACACTGAGGACACCGGGGACAACGGGGAGATGGGGGACACCGGGGAGACAGGGGGACACTAAGGACATGGGGGACACCAGGGATATGGGGACACTGGGGACAGTGGGGACACTGGGGACACCAGGGAGATGGGGACACTGGGGAGATGGGGGACATTGAGGAGATGGAGACACCAGGAAGATGGGGGACAATGGGGACACTGGGGACACAGGGAATACCGGGGATACCAGGGAGACTGGGGACAATGGGGACACCAGGGAGATGGGGGACACTGAGGACATGGGGGACACCAGAGACACTGGGGACACCAGGGAGATGGGGGACACTGGGGACACCGGGGACACTGGGAACAATGGGGACACTGGGGAGATGGGGGACACTGGGGAGGTGAGGACATCAGGGACAACGGGGACACCAGGGAGATGGGGACATGGGGGACACTGGGGAGATGGGGACAATGGGGACACTGGGAGGGGAATCCTTGTGACATTGGGTGGAGAGGAGGAACAGAAGAGATGGAGAAAAGAGGAGAGATGGAAAGGAGGGAGAGATGGAGAAGAGGAAAGGGGAAGATGGATGAAAAACAGAAAATGGAAAAAAAAATGGGAGAGAGGGAGAGGAAGAGTGGGAAATGTGGAGAGAAGGGAGAGATGGAGAAGAAGAATGGCAGAGATGGATGAAAGAAACGTGAGAGATGGGGAAGGGATGGCAGAGAGGGAGAAGGGGCTGGGAGAGCAGGAGAGGGAGGTGGGAGCAGCAGGGAGCCCCTACCCAGGAAGGCCGCCCAGTGCAGGGGCTGTCTGTCCTTCTTGTCACACGTGCTGGGGCTGGCACCTTTGTTGAGCAGCAGGTTCACCATCTGTGGGGTGTGGGGACAGCGTGAGTGGGGCCACCATGATGGCCCTGCCACCCCAAGGTCCCTGCTGCCCACCCCAATGTCCCTGCCACCCCAATGTCCCTGTCCATGCTCACCCCAATGCCCCTGCTGCCCACCCCGATGGCCCTGCCACCCCAATGTCCCTGTCCTCACCCCAATGTCCTTGCCACCCCAATGTCCCTGTCCATGCTCACCCCAATGCCCCTGATGCCCACCCCGATGGCCCTGCCACCCCAATGTCCCTGTCCTCACCCTGATGGCCCTGCCACCCTAATGTCCCTGTCCATGCTCACCCCAATGTCCCTGCTGCCCACCCTGATGTCCCCGGTCACTCTGACATCCAGGGCCACCGCAATGTCCGTGACCACCCTGTCCATGCTGACCCCAATGTCTCTGGCCACTCTGACGTCTGGGGCCACCCCAATGTCCATGCCCACCCTGTCCATGCTCACCCCAATGTCCCTGGTCACTCTGACATCCAGGGCCACCCCTATCCCTGCCCATCCCTGTCTCTGCCCACCCCTGTCCCTGCTGCCCATCCCTGTCCCTGCCACCCTGGCATCCCTGTCCACCCCATCCCTGCTGGCCCCTGTCCCTGCCCATCCCTGTCCCTGTCCACTCCTGTCCCTGCTGCCCACCCCTGTCCCTGCTGCCCACCCCTGTCCCTGCCCACCCCTGTCCCTGCTGCCCACCCCTGTCCCTGCTGCCCATCCCTGTCCCTGCCCACCCCTGTCCCTGCCCATCCCTGTCCCTGCTGCCCATCCCTGTCCCTCCCCACCCCTGTCCCTGCCCACCCCTGTATCCCTGTCCACCCCATCCCTACTGTCCCCTGTCCCTGCTGTCCCCTGTCCCTGCCCACCCCGATGTCCCTCCTGCCCATCCCTGTCCCTGCCCACCCTGGCATCCCTGTCCACCCCATCCCTGCCCATCCCTGTCCCTGCTGCCCATCCCTGTCCCTCCCCACCCCTGTCCCTGCCCATCCCTGTCCCTGCTGCCCATCCCTGTCCCTCCCCACCCCTGTCCCTGCCCATCCCTGTCCCTGCCCATCCCTGCCCCTGCCCACCCCTGTCCCTGCCCACCCCTGTCCCTGCCCACCCGATGTCCCTGCTGCCCACCCTGAACCCTGCCCATCCCTGTCCCTGCCCACCCCGATGTCCCTCCCGTCCCCTCCCGTCCCCTCCCTCCCCCTCCCGCTGCCCTCCGGTATCCCGGGCGCACCTCCAGGTGCCCGCTGTGCACGGCGTGGTGCAGCGCCGTGCGCCCGGTGCGGTCGGCCACGTTGACGGTGCTGAGCAGCGGCAGCAGCGCCTCCACGCACTTGGTGGCCCGGTTGGCGGCGGCCACGTGCAGCGGCGTCTGCCAGTGCTTGTCGCGGGCGTTGGCATCGGCCGAGTGCTTGAGGAGCAGCTGGAGCGCTTTCTGCGGGGCGGGGAGAGGCTGCAGACCCCAGCGCCGGGAGCCCGGAGCGGGCAGCCCCGATCCCAGCGGGATTCACCCCTCGGGGACTCCCCAATGTGGGATTTACCCTGGGGGATTCACCCCTGGGGGATTCACCCCTCGGGGACTCCCTGCTGTGGGATTTACCCTGGGGGATTCACCCCTCGGGGACTCCCGCTGTGGGATTCACCCTGGGGGGACTCCCCACTGTGGGATTTACCCCTGTGGGATTCACCCCTGGGGACTCCCCTCTGTGGGATTTACCCCTGTGGGATTTACCCCTGTGGGATTCACCCCTGGGGGACTCCCCTCTCTGGGATTCACCCTGTGGGATTCACCCCTGGGGACTCCCTGCTGTGGGATTCACCCCTGGGGGACTCCCCTCTCTGGGATTCACCCTGTGGGATTCACCCCTGGGGGACTCCCTGCTGTGGGATTCACCCTGTGGGATTCATCCCTGGGGGACTCCCCACATGGGATTTACCCCTGGGGGATTCACCCCTGGGGGACTCCCTGCTGTGGGATTTACCCTGGGGGATTCACCCCTGGGGACTCCCCGCTGTGGGATTCACCCCTGGGGACTCCCCACGTGGGATTTACCCCTGTGGGATTCACCCCTGTGGGATTCACCCCTGGGGGATTCACCCCTGGGGGACTCCCTGCTGTGGGATTTACCCCTGGGGGATTCACCCCTGGGGGACTCCCCTCTGTGGGACTCCCCGCTGTGGGATTTACCCCTGGGGGATTTACCCCTGTGGGATTTACCCCTGGGGGATTTCCCATTATGGGATTTCCCTGCTGTGGGATTTCCCTCTGTTTGATTTCCCATTATGAGATTTCCCGCTGTGGGATTTCCCTCTGTGGGATTTACCCCTGTGGGACTCCCCGCTGTGGGATTTCCCATTATGGAATTTCCCCCTGTAGGATTCCCCGCTCTGGGATTCCCTCTGAGGGATTTCCCATTATGGGATTTCCCTCTGTAGGATTCCCCCCTGTAGGATTTCCCCCTGTGGGATTCCCCCCTGCGGGATTCCCTGCTGTGAGATTTCCCTCTGTGGGATTCCCCCCAGTGGGATTTCCCTGCTGTGGGATTTCCCATTATGGGATTTCCCCCTGTGGGATTTCCCTTTTCGAGATTCCCCCCTGTGGGATTCCCCCCTTGGGATTTCCCTCTGTGGGATTCCCTGCTGTGGGATTTCCCTGCTGTGGGATTTTCCATTATGGGATTTCCCTGCTATGGGATTCACCCTGTGGGATTCCCCCCTGTGGAATTACCCCCAAGGGAAGGAGCCGGTTGCGTCTCTGTCTACCCCAAAACCCCCGAACTTTCTGCATTCCCCAAACCCCAGAGGGAAGAAAGAGCAGCAGAAATTCCCTTTTTTCCCCCTTTCCCAGGAATTCCTGCCCTCAGCACCCACCTCGTGGCGCGAGGCCGCGGCGCGGTGCAGCGGCGTCAGCCACACCGTGTCCTTGGCGTTCACGTTAGCACCTGTGGGGGACACAGCCGCCACCTCAGCACCCCAAAAAACCCCACAGCTGCCTCCCCCTGCTGCCAGGAACCCCCAAATCCCAAATCCCCCACCGGGTTCTGCAGCTGGAGAGGAATTTGTGCTGAATTTTTTGTTGGGGGATTTTCTGCAATTCCCAAATCCCAACAGGGGCTTCCTGCACCCCAAAATATCCTCAAAAAATCAATGAGGACACCCTGAATCCAAAAAAGGTCCCCAAAACATAACAGGGACACTCTGCACCCCAAAAAGGTCCCCAAAACATAACAGGGACACTCTGCACCCCAAAGGGGACCCCAAAACCCAATGGGGACACCCTGAATCCCAAAAGCATCCCCAAATCCCAACAGGGACACTTTGCACCCCAAAAGTATCCCCAAAAAATCAATGGGGACACCCTGAATCCCAAAAGCATCCCCAAAACATAACAGGGACACTCTGCACCCCAAAAAGGCCCCAAAACCCAACAGGGACACTCTGCACCCCAAAAGAATCCCCAAAAAATCAATGGGGACACCCTGAATCCCAAAAGAATCCCCAAAACATAACAGGGACACCTTGAACCCCAAAAGCATCCCCAAATCCCAACAGGGACACTCTGCACCCCAAAGGTACCCCCAAATCCCAAAGGGATCCCCAAAATGGGATCTCTGGGATCAAGTGACTGAGCATCCCCCACCTCCAGCACCCCACAGATTTTAGAAAATTTTTCAGATCCCCACAGATTTTAGAGGATTTTCCAGATCCCCACAGATTTTAGGAGATTTTCTCTGGGATCCACAGATTTTAGGGGATTTTTCATATCCCCAGAGATTTTAGGGGATTTTCTTTGGGATCAAGTGACTGAACATCCCCAACCTCCAGCACCCCACAGATTTTAGGGGATTTTCTAAATCCCCACAGATTTTAGGGGATTTTCCAGATCCCCACAGATTTTAGAGGATTTTCTAGATCCCCACAGACTTTAGGGGATTTTCCAGCACCCCACAGGTTTTAGGGGATTTTTTGGGGGGGATCAAGCAGCTGAGCACCCCTCACCTCCTCCAGCACCCCACATCTCCCTCCTGGGAGGGAGGTGATCCTTTCAGGGTCACCATTCCCCAATCCCGCCCTGGCTGCCCCCCCCAGGTTTTGGGGGGTGATTTTGGGGTGATTTTGGGTGATTTTGGGGTCCCCCCTGGCCCTCACCTGACAGGATGAGCAGCTCAAGGATTGCAACGTCTCCGATGTAGGCAGCAGCGTGGAGAGGGGTCCGGCGTTCCTGGTCCTGGGGGGGAACATCCCTGAGCTGGGAGGGACTGGGATGGACTGGGATGGGGCTGGGAGGGACTGGGATGGGGCTGGGAGGGACTGGGTGGGACTGGGAAAGAATGAGGATGGGATGGGGATGGGGATGGGGATGGGATGGGATGGGATGGGATGGGATGGGATTGATGGGATGGGTGGGATGGGGATGGGGATGAGATGGGATGGGATTTGTGGGATTTGTGGGATGGGCATGGGAGGGCCTGGGGAGCCATGAGCGAGGGCAGGCAGGGTCAGGGCGGCAGCAGGAGGAGCAGGGGCAGGAGCAGGAGCAGGAGCAGCAGGAGCAGGGGCAGGAGCAGGAGCAGCAGGAGCAGGGGCAGGAGCAGGAGCAGGAGCAGCAGCAGGAGCAGGAGCAGGGGCAGGAGCAGGAGCAGGGGCAGGAGCAGGGCAGGAGCAGGAGCAGGGGCAGGAGCAGGGGCAGGAGCAGGAGCAGGGGCAGGAGCAGGAGCAGGAGCAGGAGCAGCAGCAGGGGCAGGGGCAGGGGCAGGAGCAGGGGCAGGAGCAGGAGCAGCAGCAGGGGCAGGGGCAGGGGCAGGAGCAGGGGCAGGAGCAGGAGCAGGGGCAGGAGCAGCAGCAGGAGCAGGAGCAGCAGCAGGAGCAGGGGCAGGAGCAGGGGCAGGAGCAGGGAAGGAGCAGGAGCAGGGGCAGGAGCAGGAGCAGGGAAGGATCAGGAGCAGGGGCAGGAGCAGGGGCAGGGGCAGGAGCAGGAGCAGGGAAGGATCAGGAGCAGCAGGAGCAGCAGCAGCAGCAGGAGCAGCCCCAGCAGAGCCCTCACCAGCACATTGATGTTCTCCTTCTGATTGAGCAGCGACCGAACCTCCTCCACATCCCGGTTGAAGATGGCTTGGACCAGAGGGGGCTGCAGGGACAGCAGAGGGGACAGTGACACACCTGGGGACCAGGGGACAGTGACACTGCTGGGATGGGGGGTGACAGTGATGGGGACACAGGGAGAGGGGACAGTGACACAGCTGGGATGGGGGTGACACTGATGGGGACCAGGGGACAGTGACACACCTGGGATGTTGGTGGCACTGCTAGGGACACAGGGAGAGGGGACAGTGACACAGCTGGGACGGGCATGACACTGATGGGGACCAGGGGACAGTGACACACCTGGGATGGGGGTAGCACTGCTGGGGACCAGGGGACAGTGACACACCTGGGATGGGGGTGGCACTGCTAGGGACACAGGGAGAGGGGACAGTGACACAGCTGGGATGGGGGTGACACTGATGGGGACACAGCTGGAATGGCTGTGACAGTGAAAAGGACACAGGGAGTGGTGACAGTGACACAGCTGGGACTGGAGTGACACTGCTGGAGACACAGCTGGAATGAAGGGTGACAGTGCTGGGTACACAGCTGGAATGAGGGGTGACAGTGATGGGACACAATGAAGGGTGACAATGACAGCAGACACAGCTGGAATAGGTGGTGACAGTCATGGGGGACACAACTGGAACGGGGCTCTCCCATTCCCGATCCCGGGGTCCCGTTCCCGGGGCTCCGCCGTTCCCAGGCCGGGGGGGTGTCCCAGGACCGGGATCCCCCCTCGATGCCCCACGGTGCCCGGGCCAGGGGGTCCCATTCCCGTTCCCGGGGCTCTCCTGGGGCAGGATCCCCCGGTGACCCTTCACATTCTCGGCTCGGGGGTCCCATTCCCGGGGCTCTCCCGGTCCCGGCTTGGGGTTCCCAGCCCCGGGATTCTCCCGTTCCAGGGTTGGGGGTCCCAGCCCCGGGGTTCTCCCATTCCCGGGGCTCTCCCGTTCCTGGCCCGTGGGTTCCATCCCCGGGCTTCTCCCGTTCCCGGCCCGGGATATCTCATCCCGGGGGCTCTGCCGTTCCCGGTTCCGGGGCTCCCACTCCCGGGACAGGCTCCTCTTTGCTGCTTCACCTCCCCGGGCCAGAGAACCTCTCGGTTCTCCCGTTCCCGGTTCCGAGGCTCCCATCCCCGGCGCTCTCCCGTTCCCCATCCAGCGCTCCCATCCCCGGCGCTCTCCCGTTCCCGGTTCCCAAGTTCCCATCCCCGGCGCTCTCCCGTTCCCGGTTTCGAGGCTCCCATCCCCGGCGCTCTCCCGTTCCCGGTTCCCAAGCTCCCATCCCCGGCGCTCTCCCGTTCCCGGTTCCCAAGCTCCCATCCTCGGTGCTCTCCCGTTCCCGGTTCCGGGGGTCCCATCCCCGGCGCTCTCCCGTTCCCGGGGCTCCCATTCCCGGCGCTCTCCCGTTCCCGGGGCTTCCATCCCCGGCGCTCTCCCGTTCCCGGGGCTCCCATCCCCGGCGCTCTCCCGTTCCCGGTTCCGAGGCTCCATCCCCGGCGCTCTCCCGTTCCCGGTTCCGAGGCTCCCATCCCCGGCGCTCTCCCCTTCCCGGTTCCGAGGCTCCCATCCCCGGGGCTCTCCCGTTCCCGGTTCCGAGGCTCCCATCCCCGGCGCTCTCCCGTTCCCCATCCAGCGTTCCCATCCCCGGCGCTCTCCCGTTCCCCATCCAGCGTTCCCATCCCCGGCGCTCTCCCGTTCCCCATCCAGCGTTCCCATCCCCGGCGCTCTCCCGTTCCCGTTCCCGGGGCTCCCATCCCTGGCGCTCTCCCGTTCCCGGTTCCGAGGCTCCCATTCCCGGGAATCTCCCGTTCCCCATCCAGCGCTCCCATCCCCGGCGCTCTCCCGTTCCCGGGGCTCCCATCCCCGGCGCTCTCCCGTTCCCGGGGCTCCCATCCCCGGTGCTCTCCCGTTCCCGTTCCCGGGGCTCCCATCCCCGGCGCTCTCCCGTTCCCGGCCCGGCCCGCGCTGGGCCCGGCGGGCACGGGCGGAGCGGCTGCAAACGGCGACCCCGGCCCGTCCCGGGGCTGCGGCGGGGCCGGGAGCGGCGGGGAGGGCTCGGCGGAGCGGGGCCCGCGGCCTGGGGCGGCGCCGGGCCGGGCCCGGTGGCGGAGCCGCGCTAGGCCGCACATCCCCGGGCTGCCGTAGCGGCGCGGCCCGGCCCAGGCGCGGCAGCGGCGGCGGGCGGGAGCGGCCGCGGGGAGGACGGGGCGGCGGCCGTACCTGGTCCGTGATGCTGAGAACCCCCATGTCGGGGCCGCCCTCAGCGCCCAGCTCCCGGCATCGGGTCCGGCCGCGGCGGCTCCGCTCGGGCGGCTGCGGGGCGGGGATGGAGCGCCGGGGATGCGCCGCCCACCGGCCCCGAGCGGCGGCGGCGGCGGCGGCGGCGGCGGGGGCGGCCCCGGGGCAGCGGCAGCGCCCGGGGGGACGCGGCAGGAGCGGCCCGGGGCGCTCCGGGCAGCGGCTGTCCCGGCCCGAAGGGCGGCAGGGCGGTGGGAGAGGGGCCGGGGGTCGGCGGTCCGGGGTGTGCCCGGTGGGAATCGCATCCACGAGGGGTGTCGGTGGTACCGGGGGTACCGGGGGAACCGGGGGTCGCTGCTCCGGGGTGTGCCCGGTGGGAATGACATCCCCGAGGGGTGTCGGTGGTCCCGGGGGTCGCCGGTCCGGGGTGTGCCCGGTGGGAATGACATCCCCGAGGGGTCGTCGGTGGTACCGGGGATACCGGGGGAACCGGGGGTCGCTGCTCCGGGGTGTGCCCGGTGGGAATCGCATCCACGAGGGGTGTCGGTGGTCCCGGGGGAACCGGGGGTCGCCGGTCCGGGGTGTGCCCGGCGGGAATCGCACCCACGAGGGGTGGTCGGGGGTCTCGGGCCTCCCGGGAGCCCCTGCTCGGATCCGCCCCGGGATGTCCTCGGTGGGAAGCGCATCCCCGAGGGGTGGTCGGTGGTCCCGGGGGTCCGGGGGCTACCGGGGGGTCGCTGTTCCGGTGTGTGCCCGGTGGGAATCGCATTCCCGAGGGGTGGTCGGTGGTCCCGGGGGTTGCGGCTCTGACCCGCTCGGGGATGGGCCCGGTGGGAATCGCATCCACGAGGGATGTCGGTAATCCCGGGGGTCCCGGGACAGCGGCTCCCCCGGCCCGAAGAGTGCGGGGGTGGTGGGAGAGGGTCCCGGGGGTCCCCGTGTGCCGCCTCCATCCCCTCCGTGGGGTCTGCCCGGTGGGAACCCCATCCCCCGGTGGTCCCGGGGGTCCCGGAGCAGCAGCTCCTCCATCCCAAAGGGCTCTGGAGCAGTGGGAGAGGCTCCCGGGGGTCCCATGTGTCACCACTGTCCCTCTCTGGGCTGAACTGGGATGAGCTGGGCTGGACTGGGATGTGCTGGGATGAACTGGGAGGAACTGGGCTGGGCTGTGCTGGGTTGGCACTGGGTAATGCTGAGCTGGACTGGGATGTACTGGGCGGCACTGGGATGTGTTGGGCTGCACTGGGCGGCACTGGGCCACACAGTTCCCGCAGGTTCTGTGTTCCCGGTCTCTCGGCTCCTCTGCCCGGTTCGGAGCGGGGCCGTTACCGGGACACTGCACCGGAGGGTCCCCGTCCCTCTCCGGACCCACCGACCGGGGGCACACGTGGAAGGCGGGGCCAGACGCCCCCTGGGGCAAAGCCCAGCCCCGGGAGGGCCCCTCCCGGTTGGTCCCGGTTGGATCCCGCTCCCGGTGCAGCCGCAACCCCGTCGCGCACTACACTTCCCATCGTGCCCCGCGCACCCTCCGACTACAACTCCCATCATCCCTCGCTCGGGAGGCGTCGCCTCGCCCCGCCCCGTGACGTTCCCGGCGCTATGGCGACGTGGTGACGTCACGGGGTGAGAGGTCAGGGCGGCGGCGGCGCCGCGTCCCGGCCCGGTCCCGGTTCCGGCCCGGCCCCGGTCCCGGCCCGGTGATGGCGGCCCGGCGGCTCCGCGGCGCCCTCCAGCTCGGGGCGCGGCAGCGCCTGCGGGCCGCGGCGGTCCCGCCCGGCAGGTGAGCGGCGGCGGCCCCGGGGCGGGCGGGGCCCGGAGGTCACACCGGCCCCGGGGGCACCGGGGCGGGCCCGGGGCGGCGATCGTGCTGCGGGGGCTCCTGCCCGCGCTCCCGGCCCCTGCAGGGTGGGGTGGTCCGGGGGCACCTTGGCGGAACCGGGGAGTCGCGGCGGGGCCGGCCCGGGGGTCCCGGTGGGGCCCTGTCCCGGTTCACCGGGCGCTGGGCGGGGAACACCGGCTGGGAGGGGCTGACCTTGGAGCGAACCCCGCTGGGGACACCGGGAGAGCCGAGCCCCGGTGTCACCGGGCGAGGCGGCAGTCCCGAGGCCACCGGGATGTGTCCCCATGGCGGCGACCTCTGCTCGGGGACGGTGACACGGGGACAGCACCGGGACCGACCCCCCCCGGTGGGAACAATTCCCGAATTCCGGTGGGAAGGGCGGGACCTCCCCCGGCAGCGACACCGGGGGGGCACCGGGCGCTTGTCCCCGCCGGGATTAGCTGTCCCCGGGTCGGGTTTCCCGGCCTTCCTCCTCCTCCTCCTCCTCCTCCTCCCCGTGGCAGCTGCAGCGCTGGCACCGGCCCCGGGAGCGTCCCGGCCGCGGGCACCGGCACCGGCCCCGAGCCCCCGGGGGCATTCCCGGCACGGGAGGGGATCCGGGAGGGGATCCGGGAGGGGCTGAGGGGGCTTGGGGAGGTCGGGAAGGGACCTGGGGTGGTCTGGAAGGGGCTTGGGATGATCAGAGGGGGTTTGGGATGGTCTGAGGGGGTTTGGGAAGGTCAGGAAAGGACCTGGAAGTTCAGGAAGGGACCTGGGATGGTCTGGGGAGAGCCTGAACTGGTCTGGAAGGAGCTTGGGATGGTCTGAGGGGGTTTAGGAAGGTCAGGAAAGGATCTGGAAAAGTTTGGAAAGAGCCTGGGGTGGTGGGAAGGGGCTTGGGAAGGTCAGAAAGGGACCCGAGGCTGTCTGGAAGGGGCTTGGGATGGTCTGAAGAGGTTTAGGAGGGTCAGGAAAGGATCTGGAAGTTCAGGAAGGGACCTGGGATGGTTTGGGGAGAGCCTGAGCTGCTCAGGAAGGAGCTTGGGATGGTCTGAAGGAGTTTGGGATGGTCAGAAAGGGACCCAAGGCTGTCTGGACGGGGTTTGGGATGATCAGAGGGGGCTTGGGATGGTCTGAGGGGGTTTGGGATGGTCTGAAGAGGTTTAGGAAGGTCAGGAAAGGACCTGGAAGTTCAGAAAGGGACCTGAGCACATCTGGAGAGAGCCTGAGCTGGTCAGGAAGGGGCCTGGATTGGTCTGAAGGGGTTTGGAATGGTCAGAAAAGGACCCAGGGCTGTCTGGAAGGGGTTTGGGATGGTCTGGAAGGGACCTGGAAGTTCAGGAAGGGACCTAGAAGTTCAGGAAGGGATCTGAGCTGCTCAGGAAGGGGTCTGGGATGATCTGAGGGAGTTTGGAATGGTCTGGAAGGGACCTGGGATGGTCTGGGGAGAGCCTGAGCTGGTCAGGAAGGGGCTTGGGGTGGTCAGGAAGGGGCCTGGATTTGTCTGAAGGAGTTTGGGAAGGTCATTAAGGGACTCAAGGCTGTCTGGAAGGGGCTTGGGATGGTCTGAAGAGGTTTAGGAAGGTCAGGAAAGGACCTGAAAGTTCAGGACGGGACCTGGGATGGTCTGGGGAGAGCCTGAGCTGGTCTGGAAAGAGCTTGGGATGGTCTGAAGGAGTTTGGGATGGTCAGAAAGGGACACAAGGCTGTCTGGAAGGGGTTGGGGATAATCAGAGGGGGCTTGGGATGATCTGAGGGGGTTTGGGATGGTCTGGAAGGGGTTTGGGATGGTCAGAAGGGGTTTAGAAAGGTCAGGAAAGGACCTGGAAGTTCAGAAAGGGACCTGAGCACATCTGGAGAGAGCCTGAGCTGGTCAGGAAGGGGCCTGGTGTGGTCTGAAGGGGTTTGGAATGGTCTGGAAGGGACCCAAGGCTGTCTGGAAGGGGTTTGGGATGGTCTGGAAGGGACCTGGAAGTTCAGGAAGGGACCTGAGCTGCTCAGGAAGGGGTCTGGGATGATCTGAGGGAGTTTGGAATGGTCTGGAAGGGACCTGGGATGGTCTGGGGAGAGCCTGAGCTGGTCAGGAAGGGGCCTGGGGTGGTCTGAAGGGGTTTGGGATGGTCTAAAGGGGTTTGGGAAGGTCAGAAAGGGACCCAGGGCTGTCTGGAAGGGGCTTGGGATGGTCTGAAGGGACCTGGGCACATCTGGAGAGAGCCTGAGCTGCTCAGGAAGGAGCTTGGGGTGGTCTGAGGGAGTTTGGAATGGTCTGGAAGGCACCTAGGGTGGTCTGAAGGGGTTTGGGGAGGTCTGGAAGGGACCTGGGGTGGTTGGAAGGCACCTGGGCAAGTTTGGAAAGAGCCTGAGCTGGTCAGGAAGGGGCCTGGATTGGTCTGAAGGGGTTTGGGATGGTCAGAAAGGGACCCAGGGCTGTCTGGAAGGGGCTTGGGATGGTCTGGAAGGGATCTGGAAGTTCAGGAAGGGACCTGAGAAGGTCTGGAAGGATTTGGGAAACCCTAGAAAGGATCTGGGAAGCCCTGGAAGGGACCTGGGATGATCTGGAAGGATTTGGGAAGCTCTGTAGGGATTTGGGAAGCCCTGGAGGCATTTGGGAAACCCTAGAAAGGATTTGGGGATCTGGAAGGATTTGGGAAACCCTAGAGAGGATTTGGGAAACCCTAGAGAGGATTTGGGAAGCCCTGGAAGGAACCTGGGATGATCTGGCAGGAATTTGGGATGCTCTGGAAGGGCCTGTGAGGCGCTGGAAGGAACCTGGGATGATCTGGAAAGATCTGGGAAGCCCTGGCAGGAATTTGGGATGCTCTGGAAGGATTTGGGATGATCTGGAAGGATTTGGGAAGCCCTGGCAGGAATTTGGGATGCTCTGGAAGGGCCTGTGAGGCACTGGAAGGGACCTGGGAAGCTCCAGGGGGATTTGGGAAGCTCGGGAAGGGCTCTGGTCCGGCAGGAAGGGCCCCAAAGCCCCAGGGCGCTCCCGGGGCTGCCGGTGACACCCGGTGCCAGCTCGTGCTGCTGGTGACAGCTGGTGACAGCCCGTGACAGCCGGTGCTGCCAGTGCTGCCGGTGCCACTGGTGACAGCCGGTGCTGCCGGTACCGGCCAGTGACACCCAGTGATGCCGGTGACACCCGGTGACCGCCAGTGCTGTCGGTGCCACCCGGTGATACCTGGTGCTGTTGGTGACACCCGGTGACCACCGGTGACAGCCGGTACTGCCGGTGATACCTGGTGACCAGCAGGGACACCCGGTGCTGCCAGTGCCACCCAGTGACCGCCAGTACTGCCGGTGACACCCGGTGCCACCTGGTGCTGTCGGTGACACCCGGTACCACCCAGTGACCACCAGTGACAGTCGGTACTGCCGGTGACACCCGGTGCCACCCAGTGACCACCGGTGCTGCCGGTACCAGCCAGTGACACCCGGTGATGCCAGTGACAGCTGGTGACCGCCAGTGCTGTTGGTGACACCCGGTGCCACCCGGTGACCGCCAGTGACAGCCGGTACTGCCGGTGACACCTGGTGACCAGCGGGGGACACCTGGTGCTGTCAGTGCTGCCGGTGCCACCCGGTGCTGTCAGTGCCACCCGGTGCCACCCAGTGACCACGAGTGACAGCTGGTACTGCCGGTGACACCCGGTGACCAGCGCGGACAGCCGGTGCTGTCAGTGCTGCCGGTGACACCCGGTGCTGCCGGTACCGGCTGGTGACACCTGGTGACCACCGGTGACGCCCGGTGCTGCCGGTGCCACCTGGTGTCAGCTCATGCTGCTGGTACCGGCCGGTGCTGCTGGTGACATCTGGTGCTCCCAGTGCCACCCAGTGTCAGCTTGTGCTGCCGGTACCGGCCGGTGGCACCCGGTGCTGCCGGTACCTGCCGGTGCCAGCGGTGTCCGTGGGTGCCAGCGGTGTCCCCGTGTCCCCGCAGGCACACGGCCCCGTGCGGGCTCCGTCTCTCGCGCCTGGGCCGGCCGGGCCCCCTGGCCTGGGAGCCCCGAGCGCCGCCCAGCCGAGGCTTCCTCAGCCTCAGCAACAAACGCAAGGAGTACTCGGAGCGGCGCATCATCGGGTGGGTGCTGGGACGGGGCTGGGACTGGCTCCAAACACAGCCCTGAGCCTGACCTAACCCAAATCCCAGCTCCAAACCCAGCCCTGAGACTGAGCCTGACCCAAATCCCAGCTCCAAACCCAGCCCTGGGGCTGAGCCTGACCCAAATCCCAGCTCCAAACACAGCCCTGGGGCTGAGCCCGGCTCCAAACCCTGCCCTGGGACTGAGCCTGACCCCAAACCCAGCCCTGAGACTGAGCCTGACCCAAATCCCAGCTCCAAACCCAGCCCTGGGACTGACCTAACCCAAATCCCAGCTCCAAACCCAGCCCTGGGACTGACCTAACCCAAATCCCAGCTCCAAACCCAGCCCTGGGACTGAGCCTGACGCAAATCCCAGCTCCAAACGCAGCTCTGAGACTGAGCCTGACCCAAATCCCAGCTCCAAACCCAGCCCTGGGACTGAGCCTGGCTCCAAACCCAGCCCTGAGCCTGAGCCCAGCTCCAAATCCAGCCCTGAGACTGAGTCTGACCCAAATCCCAGCTCCAAACCCAGCCCTGAGACTGAGCCTGACCCAAATCCCAGCTCCAAACCCAGCCCTGAGCCTCAGCCTGAGCCCAGTCCCAGCTCCAAACCCAGCCCTAAGCCTGAGCCAAATCCCAGCTCCAAACCCAGCCCCAATCCTAACCCCGGCCCCAATCCCAGCCCTGACCTCAACCCCAATCCCAACCCCAGCTCTGACCCCAGCCCAAGCCCCAATCACAGCCCAGCCCCAATCCCAACCCAAACTCAGACCCCAGCCCCGATCCCAGCCCCAGCCCAACCCCGATCCCAATCCCAGCCCCAGCTCTGACCCTAATCCCAGCCCAGCCCCAGCCCCAATCCCAGCCCAGCCCCAGTCCCAGCCCCGATCCCAGCCTAGCCCCAGCCCCAATCCCGGCCCAATCCCAGTCCCAGCCCCGATCCCAGCCCAGCCCCGATCCCAGCCCCAACCCCAATCCCAGCCCCGATCCCAGCCCCAGCCCCGATCCCAGCCCTAGCCCCAGCCCTGATCCCAGCCCCAGCCCCGATCCCAGCCCCAACCCCAATCCCAGCCCCAGCCCCGATCCCAGTCCCAGCCCCAATCCCAGCCCCAGCCCAATCCCAGCCCCAATCCCAGCCCCAGTCCCAATCCCAGCCCCGATCCCAGCCCCAATCCCAGCCCCAATCCCAGCCCCAGCCCAATCCCAGCCCCAATCCCAGTCCCAATCCCAGCCCCGATCCCAGCCCAGCCCCGATCCCAGCCCCGATCCCAGCCCCGATCCCAGCCCAGTCCCAATCCCAGCCCCGATCCCAGCCCAGCCCCGATCCCAGCCCCGATCCCAGCCCAGCCCCAGCCCCAGCCCCGATCCCAGCCCCGATCCCAGCCCAGCCCCGATCCCAGCCCAGCCCCGATCCCAGTCCCAGCCCCGATCCCAGCCCCGATCCCAGCCCCGATCCCAGCCCCGATCCCAATCCCAGCCCCAATCCCAGCCAGCCCCGATCCCAATCCCGATCCCAGCCCAGCCCCGATCCCAGCCCCGATCCCAGCCCAGCCCCAGCCCAGCCCCGATCCCAGCCCCGATCCCAGCCCAGCCCCGATCCCAATCCCGATCCCAGCCCAGCCCCGATCCCAATCCCAGCCCCAGCCCCAGCCCCGATCCCAGTCCCAGCCCCGATCCCAATCCCGATCCCAGCCCCAGTCCCAATCCCAGCCCCGATCCCAGCCCGATCCCAGCCCAGCCCCGATCCCAGCCCAGCCCCGATCCCAGCCCCAATCCCAGCCCCAGCCCAGCCCCGATCCCAGCCCCGATCCCAGCCCCGATCCCAGCCCAGCCCCGATCCCAGCCCAGCCCCGATCCCAGCTCCAGCCCCGATCCCAGTCCCAGCCCCGATCCCAGCCCAGCCCCGATCCCAGCCCCAGTCCCAATCCCAGTCCCAGCCCTGATCCCAGCCCAACCCCAGCCCCGATCCCAGCCCCGATCCCAGCCCGCCCCTCTGTGTCCCAGGTACTCCATGCAGGAGATGTACGACGTGGTGGCCAACGTGGAGGACTACAAGAACTTCGTGCCCTGGTGCAAGAAGTCCGTGGTGGTGTCGCGGCGCCAGGGCCACGTCAAGGCCCAGCTGGAGGTGGGGTTCCCGCCCGTGCTGGAGCGCTACACCTCCATCGTCACCCTGGTGCGGCCTCACCTGGTCAAGGTGAGCTGGGGAGGGGCTGGAGCTGCAGGAGAAGGTTCTGGAGAAACCCTGAGGGAGCTGGGAAGGGGCTCAGCCTGGAGGGAAGGAGGATCAGGGGGGATTTCCACCCCACAGCTCCCTGATGGGAGAGCGGGGTCGGGATCTGCTCCAGGGAACAGCAGGAGGAGAAGGAACAGCCCCAGATTCCCCCAGGAGAGGCTCAGGGTGGAATTTCAGGAGGAATAGAAGGTTTTGGAAGCACCTGGAGGACAGGAGGCTCAGGGAGGAATTTAACTCCCTGATGGGAGAGCGGGGTCAGGATCTGCTCGCAGGAACACCAGGGTGAGAGGGAACAGAGCCCTGCCCTGATTTTTGGGGGGAATTTGCAGGTTTTTGGGAGAAAATTGTAGTTGTAACCAGATGGGGATTGGCCTCTTCTGCCAGGGAATGAGAGGGCAGGAGGAAATGGCCCCGAGCTGTGCCAGGAGAGGCTCAGGATGGACACAAGGAGGAATTTCCTCCTGGAAAAGGGGGTCAGGCTGTGGAAGTGCCCAGGGAGAAAAGGAGGCTCAGGGGGGAACTCCAGGGTCAGGATCTGCTCCAGGGAACAGCAGGAGGAGAAGGTACAGCCCCAAATTCCCCCAGGAGAGGCTCAGGGTGGAATTTCAGGAGGAATAAAAGGTTCTGGAAGCACCTGGAGGACAGAAGGCTCAGGGGGCAATTCCCACCCCACAGCTCCCTGATGGGAGAGCAGAGTTGGGGCGGTCACAATCTGTTCCCAGGGAAGAACAGGAGAAGGCAGGAGCAGCCTCAGGGTTGTTCCAGGGGATTCAGGTTGGAATTTCCCCAGGAAAGGGCTCTCAGGCACTGGAAGTGCCCAGGGAAGTTTGGAGGTGTCCAGGGGGGGATCCCGGGCCGGGCTGGATCCAGGAGGGATTTCCATCCTGGAGGATGATCCCGCTGCCCCCCTGAGCTGCCCCTCGCCCTCCCCAGGCCGTCTGCACCGACGGGCGCCTCTTCAACCACCTGGAGACCAACTGGCGCTTCAGCCCCGGCATCCCCGGCTACCCCCGCACCAGCACCGTGGATTTCTCGGTACGACCCCGCCCCGCATCCCCCGGGGGAGGGCGCGGCTCACCCGCCGGGGCTCACCCGCTCCTCCTCCTCCTCCTCCTCCCGCCCAGATCTCCTTCGAGTTCCGCTCCCTGCTGCACTCCCAGCTGGCCACCGTGTTCTTCGACGAGGTGGTCAAGCAGATGGTGGCCGCCTTCGAGCGCCGAGCCGCCAAGAACTTCGGGCCCGAGACGCGCATCCCGCGGGAGCTGATGTTCCACGAGGTGCACCAGACGTGAGGGCGGCGGGGCCGGGCACCCCCGGACTGTGCCGGGCCCGCCCCGAGCCCGACCCCCCTAAAATATTTATTCAACAAGTGCGTTTCCTCTGCTGCTGTTGCCTCAACGCCCCCCGGGGCTGCCGTGAGCCCCCCCACCCCACCTCGCCCCCCGGAGCTGGTTTTGCAGCTGATTCGGGGTTTTAAGTTTTGGTTTAGTTCTTTTTTTTTAACCCTTTTTTTTTTGGTTCTTTTTAAACTCCCCAGCCAGGCTGGAGGGCCCCGGTGGGGGCAGCTCCGGTGTCTGGGCCCCGCCGTGCTCCGGGAGGGGGGAGGGGGTTTTTTGGGGTGGGGGGAGCACCTGGGACCCCCTCCTCAATTCCTCCCCAGCTCTTCCAGGAACGAAAGGGAAGGGGCCGGCGCAGGGAGGAGCCCCCCGAGCCGTCGCACACTTTGCACAAGCCACACGCACAGGGTGGGGAGGGGGCGGCTCCCGCTGCCCCCCCCCGCTGCCCCCCACCCCCAGCACCCTCCGCGGGGACCCCCACGGTCCCGACCCCACCCCCAGCGACCCCACCCCTGTGTGGGGGGGGGTGGGAAGGTCTCGGCTCCTCCCCCCACCCACCCATCCCCCCTTGGCCGTGAAGCCCCCCCGGGGGGGTGAGGGGCTGCCCGAGCCCCCCGAGCCCCCCCAAGCCGAGGCAGGAAGGGCTTGGCCAGGCCAATAAAGAGAATTTTCCAAGGGTCTGCAGCCTCCTGGTCCTCATTGCCACGGCAGGGGGGGTTTGGGGAGGGGGCTGCACGCTGGGACCCCCGGGCGGGGTGGGGCTGCACCACGCCCTGCCCGGGGGGGGCGGGGAGAGGCCGGGGGTTTGTTAATAAAAACATTTATTTTGCATTTTTTTGTTGTTGTTTGTACAGAAGTGCCCGAGAGCTGCGAGGAGCCGGGGTGGGTTCCAGGGTGGGGGTCGGGGGGGGGTCCCAGCTCTGGCTCCCGGGGGCTTCAGGCAGGATGGGGGGGCAGGGGGGTCACACAAACACGGGGGCGCGGCCGGGGAGGAGTGTATCGAGTCCCTGCGGGGGGCCCGGACACGGGGCTGGACTGAACCCCTCTCGGGGGGCTGCAGGGGGGGCTGGACCCCCCCCCAGAACCCTGCCGGGACCCCTCCCCACCCAGCCCAGCAGTGAGGGAGCCTGGGGGGGCTCCCGGTGTGCGCAGTGAGAGCTGCCGGGGTGGGGAGGGGGCACGGGAGCTCCCCCCACCCCACCAGAGTGGGGCTGGGAGGGGGGGGACGACCCCAGGGCTGCCTCTGCCCCTCCCCAGGGTGGGTTTTGGGGGGAAGGGGGAGCAGCTGGGGGGCGCCGAGGGGGGTTCAGTGGCGGGGTGGCCGGGCCGGGCCCGGCGGCGTTCCCTGGGGGAGCCCTGTCCCCGTCCCTTCTTCAGGCGGATTTGTAGCCCACGAGCTGCATGAGGCCCTTGGTGCTCATGGATTTGGGTCTCTCCAGGGGGAATCCCAGAGCTCGGCTCCAGATGAGCTGGGAGAGGACGCCCAGAGCCCGCGAGACACCGAACAGCACCGTGTAGTAATTCATCTCCTTCATGCCGTAGTACTGCGGGGACACGGGAGGGAGCGGGCTCAGAGCGGGCAGGGGGCACACAGGAGAGCCCCGGGGACAGACAGAGGGACAGACGGACAGGGGAAGGGACAGACGGACAGGGGAAGGGCAGGTGGGACAGGGACAAATGGGCAAGGAGAGGGAGAGAGCAACAGGGGGAGGGAGGGAGGGAGGGATGGGGAGAGGAACCAGCTGGGAGAAGGAGGGTGGGACAGGGAGAGGGACACACAGACAGGGAGAGGGACACACAGACAGGGAGAACACAGACAGACAGGGAGAGGGACACACAGAGGGACAGACAGAATAGAGAACACAGAGAAGGACACACAGACAAGGAGAGGGGCAGACAGGAAGGAGAACAGAGAGGGACAGACAGGGAGAAGGACACATGGACAAGAGGAAGGACAGAACAGGGAGAGGGACAGACAGACAGGAAGGAGAACAGAGTGACAGACAGGGAGAGGGACACATAAAGCAAGGGACAGACAGAACAGACAACACAGAGAAGGACATACAGACAAGGAGAGGGACAGACAGGGAGAGGGACACACGGACAGGGAGAACACAGAGAGACAGACAGGGAGAGGGACACAGGGCAAGGGACAGACAGAATAGAGAACACAGAGAAGGACACAGACAAGGAGAGGGATAGACAGGAAGGAGAACAGAAGGACAGACAGGGAGAGGGACAGACAGACAAGAAGGAGAACACAGAGGGACAGACAGACAGGAAGGAGAACAGAGAGGGACACACAGGGCAAGGGACAGAGGGAGAAGGACACATGGACAAGAGGAAGGACAGAACAGGGAGAGGGACAGACAGACAGGAAGGAGAACAGAGTGACAGACAGGGAGAGGGACAGACAGGGAGAGGGACACATAAAGCAAGGGACAGACAGAACAGACAACACAGAGAAGGACATACAGACAAGGAGAGGGACAGACAGGAAGGAGAACAGAGAGAGGGACACACAGGGCAAGGGACAGACAGGGAGAAGGACACATGGACAAGAGGAAGGGCAGAACAGGGAGAGGGACAGACAGACCGGAAGGAGATCAGAGAGAGGGATACAGACAGGGAGAGGAATAGACAGGGAGGACACAAAGGACAGGGAGAGAGGGACAGAGAGAGGGGCACAGGACAGAGAGAGGGACAGACAGACAGGAAGAGGGACAGACAGACAGGAAAGAGAGCAGAGAGGGACACACAGGGCAAGGGACAGACAGGGAGAAGGACACATGGACAAGAGGAAGGCCAGAACAGGGAGAGGGATGTGGACATGCAATAAAGGCAAAGGACAGACTGACAGGAACAGGGACAGACAGCACAGAAGGAGCCCGGGCTCACCTGCAGCAGGACCCCGCTGTGGGCATCCACGTTGGGCCAGGGGTTCTTGGCCTTGCCCTGCTCCAGCAGCACGTTGGGGACGATCTTGTAGAGCTGGGCCACCAGTTTGAACAGGGGGTCCTTGGGCAGGTGCTTGAGGGCGAACTCCCGCTGGCAGGTGTAGCGCGGGTCCGTCTTCCGCAGCACCGCGTGCCCGTAGCCCGGCACCACCTGCAGGGACGGGGTCAGAGCTGCCCCTGAGCGCTGGGATGGGCTCTGAGCGGCCCCTGGAACTGCCCCTGAGCCCCTGAACTGCCCCTGAGCCCTGGAACTGCCCCTGAGCCCCTGGAACTGCCCCTGAGCCCCTGGAACTGCCCCTGAGCCCTGGGATGGGCTCTGGAATGGTCCCTGAGCCCTGAACAGCCCCTGAGCCCCAGCAGCCCCCCAGGCTCCCCCCGAGCCTCCAGGCTCACGCTGAGCCCCCCCAGGCTCCCCCCGAGCCCCCCAGCCCCAGCAGCCCCCCCCAGGCTCACCCTGAGCCCCCCCAGCCCTACCCTGAGCCTGCCAGGTTCCCCCTGAGCCCCAGCAGGGCCCCCCAGGCTCCCCCCGAGCCCCCCCAGCCCCAGCAGGGCCCCCCCAGCCCCACCCCGAGCCCCTCAGGCTCCCCCCCAGCCCCAGGCCGAGCCCCCGGCCCACCCTGCCCGAGTTGAGCGTGTTCCAGATGAAATCCCGCAGCTTCTCGTCCGACACCTCCTTGCCCAGCTCCTTCTGCAGGTCCGTGAGCCAGAGCAGCACCTCCTGCGGGAACGGCAGCGTCAGGGGAGACGGACAGAGGGACGAGGGGAGACGGACAGAGGGACACGGGACAGAGGACAGAGGGACGCGGGGAGACGGACAGAGGGACACGGGACAGGGGGACGAGGGGAGACGGACAGAGGGACAGGGGAACACGGGGAGAGGGACAGAGGGACAGGGGACAGAGGGACAGGGGGAGAGAGGGACAGAGGGACACAGGGACAGAGGGACACAGGGACAGAGGGGAGACAGACAGAGGGACAGGGGACAGAGGGACATGGGGACAGAGAACACAGGGAGATGGGGAGACGGACAGAGGGACATGGGGACAGATGGACACGGACATGGGGACAGATGGACATGGGGAGAGGGACACAGGGACACGGGAATGGGGACAGATGGACACGGGGACAGAGGGACAGGGACAGAGGGACACGGGTATGGGAGAGGGACAGAAGAACACAGGGATGGAGAGAGGGACAGAAGAACACAGGGATGGAGAGAGGGACAGACAGACACACAGGGATGGAGAGGGGGCGCAGGGATGGGGAGAGGGACAAGCAGAGGGATGTATGAACAGAGAGACAGGGAGAGGGATATGGACAGACGGACAGGGAGAGCGACAGACAGGGAGGACATGGACAGAGTGACAGGGAGAGGGACAGATGGACAGGGAGGACAGACAGACAGGGAGAAGGACAGACGGACATAGAGAGGGATGCACGGACAGGGAGAGGGACAGACGGACAGGGCGAGGGACAGACGGACAGGGCGAGGGACAGACGGACAGGGCGAGGGACAGACGGACGGGGCGAGGGACAGACGGACGGGGCCCACCTGGTTGGCGAGGCCGTGCAGGGGCCCGGCCAGGCCGTTCATGGCGGCGGCGAAGGCCAGGTAGGGGTCGGACAGGGCGCTGCCCACCAGGTGGCTCGTGTGGGCACTGACGTTCCCTCCCTCGTGGTCACTGCGGAGGGAGGGGCCGTCAGGAGCCCCCAGCCCCACCAAAGGCCCCGCACGGCGTTTTGGGGGACGGGGGGCACGGAGTGGGACTGGTACAGCCCCACCCCAGCCCTGCCTGCTCCTGGGGACACCCCCGGGGCAGCCCCAGAGCCCCCTCCCCTATAGGGCACAGCCCCACAGAGCCCCTCCCCTATAGGGCACAGCCCCTACAGAGCCCCAGAGCCCCCTCCCCTATAGAGCACAGCCCCTAAAGAGCCCCATAGAACCCCTTACCCTATAGAACACAGCCCAGAGCCCCCCAGAGACCCCTCCCCTATAGGGCACAGCCCAGAGCCCCTACAGGGACCCCTCCCCTATAGGGCACAGCCCAGAGCCCCCTCCCCTATAGAGCACAGCCCAGAGACCTTACAGGGACCCCTCCCCTATAGAGCACAGCCCAGATCCCCTACAGGGACCCCTCCCCTACAGAGCACAGCCCCTAAGGAGCCCCACAGAGCCCCCTCCCCTATAGAGCACAGCCCAGAGCCCCCTCCCCTACAGAGCACAGCCCAGATCCCCTACAGGGACCCCTTCCCTATAGAGCACAGCCCCTAAAGAGCCCCAGAGCCCCTACAGGGACCCCTCCCCTACAGAGCACAGCCCCTACAGAGCCCCCTCCCCTGAGGACACCCCTGGCACATCTGGGGGGCCCTGGGTTTGGGGGAGTGGGGCCAATCCCCCGCCCGCCGCCCCCGCCCAGCAGCCCCCAGCCCCACCTGTGGATGGTGAGGTAGAGCCGCATCAGCTCGATGAACTGGGGGTCGGTGTAGCCCAGCATGTTGGTGAAGTTGTGCGACCAGTCGAGGTTGGGGTCGATGGCGCCGATGCCGCTGCCCTCGCGGTAGAGGTTCCGGTAGATCTTGGCGGCCACGCAGGGCAGCTTGGCGATCAGATCCATGGCGTCCTCGTACACAAACTGCCACCGGCGGGGTCAGAGCGCGCTCCCCCGAGCCCCCCGCACCCGAACCCACCCCCCAGAGCCGGCGCCGGGCCGGGGTCCCGCGGTACCTCCCAGTACTTGGCGCGGTGGATGCCCTCGGCGTAGGCGCGGGCGAACTTGCTCTCGCTGTTGAGGGCGGTGACGGCGGCGCTCAGCTGGGACATGGGGTGCAGGTTGGTGGGGAAGTTGTCCAGCATGGTCACCACGTGCGAGGGCAGAGCTGCACGCTTGGCCCACTCCCGGGACAGCCAGGTCACCTGCGGGGACAGGGCGGGGCTGAGACGTGGGGCTGGGGGCTGGCAGACCCCCCTCAGGTATTTGCCA
Organism: Fringilla coelebs; assembly: GCF_963513975.1. Classification (NCBI taxonomy): domain Eukaryota; kingdom Metazoa; phylum Chordata; class Aves; order Passeriformes; family Fringillidae; genus Fringilla; species Fringilla coelebs. The sequence goes on from NC_140056.1 coordinate 1,329,083, forward strand.
GCTCCCCCTTGGGTCTGGGGGCTGTCAGACCCCCTGAGCTGTCTGCCAGCCCCCCCTCAGATGTTTGCCAGCCCTTCCTGGGTCTGGGGGCTCCCAGACCCCCCCTGAGTTGTTTGCCAGCTCTTCCTGGGTCTGGGGGCTCTCAGACCTCCCCCTGTTTCCCAGCCCCCTTCTGGGTCTGGGGGCTCTCAGAACCCCCCTGAGCTGTTTCCCAACCCCCTCCTGGGTCTGGGGGCTCTCAGACCCCCCCTGTTTCCCAGCCCCTCCTGGGTCCAGGGACTCTCAGACCCCCCCTCAGCTGTTTGCCAGCCCCTCCTCGGTCTGGGGGCTCTCAGACCCCCCCAGCTGTTTGCTAGCCCCCTCCTGAGTCTGGGAGCTGTCAGACCCCCTGAGCTGTTTGCCAGCCCCTCCCCTCAGCTGTTTGCCAGTCCCTCCTGGGTCTGGGGGCTCTCAGACCCCCCCCTCAGCAGTTTCCCAGCCCCCTCCTGGGTCTGGGGGCTCTCAGACCCCCCCTGAGCTGTTTCCAAGTCCCTCCTGGGTCCAGGGACTCTCAGACCCCCCCTGAGCTGTTTTCCAGCCCTTCCTGGGTCTGGGGGCTCTCAGACCCCCCTCCCCAGCCGTTCCCCAGCCCCCTCCCACAGTACCTGCTCCTGGGTCGGGATCTCTCCGGTCACCAGCAGCCAGAAGAGCCCCTCGGGCAGCGGCTCCTCTCCCCCCGCAGCCTTGGGCAGCTTCTTCTGGCACTCGGGAATGCTGTAGCCGCGGAAACGGATGCCCTGCGGGGCCGGAGCGTCAGCGGGACCGGGACCGGGGCCGGGAGGGACGGGCAGGGAAAGGGAATGGGTGGGATGGGGTGGAATGGGCTGGGAATGGGCTGGGGATGAGTAGGAATGGGGTAGAGACAGAGTGGGAATGGCTGGGATGAGGTGGGAAGGGTTGGGAATGGGCTGGGAGTGGTGGGGATGGGCGGGACCAGCTGGGATGGGCTGGGAGTGGGTGGGAATAGGCTGGGACGGGGTGGGAATGGGTGGGACGGGGTGGGAATGGGTGGGAATGGCTGGGATGGGCTGGGATGAGGTGGGAAGGGTTGGGAATGGGTTGGGAATGAGTAGGAATGGGGTAGGGACAGCGTGGGAATGGCTGGGATAGGCTGGGAAGGGTTGGGAATGGTGGGAATGGGCTGGGAATGGCTGGGATGGGCTGGGAATGGCTGGGATGGGCAGGGACAGAGTGGGACCGGCTGGGATGGGCTGGGAATGGGTGGGATGGGCAGGGACAGGGTGGGACCGACTGGGATGGGCAGGGACAGGGTGGGACCGGCTGGGATGGGCAGGGACAGGGTGGGAAGGCTGGGATGAGCCCTACCTCATCAGGATCCAGCACCGAGGTCTCGTAGATCAGCCCTTTCATGCCCCTCATGCCGCCGTACACCTGGAAGGGGCCGGGAGGTCACGGTGAGGCCCGGTGGCAGGGCCCGGTGACCCCGGTGACCCCGGTGGCCCCGGAGTGGCCCCACACTCACCATGTCCACGGTGATCTGCCCGATGGTCGTGCTGCCGTGCTGCTGCCGGAAGCTCTTGATCTTCGCCTGCTCCTTGGGGATCATGGTGGCCAAGACGTCTTTGAGGTTCTGGGGACAAGGGGCAGGGATGTGAGAGGGGGGCTGAGCACAGCAGAGAGGGTGACAGAGGAAGAGGGACAAGGAGAAGGTGTGACAACTGAGAGGGTGACAGGAGAGGAGAGGGGTGACAGAAGATGTGGGGCAGGAGAGGGAGAGAAGGAAAGAGGAGAGGGGGCTCCCCTTCGAGAGCAGTGATGGGAAAGGGGGTGACAAAAGAGATGGGGACAGGAAAGGGGGTGACAGAGGCAATAGAACAGGGGGCTCCCCTTGGGGAGAGGGGACAGGAAAGAGGGTGACAGGAGATGGGAGAGGATCCCCCCTTGAAGAAGGGGCCAAAGGAAAGAGGTGACAGGAAAGGAGGTGACAGGAAAGGGAACTCCCTTTGGAGAAGAGTGACAGGAGGGGGGTCAAGGCAGAGGAGATGACAAGAAAGATGGGGACAAGAAAGAGGGTGACAAACGGCCTCCCCCTGGAGAGGGGTCTCAGGAGAGGCAGCCACAGGGAAGAGGTGTCAGGAGAAGGGAACAGGTGACAGGGTGGGGGTCACAGCAGAGGACCCCCCTTACCGTGGCGGCGCTGGCGTGGCGAGCAGCAAAGAGGACACACGGCGCATTCTGTGGGACAAGGGACACAGAGACCCCCCTGTCACCAGGGCACAGCCTCTTTTTTGGGGACGGGGGTGCAGCCAGAGGAGCCCCCCCAGCCCCGTGGCCGGTGAGACCCCGGTTCCCAAGGACGCCGGAGCCTCGCCCACGCGGGCGCGGCTCAGAGCCGGGATCAGCCGGGGCGGGATCAGCGCCGGGATCAGCGGAGCCGGGATCAGCCGCGGCGGCCCCGCGCTGCCCTCGCGGCCGCAGCCGGAGCTGGCTCGGGGAACGCGGCCGCGTTCTCCTTCCTGGAGCCGCGCCCGGCCAGGCACGGCCGCGGTTTTCCTGAGCCGGGGAATCCGAACTTTGTTCCTCGCCCACGCGTGGGAACCGGGAACCGCGGGGACTCCGGCCGGCGGGGACACCCCGGGAACACACCCCGGGCTTGGCAGCGCCAGCACCGGGGACACCGGGAACACCGGGCCCGCCCGCCCCGCTGGGCACCGGCGGCTGGGACACACCGGGGGACACCGGGGCCGCCACCCACGGGGACACCCGGCGATTCACCGGGGCCGGGAGCTGCGGCAGCGCCTGCGGCAGAGCCAGAACATGACTCGGTTTTTCCGCTGGCTGCCGGGAGGACGCGGGGGGGCCGCGCTGCAGAGAACCCCCCCGAGGTGTCCCCCGGTGCCCCGCGAGCCCCCGGCCCGGCCAGGGGGTGCCCGGTGGGGCGGGTGTGGCCGCGGCGGGTGGCGAGGCCGTGTCCCCCCGCAACAGGCGGCTCCGGGAAGGGAAAATGCCGGCGGAACAATGGAGGCGGCAGCGGGGAGCCCAAGGTCAAGGCGGCCGCTGTCGCCGCCGCGGGGGCCCCGTCACCCCCCCGCCGTGTCACCCCCGGTGTCACCCCCGTGTCCCCCCGTTCTGGGGGTCCCCACGGCTCGTCCCGGCTGTCACCGAGGTGCCACCGGCTCAAGGTCACACGTGCTGGCGGTGACACCGGGCACCGGCCGGGGGGAGCGCGGGGGCACGGCAGGACCCTCCCGGGGCTCCCGTTGTGCCCGGGGGTGCGGGGGCTCCGCGGGTCGGGGCTGCGGGGTCAGGCCCAGGGGAGGAGGAGGAAGAGGAAGAGGGTCGGGATCACGGCTCAAGCCGGGGGGGCGGCCCCGGTCCGCTCGGTTTTACGGGGAGCAGGGCCAAGTGGGGCATCGGGAATATCCCAAAATATCGCCCGGTCGATAAAGACACCGCAGCGCCCGTTACGAAACGCCGGGGCCGCGGCCAAGGCAAACACACCGGAGGGGCGGGGGTCGCTCCGGCCCGGTACCGGCGCTCGGGGGTCCCCTCGCTGTGACCCCGGTGTCCTCTACGGCACCGAGACGCTGGGGAAGGGCGGCGGCGGGGACGGTCCCCGCCTCCACCCCCCCTACTGCCGGTGCCACCGGGCGCGGGCTCCCGGGGCCGGTGCGGGGCTCCAGGGGGCGTCCGGGACCCCCCACGCTCAGCGCTGCACAACGAGGGGGAGCGGTGGGACCGGATCCCCCAGCGGGGCTTCCCCGGGCTGGGGGCCCCCGCACGGGGCTGAGGCAGCAGCGGAACCCCCCGGGCGCGGACCGGGCCCGGAGCCCCCCGAGCCACTCCCGGTGCCCCCGGCTCTGAGAAGCGCCCGGCGCTGGTTCCCACCACGTGCTGCCGCTGCGGCCCCGCGCCCACCCCGGTCCCAATCCCGGTGGCGATCCCGATCGCGATCCCGGTCACCCCGGTCCCATCCCCCCTCCTCCGCCGCCACCGCGCGGCCCCTTTAAGGCAGCGCCCCCCGCGTCGCCCCTTTAAGAACCGGACCCCCCCCGCTCTCCCTTCCCCCCGCGGCGTCGCCCCTTTAAGGCGCGGCGAGGCCGGGCGCGCTCACCTTGGGCCCGCGGAGGCGCGCGGCCGCCCGGCTGCCGGCGGCGAGGAGCGTCATGGCGGTACCGGGACGGGACAGGCCGGGGCTGAACGGGACCGGGAGCGGGGCCGGGACCGGGAGCGGGGCCGGGGCGGGAGCGGGGCCGGAGCGGCGGCGGCCGGGGGTCCTCAACGTGAGGGCGGGACGGAGCGCGGCGCTGGTTATTAGCATAACCCCGCCCCCTGTCGGGGCAGAGCCGTTTGCTATTGGCTAAGCGGCGCGCCGTGGGGCGGGGCCACGCTAATGAAGCGGCGGGGGGCGCAAGCTATAGGTGGCCGCCGCATTCGCCTGATCAGGACCAGGGGTGGGGTGAAGGGGTGCCCGCCCCGTCTCGTGACGTCACCGGCCGCAGTGCGTGACGTCACGCCTCGGTGTCGTCCCCGCGGCCCCGCCGGTATCCCCGTGGGGTTCGACTGCGGGGGCGGGGGGCTTCCCCGTGACGTCACCAGGCGCTCGGCCGGGCGCTATGAGGTCACGGGAGCCCATGACGTCATCCTGTATGTGGCCACAGTGGCCTGAGGTGATAGGATGTGGCATGTGGCTCAGCGGTGACGTCAGATGGTGGCATGTCACCATGGCCTCTGAGCCCAGGACGTTGTCCTGTTGGCACCGGGTGACACAATGGAGTGACATGGGGTGACACGGGGTAAAGGGTGCCAGAAGAGGGGCAGAGCCCTATGGCTGCTCCTGTCCCCTGGCCAGGTGACACGGAGTGACACAGGCAGAGAGGCCAGAACCCTCTCAGTGGCGGGATGGGGTGACACCGGGCGGCAGCTGAGAGCCAGCACCCCCATGGTGGATGGCATGAGGTGACACAGGGTGACCAGCCACAGCCAAGGGACCGGACCCCCATGTCACTTGGGGTGACACAGAGCCACCCACGAGGGGTGAGCCACTGGGGACACCGTGGGGACACTGCTGTCCCCCACCCCACCCCACACACACACACCGCACCAGAGCTGCCTTCGGGTGGGCCCACGGCCCCTTTATTGCCTGCAAAACAGAGGGGAGTCCCCAAGCCCCCCACCCCGCGGGGGCTGAGCCCCGCTGTGTCCCCCGGCAGCGGGGCAGGAATGTCCCTGAAATGTCCCAACAGGAGCGAGGAGGTGGCCCCGGTCCCCTGGCCATCCCGGTGGCCCCGGATGGGGAATAAATAGGACGGGAGCTCCGCACGGGGCGAGGCAGCTGGGGAGGTCCCGGAGATCCGTCTGTCCCGGGGACATCCCGGTGGATCCCGGGGACATCCCGGTGGGTCCCAAGGACATCCCGGTGGGTCCTGGGGACGTCCTGGTAGGTCCCAAGGATGTCCCAGTGGGTCCTGGGGACGTCCCGGTGGGTCCTGGGGACGTCCTGGTGGGTCCTGGGGATGTCCCGGTGGGTCCCGGGGACGTCCCGGTGGGTCTTGAGGATGTCCCAGTGAGTCCCAAGGACACCCCGGTGGCTCCTGGGGATGTCCCAGTGGGTCCCAAGGACATCCTGGTGGGTTCTGGGATGTCCCAGTGGGTTCTGGGGACATCCTGGTGTGTCCCAAGGACGTCCCGGTGGGTCCCAAGGACACCCCGGTGGCTCCCGGCGCCGTCCCGGTCCCCGCTCCCGAGGCAGTCACAGCTCGTCGTGTGGGATGTGGAGCGCGTGGTCACACAGGTCTGCGGGGACAACAGGGGACAGTGGGGGTGTGGTGGAGCCCTGGGGGACCCTTAGGTCACGTCAGAGCTTTGTGGGACCCTCAGGATGCACCAAACCCCTGTGAGACCCCCAGGATGTGTTGGAGCCCCATGGAACCCTCAGGATGCACCAGACCCCCAGGACACATCAGAGCCCCATGGGACATTCTGGATGCATCAGACCCCCAGGAGTCCCCCAAAACATGGCAGCCCTCAGTGGTGGATCCCTGTGGGACCCCCAGGATGTGTCAGAGCTCCATGGGACCCTCAGGATGCACCAGACCCCCAGCACTGTGGGACCCCTGGGTCACATCAGAGCTTTGTGGGACCCTCAGGACACATCAGAGCTCCATGAGACCCTCAGGACGCCCCAGACCCCCAGGAGACCCTCAGGACACAGCAGCCCTGTGAGACCCTCAGGATGCAGAGGTCCCACAAGACCCCCAGGATATGACAGCCCTGTGGGACCCTCAGGACACATCAGAGCCTTGTGGGACTCTGTGCTGCCATGTCCCCTCCCAGGGATGGTCCCTGCTGTGACCAGTGGCATTTCCCTGCCTTTGTCCTGTGTTAGTGACACATGTGGCTGTCTGGACACAGCCACAGCCTGGCCTGTCCCTGCTCTGGTCCCCACGCTGCAGGAGGAGCCCCAGGAGCAGCTGTGGAGACCCTCAGGACCCCCTGGGCAGAGCATTGTCCTGGTGGCTGTGCCAGGTACAAAGGGACCTGCCCTGGCCCCGTCCAGGGCCCCGGCCAGGACTGCAGTGGCCCGAAGGTCACAGCGTGCCCTGACCTGGGTGTTTGTGAGCTGGAAATAGCCCCAGAATGGGACAGGGCCATTGGATGCGCCAGGAGAGGCCACAGAGTCAGCACAGCAGCTGCCCTGGCTCGGCCCCAGCATCCCAAAACAACCCCAGGGCCAGCAGGGTCCAGGCACTGCCACGGGGTGCTGGGATTTGGGGAAAAAAATTGCAACTCCTCCCTGACCTGGGCTGGCAGAAAATCCCATCCCAGCACTGACAGAGCAGCCATGACCCCCGAACAGCAGGAGAGACCCCCAGAACACCAGGAGAGACCCCCTGGGACAGCCCCAGCTCTTGGCTGGTATTTCCTCCTATCCCAGCAGTGATGGAGCAGGAGAGACCCCTGGAAGAGCAGCAAAGACCCCCAGGAACAGCCCCTGCTCTGGGCTGGCATCTCCTCTCATCCCAGCACTGAAGGAGCACAAGAGACCCCCAGAACAGATGGAGAAAGCCCAGGAACAGCAGGAGAGACCCCCAAGAACAGCAGGAGAGGCCCCCTGGGACAGCCCCAGCTCTGGGCTGGTATTTTCTCCTATCCCAGCAGTGATGGAGCAGGAGAGACCCCTGGAAGAGCAGCAAAGACCCCCTGGAAGAGCAGCAAAGACCCCCAGGAAGAGCCCCAGCTCTGGGCTGGCATCTCCTCTCATCCCAGCACTGAAGGAGCATGAGAGACCCCCAGAACAGACAGAGAGAGCCCAGAACAGCCCCCAGCTCTGGGCTGGCAGCTCAGCTCAGCTCATCCCAGCACCAAGGGAGCAGCCACAGCCCCAGGAGCAGCAGCAGAGCCCCCCAGGCCCCCCATCTCACCCGTCCTCTTGCTGCAGAGCCGGTCCTTGACGTTCTCAGCCTCGTGTGACAGAAACTCGATGAGCTCGTCCTCGTACTCCTCAGCGATGCTCTCGCACTGCAAGGGTGACACCGGTGACACCACCAGCCCAAGGGAGCCCCTATTCTCCCTTTCCCCATTTCCCACCTGTCCTGCCCTGTCCCCATTGTTCCCCTGTCCCATCCTGTCCCCATGTCCCTGTCCCCCCCTTTCCCCCCTCTCCCATCCTGTCCCCCTGTCCCTGTTCTCCCTTTTCCTCATTTCCCACCCTGTCCCCACTATCCCATCCTGTCCCCATGTCCCTATCCTCCCTTTCCCATCCTGTCCCCCTGTCCCTGTCCTCCCTTTTCCTCTTTTCCCACCCTGTCCCCACCGTTCCATCCTGTCCCCCTGTCCCTGTCCTCCCTGTCCCCCATTTCCCACCCTGTCCCTGTGTCCCTGTCCTCCCTGTCCCCCCTCTCCTAGGCTATCCCCATGTCCCTGTCCCCCATTTCCCACCCTGTCCCCACTGTTCCACCCTGACCCCGTGTCCCTGTCCTCCCTGTCCCCCCTCTCCCCTCCTGTCCCCATGTCCCTGTCCCCCCCTTTCCCCCCTCTCCCATCCTGTCCCCCTGTCCCTGTCCTGCCTGTCCCCCATTTCCCACCCTGTCCCCATGTCCCTGTCCCCCATTCCAACCCTGTCCCCACCGTTCCACCCTGTCCCCATGTCCCTGTCCCCCCCATTTCCCCCCAGGACACCCCTGTCCCCACTGTTCCCCTGTCTCATCCTATCCCCGTGTCCCTGTCCTCCCTTTCCCCCCTCTCCCACCCTGTCCCCATGTCCCTGTCCCCCCATTTCCCCCCCAGGACACCCCTGTCCCCTCACACACCGCGAATTTCAGGCTGGAGGTGACATCCCCGTCGAACTTGACCCCGGACAGGTCCATCTTGGTGCCGTCGTGGGAGATGACTCGGACGTAGCTCTTGCGCTGCGTGCTCGGGTCCAGCTTCTCGCCGTACTCCTTCATCTTCTCACACACCCTCTCCAGCAGCTCCGTCAGGTGCGCCTCGGACCGAGCGTACGGCACCTGCGGCCCCGGGGACACCGGGGGAGGAACCGGGCAGGGCTCAGAGGGGACACCGGGAGAGGAACCGGGCAGGGCTCAGCATGGACACCGGGAGAGGAACCGGGCAGGTCTCAGCATGGACACCGGGAGAGGAACCGGGCAGGGCAGTGAAGACACCGGGAGAGGAACCGGGCAGGGCTCAGCATGGACACCGGGAGCACCGGGCAGGGCAGCAGGGACACCGGGAGAGGAACCGGGCAGGGCAGCGGGGACACCGGGAGAGGAACCGGGCAGGGCAGCAGGGACACCGGGAGCAGGGACACTGGGAGAGGCCCTGGGCAGAGGTCAGCGGAGTTTCCTGGGAGTGGCCCCGGGCAGAGGTCAGCGGGGACCCCAGGAGTGGCCCTGGGAGCGGGGACAACGGGAGTGGCCCCGGACAGGGGTCAGCAGGGTCCCTGGGGATGGCCCTGGGACAGGACCCGGACAGGGGTCAGCAGGGTCCCCGGGAGTGGTCCCGAGAGTGGGGACACCGGGAGAGGCCCTGGTCAGGGGTCAGCAGAGGAGGGAGAGGTCCTGGGAGTGGGGACACCAGGGGTGGGGCAGAGGGGACAGGGAAGGACAGTGGGGACAGTGCAGGACAGGGTGGGAAATGCAGGAAAGGCAGAATAGGGACATGGGGACAGGATGAAATGGGGAGACAAGACTGAATAGGGGGACAGGGACAGAAGAGACAGCAAGACAGGACAGGGGGACAGGCCAGGGTGGTGGCACAGGGCTTGGGGGTGTCCACTGGGGCCAGCTGGACCCCCAGTGTCCCCCAGGGGGACAGGCTGAGGGTCTCCAGCACATGGGGACTCTTCCCCACACACCTCCTGGCAGAGGCCCCGGGCAGAGGTCAGTGGGGACACCAGGAGTGGGGACACCGGGAGTGGGGACACCGGGAGGGCCTCACCTCCACCACCGACTGGCTGCCGTCGGGGTTGATGCGGAACGAGCCCATCTGGATGGTTTTTCTGGGATCCACCTGGGCAATTTCCCACTCCAGCTCATCCACCAGCGCCCGGCAGGCTGTGGGGGACACGGTGACATGGGACACCTGGCACGTGTGCTTCTGTGGCTGCCCAGAGCCAGACTGGTGTGACTGGGGCACACTGGGATGGAGGGTGTGCGGGGAAGGGTCTCCATGGGCTGGAGACCCTCAGCCTGTCCCCCTGGGGGACACTGCAGGTCCAGCTGGCCTCAGTGGGCACCTCCAAGCCCTGTGCCACCACCCTGGCCTGTCCCCCTGTCCTGGCTTGCTGTCTCCTCTGTCCCTGTTCCCCTGTTTAGCCCTGTCTCCCCATTTCCCCCATCCCTATTCTCCCTTTCCCCTATTTCCCACCTGCCCTGCCCGGTCTCCACTGTCCCATCCTGTCCCCATTGTCCCTGTCCTGCCCTCCCCACTGTTCCATGCTGTCCCATCCCATCTGGTCCCCCGTGTCCCACCTGTCCCCTCCTTGTTCCCCGTGTCCCCCCACACCTCCGCAGTGCAGGTCCTGGCTCCGGCGCGCTCCGGCCGCGGGCAGCAGCGATGCCAAGGCCAGGGCCAGGCCGAGCAGGGCCAGGACCCGGCCCCGCATCCCCGGGGCTCCGCAGATTCCCGGCACCCGGCCCCGCATCCTCAGGGCTCCGCTGTCACCTGCGGGCACGGGGCAGCTCCAGCGCCGGTGGCCCCGCTGTCCCCACACCCCGTCCCACCCGAGGGCCATCCCTGCCCGGCCCCCCGTGCCCCGCAGAGCCCGGCTCTCCTTAGGGCTTCTTCATCCACGGTGTTCCCCTTCCCGGTCCGCTCTGAGTCCCGTTAGTGCCGCTGGACTCCACAGGGACCCCTCCCCATAGGGCAGAGCCCCACAGGGACCCCTCCCCATACGGCAGAGCCCCTACAGAGCCCCCTCCTCTATAGGGCAGCGCTCAGCCGCCCTCACAGAGCCCCCTCCTCTATAGGGCAGAACACAGAGCCCCTTCCCCTATAGGGCACAGCCCAGCCGCCCTCATAGAGCCCCTTCCCCTATAGGGCACAGCCCAGCCGCCCTCACAGAGCCCCCTCCCCTACAGGGCAGCGCTCAGCGGCCCTCACAGAGCCCCCTCCTCTCCAGGATCCCTCACAGCCCCCTATGGAGCCTTTCGCCCCCAGGGCCGAGCCCATCGCCTTCTCCGAAGCCCCCTCATCCCGGGCCCGGCCGAGCCCCTCCCCGTCCTGCGCCCCCCGTACCGGCCGCTCTCCCGTCCCGCTCCCACCGCCCCTCACACCGACCGGCTGCCCCGGGACTGCCCGCGGCGCCGCCGGTCCCGGCGCGCCCCCCCAGCCCGCACCGCCGCGGGTCACGGCCGCTTGGAGCGGACGGCGGCCAAGCCGGGCCGGGCGGCAGAGCCGGTCGGACCGGTCAGACCAGCAGGGGAGGCTCCGAGGGCCGCGGCGGAGCGGTCCCGCGAGCAGGCGGCGCCGAGGGCAGCCCCGGACGGGCGCCGAGGGCCCCACCGTTGCCAGGGCCCGGCCGCGTGGCGCTCGGCCCTGAGAGGGCGGGGCCTGACGTGGCTCCGCCCACATAACCGGTCTGGCCACGCCCCCACCCCGGCTCAGCCGCGACCCGGGACCGGGACCGGGACCGGGGTCGGGTTTGTCCCGCCGTGTCCCCGGTCTGAGCCCCGGACCGCCTTTTTTAGGTCTTGGTCCGTCCTTCCGTGCCCGCGGTTTGAGCCCTGAACCGAGCGTGGGCCGGGTCCGTCCTGCCGTACCCCGGGTCTGGTCCCGGTCCGTCCCGCCGTGCCCCAGGTCTGAGCACCGACCGGAACCGTGGTCCTTCCTGCCGTGTCCCCGGTGCCAGCCTCGTCTATGCCCGGGTCTGCGTCCGTCCTGCCGTGCCCCGGTGCCAGTCCCGTTCCGAGCCCGGTCCCGGTGACTCCTGCCGTGCCCCCGGTGCCAGCCCCGGACCGGCTGCTGTGCACCTTGTCCCTGCTCCCAGCCCCGGTCCCGGTCATTCCCGCCGTGTCCCCGGTGCCAGCCCCAATCCTTTGTGCCGTCCCCCAGTCCCGGTACCGCCCGGTGAGCCCGGCTCCTTGTGCCGTGTCCCCGGTACCGGTGCCGCCCCCCGGAGCCAAGGAGGACACGGTCGCACGGGGGTCCGAGGCTGCTTTATGAGGGCGCCCGGGCCGGCGGGCGAGCGGGGCGGGGTTCGGGCAGTGCTTCCCGGTACCGGCAGGGAAAGGGGAGCCCCGGGGCGCCGGGCCCGGGGCGGGGGTCGGGCGGGTCGGGGACAGCCCCGGGCCTGCTGCTGGTTCCAGTTCCAGGCGTGTCCGGTCTGCAGCCGGTGCTGCTCCTCGCGGGGGCTCCGGTCACAGGGCCAGCACCGGCGGGAACACGGCGCCGTCTGCGGGGACACCGCGGTGACAGGGACACCGGGGAACAGGGGACACCGGGGGGACAGGGGACACCGGGGGGACAGGGGACACCGGGGGGACAGGGGACACCAGGAGGACAGGGGACATGGGGAGGTGAGAGGGGACACAGAGAGGGGAAGGGGGACACCGGGGGGACAGGGGACAAGGCAGGGGAAGAGGGGACACCAGGGGGACAGGGGACACCGGGAACACGGCAAGGGGAGAGGGGACACTGGGGAGAGAGGGGACACGGGGAGGGGAGAGGGGACACGGAGAGGGGAGAGGGGACACCAGGGGTTGAGGGGACACTGGGGAGGGGAGACGGGACACCAGGGTGAGAGGGGACACTGGGGAGGGGACAGGGGACACCGGGGTGACAGGGGGCATGGCAGGGGGAGAGGGGACACTGCAGGAGGAGAGGGGACACGGGGGTGACAGGGGGCATGGCAGGGGGAGAGGGGACACCACAGGAGGAGAGGGGACACGGGGACAGCGAGGAATACAGACGGCCCCATCTGCGGAGACCCGGCGGGCTGAGAAGGGACACGGGGAGGGGACAGAGGACACGGGGAGGGGACAGCGGTGACATCTTACGCTTGGGGCTGCTCTGGCTGTCGGGCTCGGGCACCTTCCAGTCCAGCTTGCGGCCCTTCTCGTAGAGCGCCTTGAGCACCTTGCGGAACTCCTCGGGCTCCGCGCCCTGCGGGCTCAGCTCCAGGTACTTGCGGTAGAGCTGCAGCGCCGTCCGCGCGTCCTCGATGCTGTCGTGGGTCTCCCCCTGGATCTTCAGGTCTGCGGGGACAGCCCCGGCTCAGCTCGGGACCCTCCGGGGTGGGCTCCGCCCCTTCCCGGATCCCGGAGCGCCGGTACCGACCCAGGAAGTACCAGGCGAGGAAGCGCAGGGAGATCATCCTCTTCCTCGGGATGTGGAACAGGTACACGGTGTCGATCACCTGGTCCTTGGGAACCTGCGGGAGTGCCACAGAGTTCATGAAAATTCCTTGTGCTGGGATTTGTCCTCCTGAGGAACGAAATGTAAACAATAATATCTGCAGCAGGGGGATCCTTGATTGTTTTCATGTGGTTGTTTTTAATTAATGCCCAATCACAGTCCGGCTGCCTCGGACTCTCTGATCAGTCACAAGATTTTATTCTCATTCCATTCTTTTCCTTTCAAGCCTTCAGATGAAATCCTTTCTTCTATTCTTTTAGTATAGTTTTAATATCATATATCATAAAATAATAAATCAGCCTTTCTGAAACATGGAGTCGAGATTCTCATCTCTTCCCTCGCTGGGGTTACCTGCAAATTCCACAGGGGAGGGGACAGGGTGCTGCTGTGGGGACAGGGTGCTGCTGTGGGGACCCCTGCCAGCCCCACCCCAGCTCCCACCGTGGCCAGGGAGGGGGGTCAGGCTGTCACCATCAGGTTGATGACACGGAAATCCTTCTGCAGCCCGTGGCCCACGAACTTGACGCCCACGTCGATGAGGAAACGCAGCTTCAGGTAGGTGGATTTGAGGGTGGTCAGGTGCTTGGAGGAGATCTTGGCATCCAGGTCTCCTGGCTTGATCCCAGAGTATTGGGTCAGGTAATCCACCACCTGTGGAGAGAGCAGGGCACCTGGAGGGGGCTGCAGGGCCCAGGGGCTCTGCCCCCTCCCCAGTTTCCCTCTCAGCACCCTGGGGAGGGGGCTGGTGTTAGAGGACAACAGCTCCAGGTGACCATGGAGAATGTGGGAGTCCAGGTGAGGACACAGGGGAGCAGCCAGGTGTCCATGGTCAGCTCCCAGGTGGGTGGGTGTCCTAGTGAGGTCACCAAAGGGGACAGAGGAGTGCCTGGAGAGCAGCCAGGTGTTCATAGGGTACACCCAGCTGTCCACAGGGAGCACACAGGTGTCCAGATATGGTCACCATAGAGGACAGAGGAGTTCATGGGGAGCACCCAAGTGTTCAGGTGAGGTCACCATGGGGAACACACAGGAGCCCAGGTGAGGTCACCATGGAGAGCACACAGGAGCCCAGGTGAGGTCACCATGGAGAGCACACAGGAGCCCAGGTGAGGTCACCGTGGGGAACACAGAAGAGCCCAGGTGAGGTCACCACGGGGAACACAGACGTGTCCAAGTGAGGTCACCATGGAAAGCACACAGGAGCCCAGGTGAAGTCACCATGGAGAGCCCAGGTGAGGTCACCATGGAGAACATCCAGGAGGTCACCATGGAGAACACAGAGGTGCCCAGATGAGGTCACCATGGGGAACACACAGGAGCCCAGGTGAGGTCACCATGGAGAGCCCAGGTGAGGTCACCACAGAGAACATCCAGGTGTCCAAGTGAGGTCACCATGGAGAACACGCAGGAGCCCAGGTGAGGTCACCATGGAGAACATCCAGGAGGTCACCATGGAGAACACACACATGCCCAGATGAGGTCACTGTCACCTGCAGAGCAGGCCCATGTCCCTCCTGGTGGCCTGGGGAGCAGCGTGAGCCCAGGTGCGTCTCATACCTGCTCCTGGGTGGAGATGTAGTCATCGATGAAGGGGACCCCCTCGTTGGGACCCTGCCCACGCACGCAGGTGATCCGGGCCACCGACATCTGGCTGGGCTTGATGGTGGACTTGGTGCCATCACTGCGCAGCTCAGCCTCCTCCTGCCACCAAGGATGGGACACGAGGTGACCAACATCCCCAGAGGAGCCACCCCTGTGCCACGTCCCCGCTGTCCCTCTGTCCCCAGAGCTCCCCCACCTCGTTCAGCGTGACGAACTCGGCGTCCAGCCCCACCAGGTCTCCGGCTTGGGGCATCTCGTTGAGCATGAGGGGGATGAAGGTGGCGTGGCACTTGCGCTGCTTGCGGGCCAGGGAGGCCTCGGCCAGGAGGACGCTGGCCTCGATGGGGTTCTTGACTGTGCAGGGAAAGGGGAAGGAGCTCAGCGCTGCCGCCGCCGCCGCCGCGCCGCCGGCCCCGGCCCCGCCGCCACTTCCACGCCCCGCGGGGGGAAGCACTCACTGACGAGGTTGTACTTGGAGTTGAGGTTCCTCCGGGCGTAGTAGAGGATGGCTGGAACCTTCCAGCTCATGTCAAACTGCACAGCCTCGCACTGCAGGGGAGAGGGGAGGCTCAGGGACAGCCCGGGTGGCTCCACCTCGGCGGTGTCACCTCGGCGGTGTCACCTCGGCGCTCACCTTGTCCACAGGCTCGATGAGGAAGTCGTTGAAGAGGTACCACTGCTGGTGTGTGACTCCCTGGGGGGAAAGGCACAGCCTTAGGGGCCCCCCCAGGGCAGAGCAGTGACTCCTCTGCCCAGTTATGAGGGAAAGGAGGGTGTGACTGTGCCATGTGGGAACCCCCGCCCTTCCTGGGACACCGTGGGGAAATCCCTGCTGCCCTGGGTGGTGACAGAGGACGAGAAAGGATTGGGCTGGACGGGCTCTGGGATCTGCCCAGCTCCTGAGCAAAACTCCAGGGAGATGCAAGAGATAAGAGACAGGGATGGAGCCTTGACACACTCTGGGAACTCCTGCCTTGGGCATCTCCAGCAGAAACCAGGACTGCCCAGACCAGCCCTTTCCTCGGGAAGGGAGATGACGTCCCTGCCCTTACCTGGAAGTACAAGGACAAGCTGGCACCGTGCCCGTGGCCAGGAGGAACCAGCCTGAGTGAGTGTGGGAAGAAGATTTCTTCAACCCTTCCCTCCCCCTGAGGGGCCCCAGCAGCTCTTGGCACGTTCAGTCAAACCCTCCACGCTTGGCTCAGAGAGCCAGGAACGGCAGATCCCCCTGGTGGGGGGCTCCTGGGAGCTGGCTCCAGCAGGGTCTCACCTCCTTGCGCTGGTGGTAGGTCTCTCCCACCTTGATGTGCCCCACCAGGCTGCCCCCGGTGCGGGAATCCAGGATGTGGACGACGGTGGCCATGAGGTCGTAGATGTACACGGACTCGGGGTCGTCTGTTGGGCTGAGCTGAGGGAGGAACCGCCAATGTCTGAGCCCCCAAACCACCAGCCTGGACATTTCCCTGCTCCCCTGAGTTATCTCCTCATCACAAAGTGGTTCTGAGGCAGCTCTGCTCCCACAGCCCCATGTGCCTCTCTCATTTCACCCACAGGATTCATCCCTGATTTTGTCACCGCACCCACGGTGGTTCTGTCACCTCAGCCACGGTGATTCTGTCACTTTACCTCATCAGTCTCACTCCAGTTGCTCACGTCGAGCTCTTTGCTCTTGGTCAACCTCATCTTGATGGCGTGAGGGATCCAAATGTTCTTCAGTTCCTCCACGGAAGGATACGAGTGCCCCGTCTCGGGGTTCCCCAGATCCTTCCTGCACGGGGAATCATGGAAAGCTGAGCTGGAGGGAGATGTCACCCAGGCCAGGACTCACACCCAGCTGATTTTCTGTGATTTTCTGATTTTCCTGAAATTTCTGAGGGAAGCTGGAGCTGCCTGGAGCAGGACTCTGGGAGAGGTGCTCAGCCAGTGTGGTTTTGGGGCTTTTGTCAGTTACAACAGGGGCACGAGGTGGGTGACGAAGGGGATGTGGTGCAGCCTCAGACAGGCAGGTTATCAAATTAACATTATTTACATGAGAAATAGCCCAGAGAATCACCCAGGAGGTGTCACTGCTCAGAGGTGCCAGCCCAGGAACAGAATCCCAGAATCCCTGAGGTTGGAAAAGCTTTCCAAGGCCATCAAGTCCAACCTCTGGCCAATCCCCACCTTGTCACCCAGACCAGAGTGCCACATCCACTCCTTCCTCGGCCACCTCCAGGGATGGTGACTCCACCACCTCCCTGGGCATGTCCAAACTCCTTCCATGAAGAAATTCCTCCTGAATTGTCACCTACCAGTCTCCAAGAGAGATCTCCTTTCCCTTGGTGATGTCAAAGCCTCCTCTCTTCATCATGGCTTTCTGAAAGGAATACTGGCAACGAAACACAGGCAAGCATCAGCACACGGTGACAGGCCAGCCCTGGGGACACGTGGGTGACAGCCAGGCCAGGAGCAGGGAAAATATTAAATATTAAACTTGGTGACAGGGAGAAAAGCAAGGGAAACCCAAGGTGCTCCCGGGGGGCTGGGGGAAGGACAAAAGTCACTCCTGCAGTCCCTTCAGCTCTGCCACGCCAGGAGATCTCGTCTTTTCCAACTCCAAAGGCACAGACCCAACTGCACCAGGTCCTCAGGTGGAGGGAGAGAGGCCAGAGCCAGCGAGAGCAGAGTGAGAACCTCGGCGGGGCCGGGCACCGCAACCCCCGCGTGCCGGGACAACGGGCCCGGAGTGTCTCCCCCACCTCAGCCTGTGTCTTCCAGAAATCTGCCTCCTTGGAGCTGTTCACCTCACAGTTAATGACCAGCACGTCTGGCAGGCAGCGGATGTTCCTGGTCTGCACCTGCAGGGAGAGGGGGAGGTGGGACTGAGAGCCCTGGAGAGGCTCAGAGAAGGATTTGGGACATCCGAGCGGGATTTGGGACATCTGCCACTGCCTGGCTGCAGTCCTGGGGGTACTTCCAGAACGACAGAGCTGCTCCAGCAGCTCCTGGGGGATTGTTTCTCCCTGCTGAATCCTTGCCCCTGCGAGAGGAATTCACAGAGCCCAGGAAATACCCCACGGCTGCCAGCCGGGCCAGGAACCGAATCTCTGGCATCTGCTCAGGAGGTTCCCCGGTGACTCAGGGAAAAACTGCCCCCCTCATGTCCCACAGCCCCTCGTGCCTGTGCCCCCATGCCAGGCTCACCGTGGGCTGGTACTTCTCACAGTTCTCACACCAGGCTTGTGTGTTCTGCTCCAAGCAGATGCTGCGCTTTAAAATTTGGGCGAACTCGTAATCCTTGGCTGGTTTTTCTGGAGGGAGAAAGGAGAATAACGTCACCTCCCCAGCACACAAACCTTGACCAACTGAGCTCAGCCAAACCTCTGGGGTTTTCCTCACAACCACCAACCAGAAGGTCAAGCCCCAAAAGTGTCTTTTCTGAAGCCAAAAGCTCGGCTGGTTGAAAACCTATCCCTGGAGCTGAGGCAGCTCCCGGCTGTGGGTGTGCTCCAGCTGGAAAAATCCTGGATGACAAACCCCACCCAGCTGAGGGGGCTGGGCCCTGCTCTCACCGGTGCTGTCGGGGTAGGAGAGGGTGAAGAGCAGCGTGGAGGACACACGGACAGTCTCCTTCCCACAGCGGCACATGCTGCAGTTCTCCATCTCACAACTGAACAGCTGCCCGATCACAGAGTCCCCCGAGGAGCCAAAGCTGCTGGAAAAACAGCACTGGGATCAGCAGAGATCCCTAAGCTGGGGACCCACAACTCCCAAATTCCAGCAGATTTTGGGGAATCGGCCATCTGAGCAGTCCCAACCTTCCCAGCCCCTCTGTAAAGACTCCAAACCGCTTTTAGGGGGGCAGAGGCTCAGCACAGGGATCAAATCCATGGAGATCTGCAGTTCCCATGGATCCCTCAAGGCATGAGTGGCAAGAAAACTTCCCAAGGGATGGGTGGGGTCTCTGGTGAGCAGGCCCCCTCCCCACCTTGGCTCATTCCCTGTCCCATCCCCATGGCAGGGCCCCACCTGCTGCCAGCCCCCCGGTAGGCCTGGGGTCCCTCCTGCTCCTGGGTTTCCTGGTGCAGCTGAGTCAGGATGAAACGGTTCCAGCTCTGAATCAGCCTCCCCAGGTTCACCTTCCCCGTGGCTTCATCTGAGTCTGCCAGGATCAAGCCCAGAGCCGACGCCTCCGGGATGGTGCGGAAAGCCCGCAGAAAATTGCTTCCCTGGCCATGGGGCAAGAGCAATGTCACCAAGGTCAAGTGACAGGAGTTTCCATCTGCCTGCCCAGCACCACTCCCCGTTCCTCTGCCATCCCCCAGGGCAGCCCAGCCCAGCACAGACCTGGCAGGGGTCTCCTCGGGACAGATCCAGCATGTGGAAGAGCAAGCCCAGCTCGCAGCCCAGGCAGAATTCCTTCTGGCACAGGTGGTTCTGGACCAAGCAGCGGACTGGCTCCAGGAAATACAGCACCTGGTGGACACCCAGCAGTCAGGAGGGCTCTGGGGAGGGGGTCCACAGGGGTCTGGGTGGCACTGGGGCAGCTCCCACCTGGATCATGCAGTTGCAGTAGGCGTTGGGAATGTGGGGCTCCAGCCCTGCAAACAGCGTCTTGTTGTAATGCTTGAAGTCAAAATCCTCCAGCCCCAGTTTGGAGTATTTGATGGTGACCTGAGAGCAGAGATGATGTGACAGGTGAAAAAAACACCTCCCTGTGGAGCCTGGTCCCCAGTGTGCCCCAGAGCAGCCCCCCAAGGCCACCACCTTCCTGTACTTCTTGGCCACCCTGTAGAGATGCGGCTCCTCCTCACGCCCGATCGGCGACTCAGGGACTTGGCTGAAGTTGTCAAACTCGTTGTCCATCTCCTTTAACCGATAAGGAATCTTGGAGCAGGGAGAGAGAAGGGGTGAGCAGCTGAACCCTGAGGAGGGGAGAAACCCCACAAGCAACTCCTGGGCTTTCCTGCTTCCCTGAATGAGCAAAGGGATCCACCAGAGCAGAGTGGGGCCCTCCCTGGACCTGCGCGAGGCCTCCACACCTTCCTGCTCGCAGGGATTTGTCACTGTGGGAAAGCACAGGGCAGTGTTTTCCCAAGGCTGAGGGACGTGCCATCAACCTCCCAACAGCTCAGACCTTCCCTGCCCTCACAGCCACGGAGGGATGGAGCTGGGAATTCCAACTCCATCCCATTTCCCTGCTCAGGAGAAGCTGCCGCCTCCAAACTCCAGCTGCGCCATCCCAAGGGAATGGGATGGGATTCCACCTCTTGTCCTGAAAGCTCAGGGATCCCTCAGCATGCAGAGAGCTCCATCCCCTCCAAGGCTGCAGAGCTCCACTCTCCCAAAATCCCCCTCCTGGCAGCGGGTACCTGGTTACGGAGCTTGGTCCTGGGGTTTGGGGCGTAGCCAATGAACCCCACCTTCTTCATGGTGCGCAGGATCTCGGGGTCCACCGGGGGGGCTCGCCTGGAAACACCCCCTGACTCAGAGCAGCATCCCCCACCCAGCCAGGGGGGGCTCAGGGACCCACCCTGAGGGGGTCCTGAGCGTTCCCCCCTCCCCAGGCTCATTTTCCATCCCAATGAGGGACGTGCCAGGGCAGCAGTGCTGGGTATGGGGGAAAAGGAGATTCCACATGGGCAGAGCAGAGGCAGGATCCCCCTGGAAGCGGGAGGGAGGGAGGTTGGACCATGTCCCACCATCCTCACACCTCCACCACAGGAAACTCATCTGCTGTTTCCCAGGCAAGCAGGAATGATGCCTTAGGATTCAGCTTTTCTATTTTTCAGATCCTGTACTGCTTTGTGGTATAACTCTACAACTCCACAACCTGCCAGCTGCTGTTCTCTCATTTTATTTACATGAAACAATTCCTCTCTGAAACTCAAGGACACTTGGCTCAAGCTCCTAGAGATGTAAACAACAGTGAATTGAGGGGGGCAAACTGGGAGTAAATGCCTCCATTACCTGAGGCTGTAACTGGAGTAACTCACTCCATTACTTGAGGCTGTAACTGGAGTAACTCACTCCATTTCCTGAGGCTGTAATTGGAGTAACTCACTCCATTACCTGAGGCTGTAACTGGAGTAACTCACTCCATTACCTGAGGCTGTAATTGGAGTAACTCACTCCATTACCTGAGGCTGTAATTGGAGTAACAAACTCCATTACCTGAGGCTGTAATTGGAGTAACAAACTCCATTACCTGAGGTTGTAACTGGAGTAACAAACTCCATTACCTGAGGCTGTAACTGGAGGATTAACCCCTGACATGTAAATGCACCAAACTTATAAAAGTGTGAAAAACTCATGACCAACATCTTGGGTGTAACCTCCGGGCCACTTTAACTACCCAAGGTGCACCTATTGAAACCCTTCAATAAAAACCCGCTTTTCATTTAATTTAATCCCTCCACCCTATGTTCTAGGACACAGAAAGGGAGGGGGACTCTGCCAGAGTGGGAATTTGGGAATTCTTTCCGCGGGGATTTGGGAATTACCGCGGCGCCGGGGCCGAGTTGGCGGCCGGCCAGTCGGAGAGCAGCGCGTCGCTGGTCAGCGGCACCGGGATCAACGACAGAGGCACCAGGTCCTGGTTCCAGTCCAGGTGTGGCAGCGTGTCCACCATGCAGGGCAGGGCAAAGTCAGTCTCACGGGAGTAGGCGTTGAAAGTGACCTCGGGGGAGTCGGCCCAGAGGTGGACGCAGCCCTCGGAGTCGCCGAAGGCCAGCGCCTGCTTGCTGGCAGACACGTCGAAGGTCATGATGAGCGGCCCCACCGTGTTGACGTGGAAGATGTCGGCGGGGTTGGCCAGCCCCGTGGGCTCACAGAACTGGCACTGGCCTGGGGAGGAGGGAAAAATGGGGAAATGTGGTGCTAGGAGCGGGTGGGAGGCAGGAGGTGGTGGCACACGGGTGGCACGCTGGTGGAAGTGGGAGAGCGGCGCTTGGATGAGCTTTGTGGAGTGTGCTGGGTGGGAAGGGAGCCACAGGGAGCAGAGTCCAGCTCCTGGGCCTGTGTAGGACAAGTCTAAATGTTCCCCTGCTCCCAAATCCAAACACCTGAGAGTGTTGTCTCTGACCTCTCAAATTATGGAATATCCTGAGCTGAAAGGAACCCACATGGATCATCAAGTCCAACTCCTGTTCTTGCACAGGACAAGCCCAAAAGTTCCTCAAATCCCCAAATCCCAACATCTGAGAGCACTGTCCAAGCGCTCTGGAATTGTGGAATATCTTGAGCTGAAGGAAACTCACACAGATCATTGAGTCCAACTCCTGTCCCTGCACAGGAGAACCCCAGAAGTTCCTCAAATCTCCAAATCCCAACACCTGAGAGCGTTGTCTCTGACCTCTCAAATTATGGAATATCCTGAGCTGAAAAGAACTCACATGGATCATCGAGTCCAACTCCCAGTCCAGCAAAGGACAAGCCTAAAAGTTCCCCAGCCCCCAAATCCAAACACCTGAGAGCGTTGTCTCTGATCTCTCAAATTATGGAATATCCTGAGCTGAAAGGAACCCACATGGATCATTGAGTCCAACTCCTGTCCTTGCACAGGAGAACCCCAGAAGTTCCTCAAATCCCCAAATCCCAACATCTAAGAGCGTTGTCTCTGATCTCTCAAATTATGGAATATCCTGAGCTGAAGGGAACCCACATGGATCATCGAGTCCAACTCCTGTCCTTGCACAGGAGAACCCCAGAAGTTCCTCAAATCCCCAAATCTCAACACCTGAGAGCATTTTCCCTGACCTCTCAAATCATGGAATATCCTCTGGAGGAAAAACCTTTTCCCAAAATCCCACCTAAACAGCTCCAGCCATTCCCTTGGGTCCTGTCACCACCCCAGAGAGCAAAGTGAGGAATTTGTGAGCTCTCCCCTCATCCTCCTCTGCTCCAGCCTGAATCCCACAGGACCCAACCCTGAACTTGGGGACACCAGGACCGACCCCACATGTGGAAAATGGATAAACCCCCTATATCCCCATTAACCCCATAACCCATTAACCCCATTAACCCCATTAACCCCATAACCTCAGTTATAGGTTAGGCTTTTCCAGGTTATGGGGGGCATTCCTGGCACTCCTGGATGCTCCAAACCAGGGAAAGCAGCTCAGGCTTTCCCCTGGACAAATAAAAAATCCCAACACGACCCCACACCAGTGATAGAGGGAAGCAGTGAGAGCTTTTGTGCTCTGAGATAAAAGAGGGGAAGGTTCTAGAAATGAAAATAGAGAATTTTTGATAGAAGTGCCACCCAGAGCGTGACCTCACCTGTCTGGGAGATGATGGCCAGGCGGGAGGTGTAGGTGGGGATGAAGCGGAGGAAGAAGGGGTCGATGTGGACCTGCAGGGGGGTGGTGGCCCTCATCATTCTCAGGTCATAGACCTTGAGGAAGCGATCACAGGCCAGGCCATTCATGCGGCTGGAGAAGCCACAGGTCACCAGCAGGTTCCCGTGCACGTCAAAATCCGACAGGCTCCCGGAGTGGGCGTCAAACTCGTGCTCCACCACGAAGGTGCGCAGGTCACGCAGGGACACCTGAGAGGGGAGGGCCTGGTTGTGGTCACCCAGGCTCTGGAGGTCTGGGAAGAGCCCAAATTCTGGGGTTTTTCCCTCCCTGCGCAGGGGTTACCTTGCCTGAGGTGTGGCCACAGAAGAAGAAGCGGTTGGATTGCCTCATGATGGTGATGCCGGGCACCTCCACGGTGTACTGGGGGAGAGGTGGGGAGAGCAGGGATCAGCAAAGGGCAGGGATGGAGCAGGGATGGACAGGGATGGAGCAGGCATGGAGCAGGAATAGGAGCAGGGATCAGCAAAGGACAGGGATGGAGCAGGGATGGAGCAGGGATGGGCAGGGATGGAGCAGGGATGGGCAGGGATGGGCAGGGATGGAGCAGGGATGGAGCAGGGATGGACAGGGATGGGCAGGAATGGACAGGGATGGAGCAGGGATGGGCAGGGATGGATAGGGATGGAGCAGGGATGGGCAGGGATGGACAGGGATGGGCAGGGATGGGCAGGGATGGGCAGGGATGGGCAGGGATGAAGCAGGGATGGACAGGGATGGGCAGGGATGGGCAGGGATGGAGCAGGGATGGAGCAGGGATGGGCAGGGATGGACAGGGATGGGCAGGGATGGACACGGATGGGCAGGGATAGGCAGGGATGGAGCAGGGATGGGCAGGGATGGAGCAGGGATGGAGCAGGGATGGAGCAGGGATGGACAGGGATGGACAGGGATGGGCAGGGATGAGCAGGGATGGAGCAGGGATGGGCAGGAATGGACAGGGATGGAGCAGGGATGGGGCAGGGATGGGCAGGGATGGACAGGGATGGAGCAGGGATGAGCAGGGATGGGCAGGGATGGAGCAGGGATAGGCAGGGATGGAGCAGGGATAGGCAGGGATGGAGCAGGGATGGACAGGGATGGAGCAGGGATGGAGCAAGATGGAGCAGGCATGGGCAGGGATGGAGCAGGGATGGGCAGGGATGGACAGGGATGGGCAGGGATGAGCAGGGATGGGCAGGGATGGAGCAGGGATGAGCAGGGAAGAGAGCAGAGATGAGCAAAGATGATCAGTAAAGAGCAGGAAAGAGCAGGGCAGAGCAGGGATGAGCAGGGAACAGCAGGGAAGAAAGCAAAGATTAGCGAAGATGACCAGTAAAGAGCAGGAAAGAGCAAGGATGAGCAAGGAAGAGCAGGGAAGTGCAGGGATGAGCAGGGAGGAATCCCAGAGAGAAGCTCCAGGGAGCAGCCCCCAGCCCAGCCACACCTTCTGTGTCTCCTGCACGGTGTTGAGGTCCATCTCCAGCACGTGGTTCTGCAGCCCAGCCACCAGCAGGGTGTTGTTGTCTGTCAGCAGGAGGCTGTGCATGTCCTCGGACTCATCCATGCTGGGGCACAGGCAGGACACCCTGAGACCCCTGAGACCCCTGCCCGAGACCCCTGAGGCTCCTGAGGCTCCTGAGACCCCTGAAGCTCCTGAGACACCTGAGACTCTGGCCTGAGACCCCTGAGAGCCCTGAGACTCCTGAGGCCCCTGTGACTCCTGAGACCCCTGAGACCCTTGACATATCTGAGACCCCTGAGACTCCTGAGATCCCTGAGACCCCTGACACACCTGAGACTCCTGAGGCTCCTGACACACCTGAGACTCCTGACACACCTGAGACCCCTGAGGCTCCTGAGACACCTGAGACCCCTGACAGAGCTGAGACCCCTGAGGCTCCTGAGACACCTGAGACCCCTGAGACCCCCAAGACCCCTGAGACACCTGAGGCTCCTGAGACCCCTGAGACACCTGAGGCCCCAGAGAGCCCTGAGACCCCCGAGACCCCTCAGACTCCTGAGGCTCCTGAGACCCCTGGGACCTCTGAGGCTCCTGAGACACCTGAGACATCTGAGACACCCAGAGACCCCAGAGACCCCTGGGACTCCTGACACCCCTGACACCCCTGAGACCCTGCCCAACCCCTGGAGGGATCAGGGAAAGGCTGGAAGGGCCAGGGGCACTCACAGGTAGTCGAAAATGATGAGGCCTCCCCGGGACAGGTACTTGAGGTTGGTCTTGGTGAGGAAGAGGACGCCGTTCTCCAGGCTCTGGATCTGGCGGATGTCGTCGCTGCTGTTCACCTGGAAGGAGGAGTAGCGCTCCAGAGTGGGCCCAAAGAAGGAGGTGGCATGGCCCTGAAAGGAGAGGGGACAGGGATGTCACACCCCCGTGTCCCAGCGGGTGTGACACAGCTGAGTGTTGCTTCATCCTCTGCCAGATGCTGGGTTTTCCAGGTTATGGGGGCATTCCTGGGTGCTCCAGGCCAGGGAAGGCAGATCAGGCTTTTCCCTGGATAAATAAAAAATCACAACGTGGCCCTGAAGCCCTGAAAGGAGAGGGGACAGGGATGTCACAACCCCCTGTCCTATTGGTGTGACACAGCCGAGTGCTGCTTTGTCCTCTGCCAGATCCAGGCTATGGGGTTTTCCCTCCAGAGCTTCCAAAACCCCTCCAGAGATTCCCAAAACTTCCCAAAACCTTCCCAGAGCTTCCCAAAACCCCTCCAGAGCTTCCCAGAGTTTCCCAGAACTTTTCCAGATCTTCTCCAAAACCTCTCCAGAACCACCCAAAACCTCTCCAGAGCTCCCCAAAACCTTCCCAGATCTACCCAAACTTCCCAAAACCTCTCCAGAACCACCCAAAACCTCCCCAGAGCTCCCTAAAACCTTCCCAGATCTCCCCAAACCTTCCTAAAACCTCTCCAGAACCACCCAAAACCTCTCCAGAGCTTCCAAAACCTTGCCAGAGCTCCCCAGAACCTCTCCAGAGCTCCCCAAACCTCCCCAAAACCTCTCCAGAGCTCCCCAAAACCTTCCCAGATCTTCCCAAACTTCCCCAAAACCTTCCCAGATCTCCCCAAACCTTCCCAGATCTTCCCAAAACCTCCCCAGAAGCTCTCCAGAGATTTCCAAAACCTCTTCAGAGCTTCCAAAACCTCTCCAGAACCTCTCCAGAGCTCCCCAAAACCTTCCCAGACCTTCCCAAACTTTCCCACAACCTCAGAGCTCCCAAAACCTTACCAAAACCTCTCCCTAGCTTCCCAAAACCTTACCAAAACCTTCCCAGAACTTCCAGAACCATCCCAGAACCTCCCAAAACCTCCCCAGAACCTCCCAAAACCTCTCCAGAACCTCCCAAAACCTTCCCAGATCTCCCCAAACCTTCCCAAAATCTCCCCAGAACCTCTCCAGAGCTCCCCAAAATCTTCCCAGATCTCCCCAAACCTTCCCAGAACCTCTCCAGAGCTCCCCAAAATCTTCCCAGATCTCACCAAACCTTCCCAAAACCTTCCCAGAACCTCTCCAGAGCTCCCCAAAACCTTGCCAGATCTTCCCAAAACCTCCCCAGAACCTCTCCAGACCTCCCCAAAATCCCTCCAGAGCTCCCAAAACCTCTCCAGAACCTCTCCAGAGCTCCTCAAAACCTTCCCAGATCTTCCCAAACTTCTCCAAAACCTTCCCAGATCTCTCAAACCTTCCCAAAACCTTCCCAGATCTCCCCAAACCTTCCCAAAACCTCCCCAAAACCTTCCCAGATCTCCCCAAACCTTCCCAAAACCATCCCAGAGCTTCCCAAAACCTCTCCAGAGCTCCCCAAAACCTCTCCAGAGCGTCCCACAACGTCTCCAAAACCCCTCCAGACCTCCCAAAACCTCTCCAGAACCTCTCCAGAGCTCCCCAAAACCTTCCCAGAGCTTCCAAAACCTCTCCAGAACCTCCCAGAACCTCTCCAGAACCTTCCACGCACCCCGTGGTTGCCGACCCACAGCATCTCCTCGTGCAGGTCGAAGTGCGCCACGGCGGCGGGCACGCCGACCTCGGAGACGGCCGTGTGCAGCTCGCTGTAGATGCCCTCCAGCAGGGGCACCGGGTCGGGCACCGGGAGCCCCTCCAGGGCCACCCCCTCGGGGTCCAGCTCCACCAGGTTGGCGTTCAGGTGCGGGTCCAGCACCGGCTCCAGCGCGGGGTGCAGGGGAGGAGCGAACTCGGCCAGGGAGGGGTTGAGCCCCTCGAAGTTCATGGTGGGTCCTGGCCCTGCAGAGGGGGAGAGGGACGGGGGTGAGGGGCAGGGACGGGGGTGAGGGGCAGGGACGGCTGGGGGGGCTGGGACCGGGGTGGGACGGGGGAACCGGGGATGGGATGGGGGAACCGGGGGTGGGACGGGGGAACCGGGGGTGGGATGGGAATGGCAGCTGGGATCGCCGGGGGTGAGGGGCAGGGACGGCCGGGGGGGGTGGAACCAGGGATGGGATGGGGAAACCGGGAGTGGGACGGGGGTACCGGGGCTGGGAGGGGGCTGGGACCGGGGGTGGGATGGGGGAACCGGGGATGGGACGGGGGAATCGGGGGTGGGACAGGGGAACCGGGGGTGGGACAGGGGAACCGGGGGTGGGACGGGAACGGCAGCTGGGATTGCTGGGGGTGAGGGGCAGGAATGGGGGTGAGGGACGGGAATGGGGTGAGGGGCAGGGAGAACCGGGGGAGCTGGGACCGGGGTGGGACGGGGGAACCAGGGGTGGGATGGGGGAACCGGGGGTGGGATGGGGGAACCGGGGGTGGGATGGGGAAACCGGGAGTGGGACAGGGGAACCGGGGGTGGGAGGGGGCTGGGACCGGGGGTGGGATGGGGGAACCGGGAGTGGGATGGGGGAACCGGGGGTGGGACGGGGAATCCGGGAGTGGGATGGGAACAGCAGCTGGGATCGCCGGGGGTGAGGGACAGGAACGGGGGTGAGGGACGGGAATGGGGGTGAGGGTCAGGGAGAACCGGGGGAGCTGGGACTGGGGTGGGACGGGGGAACCGGGGGTGGGATGGGGAAACCGGGAGTGGGACGGGGGAACCGGGGGTGGGAGGGGGCTGGGACCGGGGGTGGGATGGGGGAACCGGGGGTGGGATGGGGGAACCGGGGGTGGGACGGGGAATCCAGGAGTGGGATGGGAACAGCAGCTGGGATCGCTGGGGGTGAGGGACAGGAATGGGGAAGAGGGACGGGAATGGGGGTGAGGGTCAGGGAGAACCGGGGGAGCTGGGACTGGGGTGGGACGGGGGAACCAGGGATGGGATGGGGGAACTGGGGGTGGGATGGGGGAACCGGGGATGGGATGGGGAAACCGGGAGTGGGACGGGAGTACCGGGGCTGGGAGGGGGCTGGGACCGGGGGTGGGATGGGGGAACCGGGAGTGGGATGGGAACAGCAGCTGGGATCGCCGGGGGTGAGGGACAGGAACGGGGGTGAGGGATGGGAATGGGGGTGAGGGTCAGGGAGAACCGGGGGAGTTGGGACTGGGGTGGGATGGGGGAACCGGGGGTGGGACAGGGGAACCGGGGGTGGGACGGGGGAATCGGGGGTGGGACAGGGGAACTGGGGTGGGATGGGGGAACCAAGGGTGGGATGGGAACGGCAGCTGGGATTGCCGGGGGTGAGGGGCAAGAATGGGGGTGAGGGATGGGAATGGGGGTGAGGGACGGGAATGGGGGTGAGGGGCAGGAACGATGTGAGGGATGGGAACGGGGGTGAGGGACGGGAATGGGGGTGAGGGACGGGAATGGGAATGGGGGTGAGGGATGAGAATGGGGGTGAGGGACGGGAACGGGGATGAGGGATGGGAACGGCAGCTGGGATTGCCAGGGGTGAGGGACGGGAACGGTGTGAGGGGCAGGAACGGGGGTGAGGGGCAAAAACGGGGCTGAGGAGCAGGAACGGCAGCGGGAATCACCGCGAGTTGAGGGACGGGAACGGGGATTGAGGGGCAAGAACGGCAGCCGGGATCGGGATCTCCGGGGGTGAGGGACAGGAACGGGGGTGAGGGGCAGGAACGGGGATTGAGGGGCAGGAACGGCAGCCGGGATCTCCGGTCCGGGGGTGAGCGGCAGGGCTCGGTAGGGCCCGGGATGTGAAGTCCCTGCCCCAGGGGGCGATCAGAGCCTGGCACGGCTCGGGAAGGGGCTGGGGTGGTACCGGGGCACCGGGCAGCGATCCCTGGGCACCGGGCACCATCCCTGGGCACCGGGCAGCGATCCCTGGGCACCGGGCAGTGATCCCTGGGCACCGGGCACCATCCCTGGGCACCGGGCACTGATCCCTAGGCACCGGGCACCGTCCCTGGGCACCGGGCACCATCCCTGAGCACCGGGCAGCATCCGGGCTAACCGGGAAGCAGCCCAAGATGCCAGGCAGCCTCCCGGGGATACCGGGCAGTGCTCCCAGAGCACGGAACAACCTCCAGAGGAAGCGGGCAGTGTCCCAAGGCACCGGGCTGTCCCGGGGAGCCAAACCGGGCCCCGCCCCGCCGCACCCCCGGGGCTCCGGGCCAGCTCCGCACCCGCCGCCTTTATCACCGCGACCCCACACCGAACGCGCCGGCGGGACCGGCGGTATCAGCGCCCGCAGTCCCAGGCGTGGGGCCGGGTGGGGCGCACGGGGGGGAAGGGCCCGTCCCGAGCGGCCGCTCTCACCGGGCCCCGGAGCCGCCACCCCCACACCCCGCCGCGCGCGCCGTTACCGAGCCACCGCGGGCCGAACCGCGCCGGGGCCGCGCTGCCGGGCTCGTCCCGCTGCGCCGCCGCGGCCGGGCCGGGGCCGGGGCCGCTCCCGCCGTCGCTACGGCAACCGCGCCCCCTGCCCGGTAAACCGGGGCACGCCCCGCGCCGCGGACCAATGGCAGCGCAGAGTGCCGGGCGCTGACCAATCAGCGCCCGAGGAGGGCGGGACTAAGCGGCACGGCGGGACGAGGCGGCGCACGGGACAAAAAGGAGCA
Source organism: Fringilla coelebs (assembly GCF_963513975.1). Classification (NCBI taxonomy): domain Eukaryota; kingdom Metazoa; phylum Chordata; class Aves; order Passeriformes; family Fringillidae; genus Fringilla; species Fringilla coelebs. The sequence goes on from NC_140056.1 coordinate 1,358,842, forward strand.
ATCGGCTGGTTCGCGGCGGGGGAGCCCCGGGGGGAGTCCCGGGACCACCGGGAGCCTCTCGGAGCCCCGGCGCTGCCGAGCCGTGCGGCGGCTGCGGCCTGTGCGGTCCCACGCAGCGTCTCCGGTTACCTACGAGACCCTACCGTGTGTCACGGAACAACGCGCGGTGTCCCACGGTGCCCGCGGGTGTCTGGCACCCCTCGGGTGTCCCCAAGTGTCCCCAAGTGTCCCCAAGTGTCCCGCGCAGTCCTTGGCGTGCGCGGAGGTCCCACAATGTCCCACTGTCTCCCTTGGCATCCCCACGGCATCCCAAAGTGTCCCCAAACGTCCCCGTGTCCCACGCAGCACCCCGGTATCGCACCGTGTCCGCCGGTGTCCCCCAGGGCCCCACCGTGTCCCTCAGTGTCCCCCACTCGATGTCCCCAGGTGTCCCCAGGTGTCCCCTCCCTGCTCTCCCCGTGCCCGGCCCATCCCCGGTACCCGCGGCGCTCCCGGTGCCGGGGAAAGCCGGGGGCAGCCCCGGCGGGCGGAGCGGGAAGCGCCGGAGCCGCCGAGATTGCGGCAGCACGGCCCGGGCCTGCCCGGGACACCGAGGGGACACCGAGGGGACAACGAGGGGACAACGAGGTGACACCCGGGAACACCGGATCGGACACAGCGGCACCCGGGAGCGGCCACGCCGGGGCTCCGCCGCTCCCCGGTGCGCCCGCGATGCGCCGAGGGGCTTCGTCAGGTGCCGGTGCCGGTGCCGGTGCCTCCCATCCCGGCCGGAACTGCCCCGGGTTTTCCTGTCCGTCCCGTCCAGTCCCATCCCGGTGACGGAGACCCCGACCCGGTATCGGTTCTGCTTTCGGGGGGCGGCGGCGGCGCCGCCGCAGGGGCGGGAGCACCTGCCCCGGGATTCCCCACCTGCCGCCGCCCATAAGAACGGCAGCGGCGGCGGCGGTGGCGGCAAAGACCGAGCTGCGATGGCTCCGTTCCGCCGCCTCTGCCTGTGCCTGCTCCTCGCTCTGCTGCCGCCGCCTCCCGCCGCACCGGCACCGGCACCGGCACCGGCACCGCTCCACCGGCCGGACTGGGCCGCCTGCCGGGTGCTGTCCCGGGAGCTGTCGCGGCTGCTGGGGGCGGTCAGAGAGCCGCACCCGGTGCTGGTGAGTGCGGGGGGCTCGGCCGGGGCACCGGGGGCTCGGGAAACACCGGGGGGCTCGGCCGGGGACAGCGGGGAGCTCGAGAAGCACCGGGAGCTCGGCGGGGCATCGAGGCGCTCGGCCGGGGGCACCGGGGCCTCGGGAAGCTCCGGGGGGCTCAGCCAGAGTACGGGAGGGCTCCGCCGGGGGTACCGGAGGGCTCGGCCGGGAGCACCGGGAGGCTCGGGAACCACCGGGAGCTCCAGAAGTACCGGGAGCTCGGCCGGGGGCAACGGGGGCTCGGGAAGCACCGGGAGAGCTCGGGAAGCACCAGGGACTCCGCTGGGGACACCGGTGGGATCGGGAAGCACCGGGAGCTCGGCCGGGGGCACCGGGAGCTCGGCCGGGTACCGGGGGACTCGGCCGGGGGCACCGGGAAGCACCGGGAGCTCGGCCGGGTACCGGGGGCTCGGCCGGGGGCACCGGGGGTAGCGGGAAGCACCGGGAGCTCGGCCGGGTACCGGAGGGCTCGGCTGGGGACACCGGGAGCTCCGGGAAGCACCGGGAGCTCGGCCGGGGGCACCGGGAAGCACCGGGAGGTGCGGGGTCATCGCGGCGGGAGTGGAACCGGGGATGGGGGGGGCTCGGTGTACCGGTGCCGGCGGTCCCGGGACACCGATGGCTGCTCCAGGAGGGGCTGCAGCTGCTGGAGGACGAACCCCAAAATTGGCCCCCCCGGATCCGCTGCAGCGACGCCTGCGACCCCCTGACCCTGGAGAGCAACCACACGGTACCGGGGGCTCCGGGATCACCGGGGGGACCGGGGGGAACCCAGCGATACCGGGGGTTCACCTGGGCTGGCCAGGTGTGCTCGGGGGTGTCGCTGAGGGTGCCTGGGGGGGTCCCGGAGGGGTCCCAGGGATGCATTTGGGGGTCCCAGAGGTGTCTGGGGGTCCCAGGGGATGCTCTGGAGTTCGCCTGGGGGGTCCCAGAGGCGTCCCGGGGATGCACTTGGGGGTCCTGGGGATGTCTGGGGGGAGTTCCAGAAATGCTGAGGATGAACCTGAGGGTCCCAGAGGGGTCCCAGCGATGGTGGGGGATGCACTTGGGGGTCCTGGGGATATCTGGGGGTCCCAGAAAGGTCCCCGAGGGCTCCCAGCAATGGTGGGGGATGCATTCGGGGATCCTGGGGATATCTGGGGGTCCCAGAAGGGTCCCAGAAGGGTCCCAGAGGGGTCCCGGGGATGGTGGAGGATGCACTTGGCGGTCCTGGGGGTCCCAAGGATGCGTTTGGAGGTCCCAGAGGGGTCCCAGCGATAGTGGGGGATGCACTTGGGGGTCCTGGGGATATCTGGGGGTTCCAGAAGGGTCCCAGAGGGGTGCCAGCAATAGTGGGGGATGCATTCGGGGGTCCCAAGGATGCGTTTGGAGGTCCCAGAGGGGTCCCAGCGATGGTGGGGGATGCACTCGGGAGTCGTGGGGGTCTCGGGGGTCCTAAGGATGCGTTTGGAGGTCCCAGAGGGGTCCCTGCAATAGTGGGGGATGCATTCGGGGGTCCTGGGGGTCCCGAGGATGTGTTTGGAGGTCCCCGAGGGCTCCCAGCGATGGTGGGGGAAGCACTCGGGGGTCCTGGGGGTCGTAGGGGTCCCAAGGATGCGTTTGGAGGTCCCAGAGGGGTCCCAGCGATAGTGGGGGATGCACTCGGGGGTCCCGGGGATCCCAAGGATGCGTTTGGAGGTCCCCACGGGCTCGCAGCCATGCCGAGGGCTGCGCCCGCCGCTCCCACGAGTTCCCGGGGGTCCCGAGGGTCGCGGGCGTGTCCCGGACCCCCCCCTCACCGCCGCCGCCGCCCGCAGCGCTGCCTGCGGCGGATCCGCCAGGCGCTCCAGCACTACCGGGACCTGCTGGGCTCCGACATCTTCCGGGAGCAGCCGCAGCCGCAGCTGGAGACCACCATGGAGCAGCTGCTGCGCCACGTCCAGGTCCGCGCCCCCGGGGTCACCCGGCGTCACCTTGGTGTCCCACATTGTCCCTTAGCGTCCCAAATGTCCCCCAGCGTCCCTCAGTGTCCCTAAATGTGTCCCCCGGTGTCCCTCGATGTCCTTCAGTGTCCCTAAATGTCCCTGAGGGTCCCTCAGCGTCTGCCAGTGTCCCCTGGTATCCCCCAGTGTCCCCCCATGTCCCTCCAGTGTCCCTGAGGGTCCCTCAGTGTCCCTCGGTGTCTCACCCTGTCCCTCACTGTCCCATAGGGTTCCTCAGCGTCCCTGAGGGTCCCTCAGTGTCCTTTGGTGTCCCCCAGCATCCCTCGGGGTCCCTCAGGGTCCCCACATGTCTCCCCAGTGTCCCTGAGGGTCCCTCAATGTCCTTTGGTGTCCCTCAGTGTTCCCCGGGGTCCCTCAGTGTCCCTCACTGTCCCACGGGGCTCCTCAGTGTCCTTTGGTGTCCCTCAGTGTCCCAAATGTCCCTCAATGTCCCACCCTGTCCCTCAGTGTCCCTCATTGTCCCACGGCGTTCCACCCTGTCCCCCAGTGTCCTTTGGTGTCCCCCAGTGTCCTTTGCCGTCCCTCAGTGTCCTTTGGTGTCTCTCAGTGTTCTTTGGTGTCTCTCAGTGTTCTTTGGTGTCCCCCAGTGTCCTTTGGTGTCCCTCAGTGTCCTTTGCCGTCCCTCAGTGTCCCTCAGTGTCCTTTGCCGTCCCTCAGTGTCCTTTGGTGTCCCTCAGTGTCCCTCAGTGTCCCCCAGTGTCCTTTGGTGTCCCTCAGTGTCCCTCAGTGTCCCTCAGTGTCCCCCAGTGTCCTTTGCCGTCCCTCAGTGTCCCTCAGTGTCCCTCAGTGTCCCCCAGTGTCCTTTGGTGTCCCCTGGTGTCCTTTGGTGTCCCCCAGTGTCCTTTGCCGTCCCTCAGTGTCCCCCAGCCCCCCGAGCCCCGCGCTGACCCCGCTGTCCCCGCAGGACGGGCACGGTCGCCCCCCCCGGCACCTGCTGGCCCCCACCGAGCTGTGGAAGCAGCCGCTGCAGCGGCACCTGGCTCTGAAACGGCTCCGCTCCTTCGCCGCGCTCATCGGCCGCGTCTTCAACCACAGAGCCCGCTGAGACCCCCCCGGATACCGACCGACCCCCCCGGATACCGACCACACCCCCCGGATAACGACCGACCCCCCCGGATACCGAGTGACCCCCCCCGGATACCGACCACACCCCCCCGACACCGACCGAGCCCCCCGGACACCGAGTGACCCCCCCGACACCGACCGACCCCCGCGGATACCGACCGACCCCCCCCGGACACCGACGGACCCCTCGGATACCGACCGACCCCCCCGGATACCGAGTGACCCCCCCGAACACCGACCGACCCCCCCGGATACCGACCCCACCCCCGACATCGCCCCCCCCTTATTTATCGCCCCCCCCCATTATTTATTGCCCCCTCCCGGGGTTATTTATGATTTCATCATTCATTTGGTTATTTATGATTTCATTATTCATTAAGTTATTTATGATTTCATTATTCGTTATTAATTTGGTTGTTTATGATTTCATTATTCATTTGTTTATTTATGATTTCATTATTCATCATTAATTTGGTTATTTATGATTTCAGCCGCCCCTTTATTTATCTCGGGTATTTATCGGTTTCTAATAAAGCTCCCAAGGAGACGCGAGAGCGGCGAGTGCGTGCGGGGGGGGGGGGGGTGGGAAGGGGTTAATTTACAGAGAGGGGGCGTGGGGAGGGGTCTCCGGGAGGGAAGGGACCGGGGAGGGGTCCCGGGAACGGAAGGGACCGGGGAGGGAAGGGAAGGGACGGGGAGGGGTCCCCGGGAGGGACGGGACCGGGGAGGGGTCCCGGGAACAGAAGGGAAGAGACGGGGAGGGGTCCCCGGGAGAGAAGGGACCGGGGAGGGGGACCGAGGAATGGTCCCGGTAACGGAAAGGGTTGGGGAAGGGTCCCCGGAAAGGAGGGGATCGGGGAGGGATCCCGGGAACGGAAGGGACCGGGGAGGGGTCCCCGGAACGGAAGGGACCGGGGAGGGGTCCCCGGAAGGGTTCCTGGAAGGGAAGGGGCTGGGGAGGGGTCCCCGGAAAGGGGGAGACTGGGGAGGGGGACCGAGGAAGGGTCCCGGGAACGGAAAGGGTTGGGGAAGGGTCCCCGGAAAGGGGGGGACCGGGGAGGTGTCCCCGGGAGGGAAGAGGCTGGGGAGGGGTCCCCGGAAGGGGTCCCCGGGAGGGAAGGGGCTGGGGAGGGGTCCCCAGGAGGGGAGGGGTCCCCGGGAGGGGAGGGGTCACTGGAAGTCGCTGGCGTCGATCTGGAGCGGGGGGAAGTCGGTGAACAGGGAGGGCACCGAGGGCAGCGCCGAATCCTCGGGCTGCGGCAGGAACGGATCGTGCTGGTCCAGGAGAGCGGCGCTGCCTGCGGGGGGACAGCGCGGTGACCGGGGACAGGGCAGGGGACAGGGCAGGGGACAGAGCAGTGCCGGGGACAGGGCAGGGGACAGAGCAGTGCCCAGGGGACAGGGCAGGGGACAGGGCAGGGGACAGGGACAGCTCAGGGGACAGCGCAGTGCCGGGGACAGGGCAGGGGACAGGGGACAGAGCAGTGCTGGGGACAGGGCAGGGGACAGGGGACAGGGCAGGGGACAGAGCAGTGCCGGGGACAGGGCAGGGGACAGAGCACGGCTCAGGGGGACAGCTCAAGGGACAGAGCAGTGACCAGGGGACAGGGCAGGGGACAGGGGATAGGGCAGGTGACAGGGGACAGGGCAGGGGACAGAGCAGTGCCAGGGACAGCCCAGGGGACAGAGCAGTGACCAGGGGACAGGGCAGTGACCAGGGGACAGGGCAGGGGACAGGGGACAGGGCAGGGGACAGAGCACGGCTCAGGGGGACAGCTCAAGGGACAGAGCAGTGCCGGGGACAGGGCAGGGGACAGGGGACAGCTCAGGGGACAGAGCAGTGACCGGGGACAGCTCAGGGGACAGAGCAGTGACCAGGGGACAGCTCAGGGGACAGGGCAGGGCTCAGGGGGACAGCTCAGGGGACAGGGCAGGGTTCAGGAGGACAGAGCGCGGCTCAGGGGGACAGGGCAGGGTTCAGGGGGACAGTTCAGGGGACAGAGCAGTGCCAGGGCAGTGACTGGGGACAGGGCAGGGCTCAGGGGGGACAGGGCAGTGCCCAGGGGACAGTGCAGGGCTCAGGGGACAGCTCAGGGGACAGAGCAGGGTTCAGGGGACAGCGCAGTGCCCAGGGGACACCTCTGTCCCCACCGCAGCCCCGCCACTCACCAGGGCTCAGCTGGAAGCTCTCCTCCAAGGTCGCCACCACATCCGGCATCAGCTCAGCCACTCCCAGTGTCCCCAGTGTCCCCGAGGGGGGACACTCCAGCCCCTGCAGCGACTGCAGCAGCTCCTGCACGTCCTGTCCCCCCTGCAGCAGCTCCTGCATGTCCTGTCCCCCTGGCAGCAGCTCCAGGTCCCTCAGCTCCGCTGGCAGTGTCCCCTGCTCCTCGGGGACCCACGGTGGCTCCACTGTCCCCTGCAGTGTCCCCAAGTCCCCTGAGGCCACCTGCAGACCCCCAGGCAGCACCTGCACGCTCCCCACAGCCCCTGGTGCCACCTGCAGCGTCCCCTGCATGCTGGGGACCCCTGATGTCACCTGTGGTGGCTCCAGCCTTTGGGGCTGTGCTTGTAATGTCCCCAAGCCTGTGGGCTGCAGTGTCCCCGGGCTTGTGGCCATCACCTGTGGTGTCCCCAGGCTCCCAGGGGTGACCTGCAGTGTCCCTGGGCTTGTGGCCACCATCTGAGGTGTCCCCAAGTTCCCAGGGGTGACCTGCAGTGTCCCTGGACTTGAGGCCACCACCTGAGAGGTCCCCAGGTTCCCAGGAGTGACCTGCAGTGTCCCTGGGCTCGTGGCCACCACCTGAGGTGTCCCTGGGCTTGTGGCCACCCCCTGAGGTGTCCCCAAGCTCCCAGGGGTGACCGGCAGTGTCCCTGGGCTCATGGCCACCATCTGAGGTGTCCCCAGGTTCCCAGGGGTGACCTGCAGTGTCCCTGGGCTCATGGCCACCACCTGCAGTGTCCCTGGGCTCGTGGCCACCCCCTGAGGTGTCCCCAGGTCCCCAGGTGTCCCCTGCCCCCGGGGCTGCAGCTGCAGCGTCTCCAGGTTCTCGGTGGCCGCCAGCAGCTCCTCCTCGGTCTGACGCCGGTTGGGCGGCCTGGAGGGACAGACAGCGGGGTGGGTCAGGGGGTGGGGGCAGGGATTGGGGTCAGGGGTCAGGGGGTGGGGTCAGGGATAGGAGATCGGGGTCAGGGATTGGGGTCAGGGTCAGAGATCGGGGTTGGGGTCAGGGATCATGGTCAGGGATTGGGGTCAGGGTTTGGGGTCAGGAGTCAGGGATTGGGGTCAGGAATAGGAGATTGGGGTCAGGGGTCAGGGATTGGGGTCAGGGATCAGGGGTTGGGGTCAAAGATTGGGGTCAAGGGTCAGGGTCAGGGGTCAGGGATTGGGGTCAGAAATCACGGTCAGGGATTGGGGTCAAGGGTCGGGTCAGGGATTGGGGTCAGGGATGGGGGTCGGGGATCATGGTCAAGGGTCAGGGATCATGGTCAGGGCCAGGGATCGGGGTCAGTGATCGGGGTCAGGGATTGGGGATCAGGGTCAGGATCCCTATCAGGGATCAGGGTCAGGGGTCAGGGTCAGGAGATTGGGGTCAGGGATCATGGTCAGGGTCAGGGATTGGGGTCGGGGATTGGGAATCAGGGTTGGGATTGGAGTCAGGGATCGGGGTCAGGGATCGGAGTCAGAGTTGGGGATTGGGGATAGGGTCAGGGATTGGGGTTGGGGATTGGGAGCTGGGGTCAGGGTCAGGGGATTGGGGTCAGGGACCGTGGCCAGGGCATCCCACAGCCCCACAGCGGTGTCCCCACAGCGCTGTCCCCACAGCGCTGTCCCCACAGCCGTGTCCCCACAGCGGTGTCCCCACAGCCCCTCACCTGGAGGACACGCGGATCAGGCGCCGGTTCAGGTATTTCTGGGACTCGCTCAGGTTCCCTGGGGACACAGAGCGGGGTCAGGGGGGTGGCAGGCGCTGCCCTGGCTCCGTGCCATGCCGTGCCAGGCCGTGCCAGCCCGTGCCAGGCCGTGCCAGCCCGTGCCAAGCCGTACCCTCCAGCCTCTGGCTGTAGTAGGGCCCGAAAGCCTCGTCCCGGGGGGTGCTGGGGTACAGGAACTTGAGGGGGTTTTCTGGATTCTTCTCCTCCAGGCTGGTGTGGTAGTCACGGATGATGTCAGGCAGGGCCAGCGACACCAGCTCCGAGGCTGTGTAGGGTTCCACGGCGGGGAACGTGGGGGACCCTGCAGGGGGACAGGGGGGACAGCTGGAGGGTGGCACAGCGTCCCACAGGACAGGAGATGGGAATTCGGGTTCAGCATCCTTGTCCATTTTTAACCTAAATCTGAATCCAGCTCCACCATTCTCATCCATTTTTAACCTAAATCTGAATTCATCTTCACCATTCTCATCCATTTTGAACCTAAATCTGAATTCAGCTTCACCATTCTCTTCAATTTTTAACCTAAATCTGGGGGGATCCCGGGGTTCCTGGGGGGGTCCTGGGGGTTCCTGGGGGGGATCCTGGGGGGGTCCCAGGGGGTTCCTGGGGGGGATCCTGGGGGAGTCTTGGGGGTTCCTGAGGGGTTCCTGGGGGTTCCTGGGGGAGTCCTCGGCGGGTCCTGGGGGGGGGGTCCTGGGGCATTCCTGGGGGTTCCAGGGTTCCCGGGGGGGCCTGGTAGGGTCCTGGGGGGTTCCCAGGGGGTTCCTGGGGGGTCCTGGGGGGATCCTGGGAGGGTCTTGAGGGTTCCTGGGGGGTTCCTGGAGGGTCCTGGGGGGATCCTGGGAGTTCCGGGGTTCCCGGGGGGGGGGGGCCTGGTGGGGTCCTGGGGTGTTCCCAGGGGTTCCTGGGGGGATCCTGGGGTTCCAGGGGTGTTCCCAGGGGTTCCTGGGGTGTTCCCAGGGGGATCCCTCACCTGTCTCGTGGTGCTCCACCCAGGTGAAGGTGACGCCCCCCAGGACACTCTCGCTGAAGCGCAGCAGGAACGTCCCCGTCCGCTTGGTCCTGAGCAGCCTCTCCTGCTGCTTGTGGCTCACGAAGCCCAGGATGAGTCTGGGGGAGGCACCGTCAGCCCCTGCTGGGGACCCCAGACCCCCCAGACCCCCCCCCCAGCCCCCCCCCAGCCCCACCCCTACCCGTTCTTCCAGAGCTGCTTGAGGTGCTCCTGGAGCAGCCCCAGGATCCCGTCCAGCCAGGCCCAGAAGGAGAAACCGGAGGCGCCATCCTGAGGGAGGGGACACGGAGGGGACATGGGGACATCAGGGGACACGGGGACATGGAGGGACATGGAGGGGACATGGGGACACGGAGGGGACACGGAGGGACATGGGGACACGGAGGGGACATGGGGACACGGAGGGGACATGGGGGGGACATGGGGACATGGAGGGACATGGGGACATGGAGGGACATGGGGGGGGACATGGGGACATGGAGGGACATGGGGACATGGGGACATGGGGGGACAAGGGGACATGGGGGGACAAGGGGACACAGAGGGGACATGGGGACATGGGGGGGACATGGGGACATGGAGGGACAGGGGAACAGGGAGGGAATGGAGGACAGAGGGAACATGGCCATGGGGACAGAGGGGACATGGCCATGGGGACAGAGGGGACAGGGCCATGGGGACAGAGGGGACATGGCCATGGGGACAGAGGGGACATGGCCATGGGGACAGAGGGGACATGGCCATGGGGACAGAGGGGACAGGCCCTACTGACCTTTGAGAACTTGTGCCAGGCCACGGTGCTGTCGGGCGATGGCTTCGAGCCTTGGGGTGAGAGCAGGGTGAGGGGGGACAGTGCTGCCGTGTCCCCCCTGTCCCCCCCTGTCCCCCCGTGTCCCCCCATGTCCCCAGCCTCACCCAGGAGTTTCTTGGCCAGCATCAGGAGGTTGTCCCGGCTGAGGCCCCGCTCGGCCACGCTCTGGAACTGCCAGCTCAGCACCTCGGCCAGCCGGGGCCACGGGGCCGGAGGAGGGGACGAGAAGAACTGCTGGGCCTGGGGACACGGGGGGACACGGGGGACACGGGGTGAGCGGGGCTGGGGACAGCGGGGGGACACGGGGGGACACGGGGTGAGCGGGGTGAGTGGGGATGGGGACACAGGGGGACACGGGGGGACACGGGGTGAGTGGGGCTGGGGACACGGGGGGACACGGGGGGACACGGGGTGAGCGGGGCTGGGGACAGCGGGGACACGGGGGACACGGGGGGACACGGGGTGAGCGGGGCTGGGGACAGCGGGGACACGGGGTGAGCGGGGCTGGGGACAGCGGGGGGACACGGGGGACACGGGGTGAGTGGGGCTGGGGACAGCGGGAACACGGGGGGACACGGGGTGAGCGGGGCTGGGGACAGCGGGGACACGGGGGGACACGGGGTGAGCGGGGTGAGTGGGGATGGGGACACAGGGGGACACGGGGTGAGCGGGGCTGGGGACACGGGGGGACACGGGGTGAGCGGGGCTGGGGACAGCGGGGACACGGGGGGACACGGGGGGACACGGGGTGAGTGGGGATGGGGACACAGGGGGACACGGGGGGACACGGGGTGAGCGGGGCTGGGGACACGGGGGGACACGGGGTGAGCGGGGCTGGGGACAGCGGGGACACGGGGGGACACGGGGGACATGGGGTGAGCGGGGCTGGGGACAGCAGGGACACGGGGGGACATGGGGTGAGCGGGGCTGGGGACACGGGGGGACACGGGGTGAGCGGGGCTGGGGACACGGGGGGACACGGGGGGACACGGGGTGAGTGGGGCTGGGGACAGCGGGGACACGGGGTGAGCGGGGCTGGGGACACGGGGGAACACGGGAGGACACGGGGGGACACGGGGTGAGCGGGGCTGGGGACAGCGGGGACACGGGGTGAGCGGGGCTGGGGACACGGGGGGACAGGGGGTGAGCGGGGCTGGGGACAGCAGGAGAGGATGGGGACACCAGGAGGGGATGGGGACACCAGGAGGGGACGGGGACACCAGGAGGGGACGGGGACACGCACTGGAGTAGGGGATGGGGACATGGAGGGGACAAGGACATGTGGAGAGGACAGGAAGGGGACATAGGTAGGGAAGGGGGACATGGGGAGGGGGGCACATGGACCTGGAGCAGGGGACAGGGAGCAGGGGATGGGGACATGTGGCAGGGGACAGGGACAAGGGCAGGGGATGGGGGCATGCACCAGGGCAGGGGACAGGGACCAGGGGATGGGACAAGGACCAAGGGACAGGACAAGGATTAAGGGACAGGGACCAAGGGACAGGGACCAAGGGACAGGGACCAAGGGACAGGGGACAGGACAGGGACCAGGGGACAGGGATAAGTGGCAGGGGATGGGGTTCAAGGGATGGGGACAGGCACCAGGGCAGGGGACAGGGACCAAGGTCAGGCACCAAAGCAGGGGATGGGACAAGGACAAGGACAAGGACATGAGGCAGGGCAGGGCACTGGGACCAGGGGACCACCTGGGACGGGGCCAGGCCTAGAACTGGGCACAGGGGACAACCAGGAGAGGGACAGGGCTGGGGAGGGGACAAGGAGCAGCGCAGGGGACAGGGGCAGGGGTGGCACGGGGCGGGGGTGGCACAGGGGCAGGGGTGGCACGGGGACAGGGGTGGCACGGGGCGGGGGTGGCACGGGGCGGGGGACAGGGGCAGGGGTGGCACAGGGGCGGGGGTGGCACAGGGCGGGGGTCCCGCTCGCCTTGGGGTCGGAGCTGAGCATGTTGAACCAGAGGACGGAGGCCCAGGCGCTGGAGAACTGGTTGTTGTTGGAGATGATGACAAAGGGCAGCGTGGTGGCCTGGGGAGGGGACAGGGCTCAGGCTGGCTGTCCCCAGCCCCCCCTGGCCGTCCCCAAGCCCCCCAAGCCCCCCAGCCCTCACCTCCAGCTCCAGCTCCAGCCCGCAGTAGGCGTAAGCCAGCGTGAAGGTGATGAGGTGCAGCTCCTCCGTCACGACCAGGGGGCCCTGCGGGGAGGTGACACCGCTGTCACCCCCCGGCCCGGCCCCCCCGAGGCCCCCCCAGCCCCAACCCGTGCCCACCTCGCCGCTGGCACCTTTGCCCTTGCCAGCCCTGCTGTCCTTCTGCTCCTTCAGCGTCTGCGGGGACGGCAGAGTCAGCCCGGGGTGGGGAGGGGTCCTCACCGCGCCCCCCGCCCCGGGGGGGGGGTTTGGGGGTCTGGGGGGGGTCCGGGGGGGTCCCTACGAGGTACTGGAAGTCGCAGACCAGCCCCTCCTGGGGACTGTCCCCGGCCAGGAGCGTTTTGCTGCTCGATGTCAGGATGTTGAAGCGGCGGAACCTGCGGGGCACAGACGGAGGTGGGGAGGGGGCGGGACCCCCGGGAGGGCACCTGGGGAGGGGGCGGGACCCCCGGGAGGGCACCTGGGGGAGGGGCGGGACCCTCGGGAGGGCACCTGGGGGGGGCGGGACCCTCGGGAGGGCACCTGGGGCGGGGGGGGGGGAACACCGGGAGGGCACCTGGGGGGAGGGCGGGACCCCCGGGAGGGCACCTGGGGCGGGGGGGGAACACCGGGAGGGCACCTGGGGGAGGGGCGGGACCTCCGGGAGGGCACCTGGGGGGGGCGGGACCCCCGGGAGGGCACCTGGGGGGAGGGGAGGGGGAACCCCGGGAGGGCACCTGGGGGAGAGGGGGGGGGCGGGACCCCCGGGAGGACACCTGGGGGGGGGCGGGACCCATGGGAGGGGTCACATTGGGGGGGTCGGGACCCCGGGAGGGCACCTGGGGGGGAGGGGAGGGGGGGGAACCCCGGGAGGGCACCTGGGGGCAGGGGAGGGGCGGGACCCCCGGGAGGGCACCTGGGGGGCAGGGGAGGGGCGGGACCCCCGGGAGGGCACCTGGGGGGGGGGCGGGACCCATGGGAGGGGTCACACTGGGGGGGTCGGAACCCCCGGGAGGGGTCACATGGGGGGGTGGGGTCGGGACCCCCGTGGGGGGCTATGGGTGGGGGGCAGGACCCCTCTCCAAGGAGGGGACACAGCCCAGCTGGGGGTGGGGGGTGGGATGGAGACCCCTGGGGGATGGAACCCTGGTAGGGACACACACCCCACCCCCCCCAGGATGGCAGGGGGGGTTCGGGACCCCCTCAGGGATGGCAGGGGGGGTTCGGGACCCCCTCAGGGATGGCAGGGGGGGTTCGGGACCCCCCCCAGGACAGGGGGTGGGGGTCGGGACCCCCAGGGTGGGGTCGCAGCCCCTCCAGCGCTGCCCCAGCTCTCACCCTTTGATGTTGGGAGGGTCCCTGCAAGAGACAAGGGGGGGTCAGGGCTGGTGGGACAGACAGAATATTGTAATAGCTAAATGTCATTGTATTTATATTTATATTTATATTTATATTTATATTTATATTTATATTTATATTTATATTTCTCTAATTTATTATAATATCTAAATTCTTAGTTTATTCTATATAACTTTTACCATAATTAAACAAATTTAAAATGGAATGAAATAATAGAATTGTTTATAATTATTTAATTTAAGAAATTAAAGAATTTATTTCAATCAATTAAAAATTAATAAATTAAATAATATCAGTCTTTCTCATTGTTATTTATTAAATTTAAAAAATTAATTTATTAAATCTAAATTTAATATATTATATAATATAATTACTCATAGTTATTACTTAATTAAATTTAATAATTTAATAAATAAATACATTAAATACATCATAATTATTTATAATTATTATTTAATTGAATATCTTGCATCATCTAATTAATAAAAAACAATAAATTTAATAATAGAATTACTTATTACTATTGTTTTACTTAATAAATTAAATAGTATAATTATTTATAGCTATTATTTAATTTAACAAATTAAATAATATAACGATTCATAATGATTATTTATTTTAATAAATTAAATAATTTAATTTAATAAATTAAAATCTAATATACGAAACAATCTCATAATCATTATTTAATTAGATAAATTAAATAATTTAACTAATTAAAAATTGAATACATTTAATAATATAATTCCTTATAATTATTTTATTTAATATAGGAAATAATACAATTATTTATTATTATTTACTTTAATAAATTAAATCATTTAATTTAATAAATTAAAATCTAATACATTAAACAATATAATAATCATTATTTAATTGGATAAATGTAATAATTTAATTATTTAAAAATTGAATACATTTAATAATATAATTGATAAATGAAATAATTTAATTATTTAAAAATTGAATACATTTAATAACATAATTCCTTATAAGTATTTTATTTAATATATTAAATAATAGAATTATTTATTATTATTTACTTTAATAAATTAAATAATTTAATTTAACAAATGAAACAATTTAGTTTAAGTCAATTCAATTTAATTAAATTTAATTCAATTTAATTCAATTTAATTCAATTTAATTTAAATTTAATTTAATTTTAATTTAAATTAAATTAAATTAAATTAAATTAAATTAAATTAAATTAAATTAAATTAAATTTAATTTAATTTAATTTTAATTTAATCTAATTTCCCAGCTCCTCGGAGCCCGAGGTTTCCCCCCGCCGGCCCCACCTGTCGATGTGGATCCGGGCCTCCATGCGGTGGTTGCGGTCCTGCAGCCTCACCAGCAGGCGGGCGCGCGTCGAGAACTTCCCGGCCGTGCGCAGCACCAGCGGCCGCTTCCCGGCGTTGGGGGTGCTGGGCTGCTGCTCCACCACGAAGGCGCTGGGCAAAACGGGGGGTCAGGGCTGCCCCGAGACCCCCCGTGCTCCTCGAGAGCCCCCCATCCTTCCTGGGCTGCCCCGAGACCCCCCGTGCTCCTCGAGAGCCCCCCATCCTTCCTGGGCTGCCCCGAGACCACCCGTGCTCCCTGAGACCCCCCTGTCCCTCCCAGGCTGCCCCAAGACCACCCGTGCTCCCTGAGACCCCCTCATCCTTCCCCGGCTGGCCCGAGACCCCCCAGTCCTCCCTGAGACCCCCCTATTCTCCCTGTGCTGCCCCAGACCCCCCTGTCCTCCCCAAGACCCCCCCATGCTCCCAGGCTGCCCCAAGACCCCCCTGTCCTCCCCAAGACCCCCCTGTCCCTCCCGGGCTGCCCCAAGACCCCCCGGTCCTCCCCAAGATCCCCCTATTCTCCCTGGGCTGCCCCCAGACCCCTCTGTGCTCCCCAAGACCCCCCTGTCCCTCCCGGGCTGCCCCAAAACCCCCCTGTCCTCCCTGAGACCCCCTCATCCTTCCCGGTCTGCCCCAGACCCCCCCAGTCCTCCCCAAGACCCCCCTATTCTCCCTGGACTGCCCCAGACCCCCCCCCCGGTCCTCCCCAGGCTCTCCCCACTTCTGAAAATCCTGGAATATCCCAGGTTGGAGGGAAGGCAAAAGGATCACGCAGGTTTAACTGCTGGTTTGGCATGGGACAACCCCAAAATCTCCTAAATCCCAACGTTTGAGAGGTGTCCAAACACCCAGAGATGGAAGGAACCCATCAGGGGGATCTCCAGCTCCTGGTTTGGCATGGGACAAACCCAAAATCTCCTGAATCCCAACGTTTGAGAGGTGTCCAAACACCCAGAGATGGGAGGAACCCATCAGGGGGATCTCCAGCTCCTGGTTTGGCATGGGACAAACCCAAAATCTCCTGAATCCCAACGTTTGAGAGGTGTCCAAACACCCAGAGATGGAAGGGACCCATCACAAGTCCAACTCCTGGCACAGGACAATCCCAAAACCTGCCCAGTCCTAAATCCCAATGTTTGAATGATGTCTGAACACCCAGAGATGGAAGGGACCCATCAGAATCATTGAGTCCAACTCCTGGCCTGGCACAGGACAACCCCAAAATCCCAGTCCCAAATCCCAACGTTTGAGTGGGATATTAACACCCAGAGATGGGAGGGACCCATGAGGGGGATCTCCAGCTCCTGGTTTAGCATGGGACAACCCCAAAAGTCCCCCCAGTCCCAAATCCCAACATTTAAGTGGTGTCCAAACACCCCCCGAGCTATGGAATATCCAGAGATGGAAGGGACCCATCAGAATCATCGAGTCCAACCCCTGGTTTAGCACGGGACAACCCCAAAAGTCCCCCAGTCCCAAATCCCAATGTTTGAGTGATGTCCAAACACCCAGAGATGGAAGGAACCCATCACAAGTCCAACTCCTGGCACGGGACAACACCAAAAGTCCCCCCAGTCCCAAATCCCAACATTTGAGTGATGTCCAAACACCCCCTGAGCTATGGAACACCCAGAGATGGGAGGAACCCACCACAAGTTCAACTCCTGGCACAGGACAACCCTAAAACCTGCCCAGTCCTAAATCCCAATGTTTGAGTGATGTCTGAACACCCAGAGATGGAAGGGACCCATCAAGAATCATCGAGTCCAACTTCTGGCCTGGCACAGGACAACCCCAAAATCCCAGTCCCAAATCCCAATGTTTGAGTGATGTCCAAACACCCAGAGATGGAAGGGACCCACCACAAGTCCAACTCCTGGCACGGGACAACACCAAAAGTCCCCCAGTCCCAAATCCCAACGTTTGAGTGGGATATTAACACCCAGAGATGGGAGGGACCCATCAGGGGGATCTCCAGCTCCTGGTTTAGCATGGGACAACCCCAAAACCTGCCCAGCCCCAAATCCCAATGTTTGAGTGATGTCCAAACACCCCCTGAGCTATGGAACACCCAGAGATGGAAGGGACCCATCAGAATCATTGAGTCAAACTCCTGGCCTGGCACAGGACAACCCCAAAATCCCAGTCCCAAATCCCAACATTTGAGAGGTGTCCAAACACCCTATGAGCTATGGAGCACCCAGAGATGAAAGGGACCCATCAGAATCATCGAGTCCAACCCCTGGTTTAGCACGGGACAACCCCAAAAGTCCCCCAGTCCCAAATCCCAACATTTGAGTGATGTCCAAACACCCAGATATGGAAGGGACCCACCACAAGTCCAACTCCTGGCATGGGACAACCCCAAAAGTCCCCCCAGTCCTAAATCCCAATGTTTGAGTGATGTCCAAACACCCCCCGAGCTATGGAATATCCAGAGATGGAATGGACCCATCAGGAGTCAAACTCCTGGCATTGGACAACCCCAAAACCTGCCCAGCCCCAAATCCCAACATTTGAGAGGTCTCCAAACACCCTCTGAGCTATGGAGCACCCAGAGATGGAAGGGACCCATCAGAATCATCGAGTCCAACCCCTGGTTTAGCACGGGACAACCCCAAAACCTGCCCAGCCCCAAATCCCAATGTCTGAGTGGGATATTAACACCCAGAGATGGAAGGGACCCATCACAAGTCCAACTCCTGGCACGGGACAATCCCAAAATCCCATCCAGTCCTAAATCCCAGTGTTTGAGTGATGTCTGAACACATCCTGAGCTATGGAACACCCAGAGATGGAAGGGACCCACCACAAGTCCAACTCCTGGCATTGGACAACCCCAAAACCTGCCCAGCCCCAAATCCCAACATTTGAGAGGTGTCCAAACACCCCCTGAGCTATGGAACACCCAGAGATGGAAGGGACCCATCAAGAATCATCGAGTCCAACCCCTGGTTTAGCACGGGACAACCCCAAAACTTGCCCAGCCCCAAATCCCAACGTTTGAGTGGGATATTAACACCTAGAGATGGAAGGGACCCATCAGGAGTCAAACTCCTGGCCCTCTGGGGGGAAGAGCCTTTCCCTGCTCTCCACCCTCAGCCCTCCTGGCCCAGCCCCACCTCTTCAGCAGGTGTGTGAGCTGCTCCTGCAGCCGCTGCTCCAGCAGGGGCGTCTCTGCCACCAGCGGGTCCCTGGCGTAGGTCACCTTGAGGCGCAGGTCCCCCAGCGCCCGCAGCAGCTGCCGCAGCTGGAACAACCCCTGGCCCAACTCGGTGAACCTGCGGCGTTCAGAGAGCTCAGAGGGGTCCGGCCGCAGCCCCCCGAGCCCCCCCAAGCCCCCCAATTCCTACCAGGTCTCCAGCGGGCGCAGGTTGGTGTCGCCGGAGCCCCCCAGGCACAGGCGCTGCTGCCGCACCCGCCAGGCCCCCAGCTCCTGCTGCAGCAGCTCCTGCAGGGTCTCGCTGCGCCCCAAAAGCTGCTGCATCTGAGCCAGCACCTCCTGGAGGGAGAGGTGGCTCTGAAGGGGGTGCTCAGGGTGGGTACGACCCCCCCCAAAACCCAGCCCGACCCCCCCTCCCCTCCTCACCCGCCGCTGCCGGTCCAGGTTCTGCAGTTTGGCCTGGAGGGACTGGAGCTCCTGGAGGTACCCGGGGTCCCGGTTCCCCTCCTCACCTGCGGGCAGGGGGGCGAGCTCAGGGTTTGGGGGGGCTCTTGGGGATGGGCACCCCCCATCTCCCCGGCGTGGGGCTCACCTGGCTGGTAGTGCACCTTGAAGCAGAAGTCGAAGGCATCCTGCAAATCCTCCAGGTGCCTGAAGGCTCGTTCGGCTTCCTGCGGGCACAGCGGGGTCAGGAGGGGCCGGGGGGCTCGGAGGGGGTCTCGGGGGTCGCAGAGGTGTGGGGGGGTTACCTGCAGCGCCGTGTGGAACTCGGCCAAGCGCCGCTGGATCTGCTGCTCCCGCCCGCTCTCCGGGGCCGGGCTGGGCGCGGGGGCCGAACCGCCCTAGGGAGGGAGGGAGGGAGACACGGGAGGGGTGGGGGGCGGCCGCGGGACCCCCGGGGTGTGGGGAGGGGGCACACAGCCCTGCCCTACCTGCCCCTCCGCCTGCCCCTGGCGCAGGATCCGCCGCTCCTCCTGCAGCAGGTTGGCCACCAGGTTGGCGAACGTCTCCGGCTTCTCCTGGAACTCCGCCTGCGGGGGGCTCGGGGGTGAGCGCGGCGCCGAGACCCCTCCCCACTGCCCTCCCCCGGCCCCGAAGCGCACCTGGAGGTCGCGGTGAGCCTTGCGCAGGTTGTGCTTCAGCATGAAATCCTCGTGGTCCGAGCCCAGGCTGCCCTGGCGCTCTCCCAGTAAGACCAGTAAGGAGTTGAAGAGCATGCGGGCGTGCGAGCAGAGCGGCTCCGCCGCCTGGCGCCTGCGGCAGCGCGGGCTCAGCGCCGGTTCTGCCCCGCCCGCGCCCCCTGCCCCTCCGATAGTTTATAAAAACCCCTTTGCCAGGGTTGCTTTCCTCCCGAGAAGCCCCAGAAATGCCAGCAGTGATTATCTGCTGCTGCGGAACGCGGGAGGCGCGTCCTGGATTGGTCTCGTGTGGATTGTTTTTACTTGATGACCAATCGTGGTCCGGCTCTGAGCAGTCCCGAGTTTTTATAATTCATTCATTTCTAGCTTTCTGATGAGATCCTTTCTTCTATTCTTTTAGAATTATTTTAGTATAGCTATTATATTATATTATATTATATTATATTATATTATATTATATTATATTATATTATATTATATTATATTATATTATATTATATTATATTATATTATATTATATTATATTATATATAATATGTATTATTTGCTATATATCATAGCTAATATAATATATTATATATAATAGATATTTTTGCTATATAGTATAGCTAAAATATTATATATAATAGGTATTATTTGCTATATAGCATAGCTAATATATTATATTATATATAATAGGTATTATTTGCTATATATCATAGCTAATATATTATATTATATATAATAGGTATTATTTGCTATACAGTATAGCTAATATATTATATTATATATAATAGGTATTATTTGCTATATATCATAGCTAATATAATATATTATACATAATAGATATTATTAGCTATATAGTATAGCTAATATAATATATAATATTATATATAATAGATATTTTTGCTATATAGTATAGCTAATATAATATAATATAATATAATATAATATAATATAATATAATATAATATAATATAATATAATATAATATAATATAATATAATATAATATAATATAATATAATATAATATAATATATCAGCCTTCTGAAACACGGAGTCAAGAGTTTCATCTCTTCCCTCGTCCTGGGGACCCTCGAACACCGCCACACCCCCGGCACCGCCCCCAGCCCCGGTTCCGCCCCGGTGCCGCCCCCAGCCCCGTTTTTCCCCCGGTACCAGTTCTGGCTCTCGATCCAGGCCGCCAGGGACTGGCGCACGGCCATAGGCAGCGCCGAGCCCGCGTACAGCTGGTGCACCTGCTCCAGGTAAGTGTTGGCCAAGCTCTGCACCTCCTGCCACTGCGCCATGCTGGGGGGGACAGCGGCTCAGGGGCGGCCCGGGGATCCCCCGGGGGTCACGGCGGGACCGGAGGATGAGGAACGGCCGCGTGTCCCGGCTGGGAACATCTGCACCCCGCGTACCTGCCTGCAGCACCGGCGGCCCGGGGTGCCGCTGGTCCCGGGGCTCCCGCTGCTCCCGGGGCTCCCGCTGCTCCCGGGGCTCCCGCTGCTCCCGGGGCTCCCGCTGCTCCTGCTCGGTCTTGGCTGCTCCCGGGGGTCCCGCTGCTCTCGGGGGTCCCGCTGCTCCTGCTCGGTCCTGGCTGCTCCCGGGGGTCTCTCTGCTCTGGTCCTGGGTGATCCCGGGGGTCTCTCTACTCTCAGGGATCCCTCTGCTCCTGCTCGGTCCCGAGGGTCTTTATGCTCCTGCTCAGTCCTGGGTACTCCCGGGGGTCTCTCTGCTCTGCCGGCAGCTCCCGGGGATCCCTCTGCTCTGGTCCTGGGTGCTCCCGGAGGTTCCTCTGCTCTGGTCCTGAGTGCTCCCGGGGATCCCTCTGCTCTGCCGGCAGCTCCCGGGGGTCCCCTCGCTCCCGCTGGGGTGGTCGCGGACCGGCAGCCGCGTCCTGCGGTGGGAGCAAGGGGTGAGCTCAGGGGTGTTCCCCACCCGGGGCGGGGGGCACACGCACAGAACGCCCACACGAGGGTCCCCAGCACCCCCAGGCCCCTCCTCAGACGCCCCCCTAGACCGGACCCCCATTGAACCCCCCCACTGAACACCATCCCCAGTGGGATGGGTACCCCTGAACGCCCCCCGCCCAGCGGGACCGCCCTCCAAGGGACGCTGTGTGTGCCCCAGCCGGGGTCCCCTGCCTGTGCCCCCCTCCCCAGGGGCTCTCCGGGCTTCAGGACCGCCCACGTCCCACCCCGGTTTCCCCCGGGACCCCCGACCCACCGGCGCCGGCTCCGGAGCAGGAAGGCGGAGTGGCCACGCCCCCTCCCCGCTCTGCTCGCTGATTGGTGGAGAGCGGAGCAGCGGCCTTGGCTGGGTTTGTTCATTTCCCCGGTTTTACGTCACGCGGGGGGGGCGTGGCCATGTGGGCGGGGTTGGTGGTGGGGCGTGGTCAGGGGGGCGGGGTCAGCGGGGGAGGGAATGGCGGGGGCCCGGGATGGGCGGGGGGACAGGGACAGAGACGGGGGGGACCGGGACAGGCCATAGGGACAGGGGCAGGCCCTAAGGACACGGACAGAGCCAGGGGGACAGCGACAGAGCCGGGGGGATGGGAACAGTCTGGGGACAGGGACAGAGCCATGGGGACAGGGACAGAGCCATGAGGACAGGGAGAGAGGCATAGGGCCAGGGGGACAGAGAGACAGCGACAGAGCCAGGGGGATGGGGACAGCCTGGGGACAGGGACAGAGCCATGAGGACAGGGACAGAGCCATGAGGACAGGACAGAGCCATGGGGACAGGGGGACAGAGAGACAGCAACAGAGCCGGGGGATAGGGACAGCCTGGGGACAGGGAGAGAGCCATGGGGACAGGGACAGAGCCATGGGGACAGGGGGACAGCAACAGAGCCAGGGGGATTGGGACACCCTGGGAACAGGGACAGAGCTATGGGGACAGGGGAATGAGCTATGGGGACAGGCCATGGGGTAGAGAACAAGCCACGGGGACAAGGGCAGAGCTGTGGGGACAGGAACAAGCCATGGGGACAGGGGGTACAGAATCAGGGAGACAGGGAGAAACTGCAGGGATGGGGACAGGGCCATGGGGACAGGGACACAGAGCCCTGGGGACAGGGACGGGCTGGAGGGAGAAAGAGCCCTGGGGACAGCGACAAGGCAGTGTGGCTACTGGGATGAGGCCAGGGCTGGGGCTATGGGGACAGGGACAGGCCCAGCCCAGCTGCCACCACGTGGCTCAGCCCGCCACGTGGCCAACCTGCCCCAGGGCAGGGTGACCCCGCACCGATTGTCCCCAAAGGCGACCCGCCACCAGCTGCCACACGTGCCCTTTATTCAGACGATGACCACGGCGCCGCTGTGCGCGGTGGGCACCGGCGCGGGCTCCCCGGCCGAGGTGAAATACCCGACGAGCGCCCGCACGCCGGCCTTGAGCCCCGGCTGCAGCCCCAGCTGCACCCCCATGGCCACCGGGCCCCCCAAGCCCCCGGTGAGCGCGGCCAGCCCGGCGTAGCCCAGGTCCTCGGCGGCCTCCAGCGCCCGCGTGGACGCCGTGGCCTCGCAGCCCTGGAAGGCGAAGTAGACGCTGGTGCCGAGGTTGTAGAAGATGCTGACTCCCGGTACCCAGTCCAGCACCCGGTGGGCTTCCCGTTCCCCCGCCGGGCTGCAGGCGTCCTCATCCTCCCGCCGGTGCCGCCGCACGGCGCCGCGGCACGGCCGGAGCCGCGGGAATTCCCGGCTTTCCCGGCTCGGGGGCGGCGTGGGCTCCGTGCCCGGCGTGGGGGGATCCGCGCAGGCAGAGCCCCCCGGGCTCAGGGCCAGGCTGAGGAGCAGCAGGGCCAGCGGCCGCGGCGCCGGAGCGCCCGGTACCCGCGCCAGCCCCCGCAGCAGCGCCGCGGCCGTGGGGGTGCCCAGCTCCCGTGCCAGCTCCAGCGCCTCGGGCTCGGCCTGGGCGGCACAGCCGGCCCTGAGCAGCGCCAGGGTCATGGCAGCACGGGCCAGCCCCCGGGGCAGCGGCGGCAACCGGGAGAAACCGGGCAGGGCGTCGGGGTGAAGCGCCTGGCACGGTACCCCCGGTGCCCGCGGCGGGGTGGGCTCTGCCAGCTCCGCCAGCTCGGCCAGCAGCGCCCGGTCACCGTCAGCCAGCCCGGGGGTGATGATGGACACGGCCGTGGCACGGCTGAGGATGAGGAGAGGGAGGAAGAGCAGAAGACGTGGCATGGTGGTGGTGGCTCTCAGAGGGGGCTGTGGAGGGGGGAGAAGGACAGAGCCCCGTCAGACCCCCGTGGCTGGGGGGGAGAAGGACAGAGCCCCGTCAGACCCCCGTGGCTGCAGCCCCCCGTGCCCGCCCCGTGCCCCGGCTCCTCACCGGCTCGCCGCTGTCCCCTGCCCCGTGCGGTCACCGCGGCCAGGCCGGCCCCGGGAGCCCTTTATAGCCGTGGTTATCAGGGAGTTGCGACACGGGGACAGGGACTGGGCACTCCCTGAGGCCAGGGCGGCTCCAGCCCCCAGCCCCCCTGCAGACCCACACACACCCAAGAAGGGCAAAAGTCACTTTTATTTATTTAGGCCCTGTCTAGATGTAAAAAGTTTTAAGAAAAAAAACCCGGAACCCCAACAGCTGAGAAAAAAGGGAGGGAATTTGGGGTAAATGGCAACATTAGGGGAAGGGGGGGAAGGTGGAGAAACTGGTTGCTTGTGCAACCTTTAAAAACAGCATCAAAACCTGCAGAAGGAAATCTGCAGAAACCCCAGAAAACCTGTAGAAACCCAAGAAAAACTGCAAAAAACCTGCAGAAATCCAATAAAATCTGCAAAAAGCCCAGGAAACAGCACAAGGCCTGGGCACAGGCAGGGTATAGGAAGCCTCTCAGCCCTCCTCCTCTTCCTCTTCCAGACAGCGGATGCGCTTCCTCCTCCCCCAGGGCTGTGGATCCTCTTCTTCCTCCTCATCCTCCTCGGAGCGGGGAGCTGGGGGTGCCGGCCCCGTGCCTGAGGATGGAGGGAGAGGGGAGAGGGCTGAGCCCCCCAGGGATGTGGCAAAGGGGACAGGGACAGGACAACCCCAACCCAGCAGTGCCCACTCAGCCGCCAGGAGTGAGCAGAGGGGCTGAACCCACCTGAGCTCCCACCATCCTCATCCTCATCCTCGCTGGCGAGCTCCCGGCGCCTCTTGGTGCGCAGCTGCGCTGGGCTGGGGACAGGGACGGGGACAGGGACAGGCTCCTCGCTGCAGGGGTTGGCACAGCTCAGACACAGTGCAGGGGGCCAGATCCCCTCCCCAGGCAGGGAGAAGACCCCCCCCCAAAAAAATCCAGGACCCCACAAGCTGAGAAGGGAACTCCGCTCTCACCTCTCCGAGTCTGATCCCAGCCCTGCCGGCAGCGGCTCTGCTGAGGGGCACAAGGAGGGGGGCTCAGAGCCAGCCCCACACCTGGGGGTCCCGCACCCCCAGCCCCATCCCTCACCTGCAGGCGGCTCCTGGGGGCACCTGGGGGGCTCTGGCAGGCGCTGGGGGGAGCCTGAGGGGGCGTGGTGGGCGATGGAGGCGGCCGCGCGCCGGAGCTGCTGTGGGGTGAGGGCGGCCGGGATGCGCCAGAAGGATTCCTGGGGGGAGAGGGGAGAAGGGGGGACATTGCAGGGCTGTGCTGGGGACAGAGATGGGGACAGGGATGGGGACAGGGATGGGGACAGGGATGGGGACAGGGACCTCACCTGCTCGCTGGCGGGGGGACGCAGCCCCAGCCGCCGCAGAAGGCTCCGGAAGCGCCGGTCCTCCATGGCATCCTCGTTCTCCTCCGTCAGCGGCACCAGCGGCACCGGGTGGGACACGCCTGGGGCGGGATAGCGCCGTCAGCGGGACCCCGACCCCACCACCCCCCCCTCCCTCCCCCAGCCGACCCCCACCCCGCTCACCGTCCTCCTCACGGTCCCCCGCCGCCCTCCGCAGGCAGTTCTCCAGCCACCGCAGCGGCCCGGCCAGCCCTGGGGACAGCAGGAGGTGACACAGGACCCTCGGCCAAGCCCAGCTGGGGGGTTTGCAGCCCCTCACCCACCTTCCCGATGCAGGTGCTGCACCAGGTCCTGCCCAGCCCCTTCCTCAGGCACCCAGTGCTCCTCCACGAGGCCTTCCTCTGCTTCATCCTCATCCTCCTCTTCCTCCTCCTCACTGTCCTCATCCTCTCCTGAGCTGTCCTGGGCTGGCATGGCCGGGACACCTGTGGCAGCCTGTGGGAGCCAGCAGTGTTTGGGTGCCCCCAGGGTGGGACAGCACCCCCAGGGCACAGCCCAGAACCCTCCAGCCCCCAGGGTGGGGACAGGCAGTGTTTGGATGCCCAGGATTGGGACAGGCTCTGTTTGGGTGCCCAGGATGGGGACAGGCAGTGTTTGGGTGGCCCCAGGGTGGGGACAGGCTCTGTTTGGGTGCCCCCAGGGTGGGACAGCACCCCCAGGGCACAGCCCAGCACCCTCCAGCCCCCTGTACCTGCCCAGGGCCGTGGCTGTGGCTCTTCCTCCGGCGTTTCTTGTACAGCTCCTTGCGCTCAGCCACCAGCCCCAGCCCCAGCAGCTTCTCCACCACCCGAGCCCGCGAGCGCCGCGCCGTCAGGTGCTTCATGATGTTCCCCAGGACGTCTGTGGGGAGGAGAGTCAGGGTGGGGAGGCCACAGGGGGATTTTTGGGGTCTGCCCCCCCGTGTCCAGCTCACCGTCCGAGCCCTGGAACTCCTCGAAGAGCCGCGTCAGCTCCTCCTCCTGCTCCTGCGTCCACAGCACGATGCGGGTGCCTTTCCTGGGGGGTGGGAAACGGCTGTGGGTCCCTGCCCTGTCCCAGGGGGTCCCTGCCCTGTCCCCGGGGGTCCCTGACGCACCTCTCCCGCGGGAAGTCCTTGGCGCTGCTGGCCAGCCCCATCCTCACCAGCTGCTTCACCACCTGCCTCCGCGTCCGCCCGGGCGTCGGGAGATGGGCCAGGATGGCAGCGAGGATGTCCCCACCTGTGGGACAGTGAGGATGCAGGGACAGAGCCCCTGCCACCCCCCGGGGGTCCCACTGAGACCCCAGAGACCCCTGGTACCTTCCACCTCCTTGTACTTCCAGTACAGCTCTCGCAGCTCCTGCTCCTCCTGCGGGGTCCAGGGGGGCACCCGGCTCCGGGTGGGCCTGGGGAGGGGCAAGAAGGAGATGAGGGGAGGGGAGGGGAGGGGGGAGTGGCAGCCCCCTTCCTGCCCCACTCACCCCTCTCCCTCCTGCAGGGAGCTGTAGCCCTTGGTCATCTCACAGACGATGGCAGGACTCTTCCAGAAGAGCAGCTCCACAAAGGCCTTTTTGTTGGTGGCTGCCAGCGCAAAGAACTTGCCCAGAATGAACTTGGCCAAGGTCACCAGCTCCTGGGGACAGCAGGAGGGAGAGAGGGGCTGGGGGACACTGGGGACAGAGAGTGGGGCTGAGGGGAATTTGGAATACAGAGCAGGGCTGGGGAACACCAGGGATGGAGAGTGGGGCTGGGGCCTGCACAGAGCAGGGCTGGGAGATGGTGGGGACTGAGTGGGGCAGGGACAGAGCAAAGATTGGGAGATCCTGGGGACTTGGTGGGGCTGCAGGGACAGACCAAGGATTGGGAGATTGTCGGGATTGAGTGGGGCTGGGGGCTGCAGGGAGAGAACTGGGCTGGGAGATCCTGGGGACTTGGTGGGGCTGGGAGATGCTGGGGACTGAGCGGGACCGTGAGATTCTAGGGACTGAGCAGGGCTAGGGCCTGCAGGGAGAGAATAGGGCTGTGAGATTCAGGGGACTGAGTGGGGCTGCAGGGACAGAGCAGGGCTGGGAGATTCTGGGGACTGAGCGGTGCTGGGGGATTCTGGGGACTTGGTGGGGCTGGGGGCTGCAGGGACAGAGCAGGGCTGTGAGATTCTGGGGCCTGAGCAGGGCTGGGGGATTCTGGGGACTGAGTGGGCCTGGGGGATTCTGGGGACTTGGTGGGGCTGAGGGCTGCAGGGACGTGAAATTCAGGGGACTGAGTGGGGCTGGGGGCTGCAGGGACAGAGTAGGGCTGTGAAATTCAGGGGACTGAGCGGGGTTGGGGGCTGCAGGGACAGAGCAGGGCTGAGAGATGCTGGGAACTGAGCA
The DNA here is from genome assembly GCF_963513975.1 of Fringilla coelebs. NCBI lineage: Eukaryota > Metazoa > Chordata > Aves > Passeriformes > Fringillidae > Fringilla > Fringilla coelebs. The sequence continues at coordinate 1,386,052 of NC_140056.1, forward strand.
GGGCTGTGAGATGCTGGGGACTGAGCAGGGCTGTGAGATGCTGGGGACTGAGCGGGGCTGGGGGCTGCAGGGACAGAGCAGGGCTGGGAGATGCTGGGGACTGAGTGGGGCTGTGAGATTCAGGGTACTGAGGGGGGCTGTGAGATTCTGGGGACTGAGCAGGGCTGAGGCTGCAAGGACAGACCAAGGATTGGGAGATTGTCAGGACTGAGTGGGGCTGGGGGCTGCAGGGAGTGAGATTCAGGGGACTGAGTGAGGCAGGGACAGAGCAAAGATTGGGAGATCCTGGGGACTTGATGGGGCTGGGAGATGCTGGGGACTGAGTGGGGCTGGGGGCTGCAGGGACAGAGCAAGGCTGGGAGATTCTCAGGACTGAGCAGGGCCATGAGATTCTAGGGACTGAGTGGGTCTGGGGGCTGCAGGGAGAGAATAGGGCTGTGAGATTCAGGGGACTGAGTGGGGCTGCAGGGACAGAGCAGGGCTGGGAGATGTTGGGGACTGAGTGGGGCTGGGGGCTGCAGGGACTGAGCGGGGCTGGGGCTGCAGGGACTGAGCGGTGCTGGGGGCTGCAGGGACTGAGCAGGGCTGGGGCTGCAGGGACTGAGCGGGGCTGGGGGCTGCAGGGACAGACCAAGGATTGGGAGATTGTCAGGACTGAGCGGGGCTGGGGGCTGCAGGGACTGAGCAGGGCTGGGGGCTGCAGGGACAGACCCCTCACGGGCGGGGGGCTCAGGGCCCTGTCTGACCTGGTGTGCAGCAGCCGCGGGGTCGCTGAGCAGGCGGTGGAAGAGGGCGAAGAGGGAGAGCTGGAAGAGCAGGGGCTCCATGCGCAGGTCGCGGGCCAGGCGGTGCAGCAGCCGCGCGGCGCAGTGGTTGGTGCGCGCGCTGTTCCGCGCGTAGCCCCGCAGCAGCAGCACCAGCGCCCGCACCACGGGGGCACAGGCGAACCTGCCCGGCAGCCCTGTCAGTGTCCCTGCCCTGCTGTGAGACCCCCCAGCCCTCCCCAAACCCTTCTCACCGCTTCAGGTAGTCGAGGAAGTTGAATTCCTTCTCCGACACCTGCACGGTTTGCTCTTCCTCTTCTTCCTCGTCCTCCTCTTCTTCTTCTTCTTCCTCCGGCTCCTCGGGCTCGACGGGTGTGTGCCCTGCGGTGGGTGGGATGTGCTGAGGGTCTGCAGCGCCCCATCCCAAAGTTTTCCCACTTCCCAGGGTCACAGGTGGGGACTCACTGGGCAGGGGAGCGAAGAGGATCTCCCGCAGCAGCCGGGTCTCCTCAGGCGGCCCCACATCCGCGGATCCAAACACATCCCCTTCGGGCCACACCTCCCTGGGGACAGTGGGGACAGGCTGGCACCATGTCCCCACGCCCCGGGCACGGGATGGGCCCCATGGTGCAGGTACCTGGCTGAGCGCAGCAGCTGCAGGGCCTGGGGCACGCGGGAGTCCTGCAGGCACTCCTGGATCCGCAGCAGAGCCTCGGCGCGCTGCTCCTCCACCGGCGTCTCCGAGGCGGCGTCGAAGGGCACCACGTCCTCGGGGAGGGGCACCTCGCCCTGGGGCAGGACAGGGTTATGCTGTGCCCCAGCAGCACCCCCAGAACCCCCCGTGGGGCCGGAGCCTTCCCTGGTACCTCCAGACACGCCTGGACCTGCGGGGCCAATCCTTCCCAGAGCTGCTCCAGCTCCGCCGCGCTGAGCGGGGCGGGGACCGCCGGCACCTGGGGCTGCTTCCTCTTCTTCTTCCTCCTCACACGTTTGCTCTGGGGGGGCAAGGATGGGGTCAGGAGGGGCTGCCTGACCCCCAGGGACCCCCAAGGCGGGGCAGCCGTGTCTCGGTCTCTCTGGGAGCCTCTCAGGAACCCCGGCCAGCCCCAGCGGGTGGGCACCCCTGACACTGACAGCGGGGAGACTCTGGTGCCCCGAGGGTGCCAAGGGCAGCAGCAGAAGAGTAGAAGATAAAAGGGCTGACCTCCTAGCAGGGGTTAATCCAAGGTTTTACTCTAGGAGCTCCAGAGGAGCCCCTACAGCTCAGAGGGCTCCTGCTGAGAGCCCTGGGAGAGGCGCCAAAGTTACATTTAAAGGGAGGTGGAAACCCAAAGTAGGCAACATTTTACTAATTAGTAACCCTAAGGGATGGATCCTGGGGGATGGACATTTAGGACATGGGGTAATGCTTGGGGGGCTGACCCCTGGCCTCTGGCTCATCACTCAACCTCCTGGACTGAAACTTCTAGATGGAGGGGATGGGCTGCTGAGTGACTGACAGAGAGCCAGGGCGGGGATTTGGGGATGATCTCAACACAGGAGAATGATTGCACAGATAAAGGGAGGAGAATGATTGCACAGGTAAAGGGAGGGGGCACAATCTGGGGTAAACCACTCGGGAAAAATACGGGGATACAAAACCAAAACTATTACAAAGTATAAAAACACACTACAGCATCTCCCTCTTTCCGTTCTAATAAAAAGGGAGAGGAACTTATGTCACAGACATGTTTTATGAAAAATCCTTTCCTTAACATTTTTTCTCCTGAGGAGCTGAGAAGCCTCAGGAACAAAATGGAAATAATAATTATCTGCTGCTGAGGAATGCAACAGGTGCATCTTTGATTGGTCTCATTTTTAATTAATGGCTAATCACAGTCCAGCTGTCTCGGACTCGCTGGTCAGTCACAAGATTTTATCATCATTCCATTCCTTTTCTATTCTTTCAAGCCTCCTGATGGAATCCTTTCTTCTATTCTTTTAGTATAGTTTAAATATAATATAAATAATAAAATAATAAATCAACCTTCTGACCATGGAGTCACTTTCTCACCTCTTCCCTCACCCTGCGATCACTGTGACAGCACCCCACTTGCACCACGAGGTTGGAGGCAGATAATCATTGTTCACACTTTGTTCTTGAAGCCTCTCAGGAGAAAAAAATCCTGAAGAAAGGATTTTTCACAAAACCTGTCGGTGCCACCACCCCACCTGCACCACGAGATTGGCGGCAGATAATCATTGTTCACACTTTGTTCTTGAAGCCTCTCAGCTTCTCAAGAGAAAAAGTCCCTGAAGAAAGGATTTTTCACAAAACCTGTTGGTGCCACCACCCCACCTGCACCACGAGGTTGGCAGCAGATAATCATTGTCCACATACTGTTCTTGAAGCCTCTCAAGAGAAAAAACCCTGAAGAAAGGATTTTTCATAAAAGGTGTCAGCGGCACCACCCCACCTGCACCACGAGGTTGTTGGCAGATAATCATTGTTCACACTTTGTTCTTGAAGCCTCTCAGGAGAAAAAAAACCCTGAAGAAAGGATTTTTCATAAAACCTGTCAGTGCCACCACCCCACCTGCACCACAAGATTGGCAGTGGATAATCATTGTTCACACTTTGTTCTTGAAGCCTCTCAGGAGAAAAAAACCCTGAAGAAAGGGTTTTTCACAAAACCTGCTGGTGCCACCACCTCATGTGCACCACGTGGATACTCATTGTTCACACTTGGTTCTTGAAACCTCTCAGAAAAAAAAAACCTGAAGAAAGGGTTTTCCACAAAACCTGCCGGTGCCACCACCCCACCTGCACCACGAGGCCGGCGTGGCCACAGCAGATAATCATTGTTCACACTTTGTTCTTGAAGCCTCTCAGGAGAAAAAAACCCTGAAGAAAGGGTTTTTCACAAAACCTGCCGGTGCCACCACCCCACCTGCACCACAAGATTGGCGGTGGACAATCATTGTTCACACTTTGTTCTTGAAGCCTCTCAGGAGAAAAAAACCCTGAAGAAAGGATTTTTCACAAAACCTGCCAGTGCCAGTGCCACCACCCCACCTGCACGACGAGATTGGTGGTGGACACTCATTGTTCACAGTTTGTTCTTGAAGCCTCTCAGGAGAAAAAAAAACTGAAAAAAGGGTTTTCCACAAAACCTGCCGGTGCCACCACCCCACCTGCACGACGAGGCCGGCGCGGCCGCGGCAGAAGCGCTCCAGCATGCGGAGGAAGAGGTGAGCTGTCTCCACCAGGTCCCGCAGGAAGCTGCGCGGCTGCTTGGTCTCGTCGAACTTGCGGAAGAGCGTCAGGAAGAGCTCCCGGTATTCCATCAGGTAGAAGATGTTGCCTGGGGGAGAGGGAGGCGGTGGGAAGGGGTGGTGGCTCAGGGGACAGCGCAGGGATGGACAGAAGGACGGATGGGGGGGACTCACTCTTGATGACCTGGCTGCTGTCCCGCACCGCCTGCTCCGGGGAGCGATCCATCTCCTGCAGCGTCCGCAGCAGCTCCTGGTACGCCTTCAGGGCCAAGTGCATCCTGGCCGTGGCAGTGGGGGGGGTCACAGGTGCCATGGGGGGTGCTCAGGTAGTTGGGGGGGTCCCAAGCACTCCCAGAGTCCCAAATGCCCAAGGGGGTTCCAGGCAACACAGGGAGTCCCAGGTGCCCAGAGGTTCCTGGGTTCCCGGGCTGTTCCAGGCACTGGGGAGGTGACCAGGGGTGGTCTCAAGTGTCCAGGGGGTCCCAGGTACCAGGGGTGAAGTAGCTGAGGGTCCCAGACACCAAGGGGTGTCCCAGGTGTCCAGGGGTCCCAGGCAGTGGGGCTATCCCAGGTGCCCAGAAGGTCCCAGACACCATGGGGAGTCTCAGGTGCTCAAGAAGAATCCCAGGTACTGGGATTCACCACCAAAGGGTGTCCCAGGTGCCCCAGGGTCTCCCAGGTGTCCAAGGAGTCCCAGGTACTGTGAGGATGCCAGATGCCCAGAAGATCCCAGACACCATTGGGAGTCTCGGGTACTGGGATTCACCACCAAAGAGTGTCCCAAGTACCCCGGGGGGGTCCCAGGCAGTGGGGGTATCCCAGGTACTGTGGGGGTCCCTGGTGCTCAGAAGGTCCCAGACACCATGGGGAGTCCCAAGGAGAACCCCAGGTACTGGGATTCACCACCAAAGGGTGTCCCAGGTGCCTCTGGGTCTCCCAGGTGTCCAAGGAGTCTCAGGCACCTGGGTTCCAGGTGCCCAGAAAGTCACAGTCACCATGGGGAGTCTCAGGTACTGGGATTCACCACCAAGGGGTGTCCCAGGTGCCCTGGGGGGGGGTCCCAGGTGTCCAAGGAGTCACAGGCACTGGGGGTCCCTGGTGCCCTGAAGGTCCCAGACACCACAGGGAGTGTCTCAGGTACTGGGATTCACCACCAAAGGGTGTCCCAGGTGCCCTGGGGGGGGGGTCCCAGGCAGTGGGGGTATCCCAGGTGCCCAGAAGGTCCCAGACACCACGGGGAGTGTCTCAGGTACTGGGATTCACCACCAAAGGGTGGAATCTCTGGTGCCCAAGGGATTCCAGGCACTGGGGGTATCCCAGGTACTGTGGGGATCCCAGGTGCCCAGAAGGTCCCAGACACCACGGGGAGTCTCAGGTACCACCAGGTGCCCTGGGGGGTCCCAGGTGCTCACCTGCGGGCCCAGGTTGTTGCCTCCTTCTTGTCCATCAGTGCCATCTCATAGTAGGTGGTGAGGTTCTGCTCAATGAAGTGGAAGGCTCGGACCCCCACGGTCTCGGACACCAGCTCGGGCCGGAAGCCGTGGAGCCGGTTGAAGGCCATGAAGAAGGCGGTGGCCCACAGGTAATAAGTCTCGTCGTGCTGCTGAGCCTTCTCCCGCACCAGCTGGTCCTGGGGGCAACCAGGGGGGTCTCAGCTGGGATCCCACAGGCTGGGGAGGGGATGCTGGCCCTCGCAGCCCTCACCTTGACCAGCAGCATCAGGCGGTTGTAGCAGTCCTCCAGGAAGTCCTGGCAGAAGCGGCGCAGGAAGAGCCGCACGTTGCGGGCGGAGCGGCGGGAGGGCTCGGCCTCGGGGGCCGCCTGCCGGCGCCGGGGCAGCCGCCGGGGCTCCTTGCCCAGGTCGTGGGTGTAGCTCTTCAGCTGCACGGGGGATGGAGTGGCCAGATTTATCCCTGGGGTCCCTGTCTCTGTGGCACTCACTATATTGCTGTGCTGGAGACCCACACCGCGTTCCTGTTCCTGCAGCCCCGCCACATCCCTGCTCCTGTGCTCCACGTCCCATCTGCCAATCCTGTGTCCCCCACCCACATCCCCTTCTCAATGAGTGACCTCTGCCACGTCCCCATCCCAGTGCCCCCCACCATGCCCCTGGCCCCTGCCCCCACTGTGTCCCTGTCCCAACAGCCCCCTCTACATCCCTGCCCCTGTGCCCCCTGCCCAGCTGATGCCCCCAATCACATCCCTGTCCCCCCTACCATGACTTTGTCCCTGTGCCCACTGCCACCTCCCTGGTTGTGTGACCCCCACCACGTCCCCAAACCTGTGCCCTCCACTCACACCCACATCCCAGTGCCACCTGCCACATCCTTGACCCCATCCCACATCCCAGTGCCACCTGCCACATCCTTGACCCCATCCCACATCCCAGTGTCTCCTGCCACGTCCTTGACCCCATACCCCACACCACATCTTTAGTCTCGTGTTCCACCCATGCTCCTGTTTCCCCACCCCTTACCCTGTCCCCAGCCCCGTGCCCCCCTCAGTGTCCCCAACCCCATGCCCCTCACCACATTCCTGCACCTCCCACCACGTCCTCGTCCCTCCACCCTGTGCCACATCCCCAGTGCCACATTCCACACCCATCCCTGTCCCTGTGCCCCCTGTCCCGTCCCCAGCCCTGTGCCCTTGCCCCACACTCACATTGTGCAGCCCCTTGTGGAACACCACGTCCCTGTCCCCGATGGACTTGACGCCCTGCAGGACGTAGGAGCCACCAAAGCGAGAATGCCTGGGCAGGGGACAGGGGACAGGGGCTGAGTGATGCTGTCCCCACCTCAGGGGTCCCATCCCTGCCCCGGGGGTGCCCCCTCCTCACCTGGACGTGCGCTGCAGTGCCCGGGTTCTCTTCTCTGCCAGCTCTCTCTGCCTCAAGGTCTCCAGCTCCCGTGTGTCCTCCCCGTGCTCAGCCCCCGCCGTCCGCTGTCCCAGCGCTGCCAGCTCCTCTGGGCTCTGCCAGCAGCTCTGTCAGCACTCTGAGGGCTCTGCCACCCCGCCCTGCCGCCCCTGGCCCAGCTCACCTGCTCACGGAACATGAGGGAGATGATCTCCAGGACGTGCAGGGCCCACTGCTGCTCCACCTGGGCGCTGGCCAGGAACTTGAGCAGGTCGTCCATGCCGCTGATGTGCAGCGCCCACAGCACCCGGTCGTGCACGCTGGCGTCGCCATCCACGCCCTGCTGGGGATGGTGGCGGCGTGTCAAGGTCCCCACGGAGCCACTGAGGCCCCAGATCTGTCAGGGAGCCAGGGAAGGGTCTTCTCCTGGTACCTGTTCCTCTGTGGGGTCGGGGGGCACGTGCAGCACGTTGCGCACCAGCAGCAGGATCCTCTCGATCAGCAGCGTGTCCTCCTCCTGCCGCTGCTCCCAGTCCTGGGGGGACACAGCTGTCAGGGCCCCCCACAGCCCTCTGGGGGTCCCTGGCAGGGAAGGACCCCAGAGCCCTGCAGGATAGACCCCACAGCCCCTGAGGGACCCCAACAGGGACAGACCCCACAGCCCCTGAGGAACCCCAACAGGAACAGACCCCATAACTCCTGAGGAACCCCAACAGGAACAGACCCTATAACTCCTGAGGAACCTCAGCAGGGACAGACCCCACAACACCTGAGGGACCCCCAGCAAGAAAAAACCCCATAACTCCTGAGGGACCCCAAGCAAGGACAGACCCCATAACTCCTGAGGAACCCCAACAGGGACAGACCCCATAACTCCTGAGGGACCCCCAGCAGGGACAGACCCCGTAACTCCTGAGGGACCCCAAACAAAGACAGACCCCACAGCCCCCAGGGACCCGTGGCAGGGATGGACCCTGAAGCCCCCTGATAATTCCAAGACCCTTTAGCCCCCACAGGAAGCCCCAGCAAGGACAGACCCTGCAGCCCCCTGGGGATCCCCGAGGACAGGGGGCTCACCAGCTGCAGGAGGTTGTAGAGCTTCTCACTGAGCACCACGAACACCTTCTCACTGGCAAAAGCCTGCAGAGAGCCCACGTGAGCAGGGGACCGTGGGCAAAGCCCCCTGCCCGTGGCACGTTTCTGGGCAAACTCACCTCCTTGTAGGCCTGCAGGTAGGACAGCACCTGGAGAAAGTGGTGGCGGGAGGTGGCATCAGCTGGCACCTTCCCAAAGCACAGCAGGGCCGGCTGGGTCAGGTTCACCATCAACCTGTGAGGAGGGAGTGGAGGGCTGTGAGAGACCCCTACCCACCCAGGAGCCCCCACGGGACCCCTACCCACCCAGGAGCCCTCATGGGACCCCCCCTGCCCCTGGTACCTGATGACAGCATCGAAGAGCACCTTCTCCTGCGGGTACTGCACCAGGATGGGCAGGAGGTCGTTCTGCAGGATCTGGGCTGCCCCCAGCTGCTGCCGCACGTCCCGGGTCTCGTCCTCGTGGCGCAGGTACCGGATCAGGTCCTTGACGCTCTCTGAGGACACGGGGCCGTCAATCCCCGCCGTCCCCGGTTTCCCCCGCCGCCCCCGGGTGCCCACCTACCCAGGCAGTCGGGCTCCCGGTGGTACACGTCGCCCTCCAGGTAGCCCAGGGCGCTGCAGGTGGCCAGGAGCTCGCAGTTCATCATGTACCAGTCCATGCAGCGCGGGGCTGCGCACGGCACCGGCACCGGGGGCCACCTGCGGGCCACCGTCAGCACCGGGGACCCCGCGCTGGGGTCGTCTCACCCGTTCTGGGCTCCCCCGGTACAGGCCCATCTGCTGGTCCCGGTCGCCCAGATCCCGGGGCACTCTCCGGTCCCAGTGTCCCCAACACCGATGAACCACCCAGGCCTGGTCCCGCTCGGTACCGGAGCCCACCGATCCCACACCAACCCCCAGGCTCCGGTACCACCTCGATCCCAGCGCACCTCCCGGTCCCGGTCCACCCCAACACCGGCGCATCCCACAGCCCCGGCGCACCCCAAGTCCCGGTTCCTCCGATTCCATATCACCCCCCCAGTTTGGATTCCCCCCCCCAAGTCACGGACTACACCCCGGTCCCCGAGCATTCCTGACCCCCCCGCCCGATCCCGGATCTCAGCCCCCAGTTTCCCCCGGACCCCCCCGATCCCGGAGCACTCCGGACCCGCCGAGCCCGGAACACCCTCCAGAGCCCGGAACACCCGGAGGTCCCGGTTCCCCCGATCCCGTATCAACCCCCCCCCCCCCGTTCCCGGTTACGGTGACCCCGGATCACCCCGAGTCCCCGCTCCCGGGCGGTCCCGGGACACTCCCCGCCCCCGGACCCCCCAATCCCGGTGCCCCCCGGTCCCGCTCACCGCCGCCCCGTCCCCGCCGCCCTCACGGCCGCGCTCCCGGTCCGGCCGCGGGGGCGGCGTTACACAACCGCCCCAGTTCCCGCGGGCCGAGGCCCCGCCCCGCCCGCACCCTTCAAGCGGCAACTCCCCCTGAGCAGCCCGGTGGACCCTCTGGTGTCCCCGTCCGCACAAACCCTCCCTCCGACCACCATGGGCACAAACCGGCGGCTCGGTGCCTCGGGGTGCCCCAATCCCCCTGCCCTCGCCCCCCGGCCCGCGGCGCTGAGGGGGGGGAAGGCGGGGGGGCCGGGGGCTCATTGCGGGGAAGGGACGCGGTGGCGGCGTTGCCCTTTTAAGAACGGCGCTGGCTGGGCGGGGCCTGCCCCGGGCGCGGGAACGGGCGGCCCCTCCCGCCACCCGCCGGGCGGCCTCCGGTGTCCCCCCCACGCCCGGTCCCTCCCGGTTCCCGGTGCCGGGCACGGCCGCGAGCGGTTACCAAAATAAAAGAGCAGGTTTAATTCACCGAACACAGAAGTCCCGCCGCGGCGGGGCGGGGCGGCCCCGGCCCGGTACGGGCGGCCCCGGGCAGCCCGGTGGCCGGTTCCCGGCAGCGGGGCCCCGCCGCCGCCCGCCCGCCGCGCCGCGCCGCACACACACGCACCACACGCACCGCGGCGGCCCCGTCACAGCAAAGCAGCGGCGGGCGCGGGGCCGCGCCCCGGGACGGGCCCCGTTACAGCCCCTGCGTCTTCAGCTCCAGCGGCTCTGCCGGCGGCTCGGGCGGCGGCTCGGCGGCGGCGGCGGCGGCGGTGACGGCGGTGGGGGCGGGCGGCTCTCCCTTGAGGGCGGCCAGGCGCTCGGCCAAGCTGCGCGGCCGCGGGCACAGCGCGAACTCGTACAGCACCGCGCCCAGCGCCGCGCCCAGCAGCGGGCCCGCCCAGTACACCTGCGGGGGGGCGGCGTGGGCACCGGCACCGGGGGACCCCCGGCTCCCCGCCCTCCGGGGGGACACGGCGCCCACCCCGCTGACGCCCGAGAGCCGGCCCATTCGGGGCCGCCCGTCTCCCGGCGAGCGAGGGACGGCCGCGCGTCGCCCTCCCCGGGATGTCCCCGGGGGCAGGACCCGTCTCCTGCTCCCCGGGATGTCGGGGGGTACCCTGGGGCGCTGCTGTCACCGTGGTGACACCGGCAGCCACCCGCCTTCAGTGGGGACAGCGGCTGGGGCAGGACAGGGACAAGCGGGGAGGGACTGGGGGGGCCCGGGGCGGGTTTGGGGGTCCCCGTCCCCCCCCACTTACCCAGTGGTTGGCGAAGTTGCGGGTGATGACGGCGGGGGCGAAGGAGCGAGCGGGGTTCATGCTGGCGCCCGTGTAGTGGATCTGCGGGGGGATGGGGCAGTGGGGGGCTGGACAGCTGCCCCCCAGCCCCGTCCCAGCCCCCGGGCTCCCAGCACGGGGGTCCCCGCGGCCGCCCTTACCCCGAAGAGGTGGCCGAGGGCGAGGGAGAAGCCGACGGGCACGGCGGCCATGGCCGGGCGCCCATCGTGACGGTCGTCGAAGCTGGCGAAGACGCAGAGGACGAACTGGGCGGTCAGGAGCAGCTCCACCACCGTGCCCTGGCCCGGGCCCACGCCGGGGTGCAGCTGCGCGGGGAGAGGGCTCAGCACCCCGCAGAGTTGCTCCCCCGTTCCCCTCCAGCTCCCCAAATCCTCCCTCGTTATTCTTCCACACCCCAAAATTCCACTGTACCACAAACACGTCTTCATCCCCAAATTCCTCTGGGATGCCCAGTCCCCCATTGCTGTCCCACATCAATCCAAACCCCAAAACATCTTCTGGACCCCCCCAGTCCACCCTCAAACACCTCTGAACCCCAGAACCCCCATTAGAGCCCCATGCTACCCCAAACCACCTCCTGGATCCCCCCCCCCAATTACCCCAAACCTCTCTGAACCCCTCATCCCCCCACTTCAGCCCCATAGCACCCCAGATCCCAAACAACCCCTGGACTCCCCCCATCCTTCCAAATCCCCCTTACACTCCCAAAGTACCTCAGACCCCCAAACACCTCCTGGAGCCCCCAATCCCCCCAAACCCTCATTACAGCCCCCACCCCCCGATCCCCCAGCCCTGCAGACACCCCCAGCCCCCCGATCCCCCCCGTGCTCACCGCGCTGAGGCCGAGGGTGCCACGGACGGGGCCCGGGGTCACCCCGTAGAGCACCCCGGCTCCGGCCAGCATGCCCAGCACCTGGGCCAGCAGGTAGCCCAGGGCCCGGGGCAGGGAGAGCTGCGAGGCCATCAGGAAGGCCAGCGTGATGGCCGGGTTGACGTGGCCCCCGCTGACATGGCCCAGCGCCTGCACCAGGGTGGTCTGGGCCAGCCCGAAGGCCAGGGCGGCCCCCACGACGCTGGGGGGGCCCGGGGCCCAGCGCAGGGAGGCCCCCAGCCCCAGCAGGGCATAGAGGAGGCTGCCCAGGAACTCGGCCAGGACGGCCCTCCAGAAGGCGGACGAGCGCAGCTCCCGCATGGCCTGGCCCCGCTGCCCTCCACGGCCCCGCTCCCCTCCCCGGGGGCCGCCCGCGCCCACCTTTATAAGGCCCCCCCGGGCCGGCCCCGGGGGTGGGATCCCACCTCCGCCACCCCCCGTTAACCGCTTCGCTGCCCGGGCACGGGACAGGTGACACGCGGTGAGGAACCCCCACCCCGAGCCCCCCGGGCATCCCCGCACCCCCCCACAGTGGGGACCCCCCCCAGAACTTCGGCGCCCCCATCCCTGGGGTTTCTTGGGGAGGGGGGGGGAGCTGTGACCCATTGGTGCCCTCAGTGGGGTTTAGGGGACCCCCTTGCTGGGGGCCAGCACTGACACACCTCCCACCCCCCCAAATGTTTTGGGGGCACTTTGGGGCAGCCCCTGCTGGGAGCCGCCCCCCACCCCGCGGGAGGGGGTCTGGGTGGGCCCCGCAGGGTGGGGGCTGCGGGGTGTCCCCCCCCCCCCCGGTGCTGTTGTCTGCGGGAGGGTTTATTCAGCCCGGCTTAGCGGGCGCTGAGTCCCCGGCCGGGGGGATTAGGGCTCGGCCCGGCCATTGGCGCCCGCCGGAATCTGCCGGGGCTGCAGAGGCCACCACAAAGGGCTTTGCTGCGCTCAGCTCCCCGGCACGGGACGGGCTGACGGGGGGTCCCGGCCCCCGCCCTCGCCGGGGGCCGCGGGGAGGGCGCACCCGCCCGCCCGCCCCGCCCGCAGCCCCGGGGTCGCGGTGCCGCCGCACACCGAGGGCGCGGGGCGGTGGTCGAGACCCCCCCGCCCCCCGGTCCTCTCACAGCATCGATCCGCACCCACCTGCGACCCCAACACACCTTTAATCCCCGCACGGGGGAGAGGACAGTAAAAGGGGAGGGGGCGCGGAGCCGCCCACCCTGTGGGTGCCCCACGGAAGGTGCTGGCGGCGGCGAGGATCCGGTGTCGGGGTGTGGAGGATCGGGGGGCTGCGGTGGAGCGGGGGGGCTCAGGCAGTGCCCTGCTCGGCCGGGGGGGGTGGGGGGCCGTGGGCCACCGAGGAGGGGGACAGGCTGGGGGTCTCCACCAGAGCTACGTCCCGGCAGGAGAGGCAGGCACCGAGCTTCTCCCGGGAGGCTCCGGGCGCCAGGATGAACTCGTAGGAGAGCCCGGCCAGCACCGCGCCCAGCACCGGCCCCAGCCAGTACACCTGGAGGGGGACGGAGCGCTGGGGTGTCCCAGGGATGGGGGGACACCCAGGGGCGGGGGGGACAGGGGACCCCACCCCAGGAATGGGGACGGAGCAGAGGAACTTGCCCCAGGGATGAGGGCAGCCGTGGGGAGGGGGTGTCACTCGTTTGGGGTAGGGGGACTTGGGGAGGGGATGGGGCCTGTCCCAAGGATGGCAATAGGGGGGACACAGCGGTCCTGCCATGGTGACACCATGAGGACCTTGGGGGACACAGCTGGTGCTGATCTGTCCCAGGGGCACCCAGGGCCAGGTCAGGGACAGGAAGGGAAGGGAAGATCAGGAACCGCTGTCCTGGGGTGGGGACGCAGCCGGGAGACCTCCCCTTACTTGGGGACTCTGGGGGAGCCCCGGGGTGTCCCCAACTCACCCAATGATCATCCCAGAGCCCGGTGACGATGGCCGGCCCCAGCGAGCGCGCGGGGTTCATGCTGCCCCCCGAGAACGGCCCCTGTGGGAGACGGGGGGGGTCAGGGTCAGGGGCTGGTGGGGTGGGGATCCCCCGGGCGGGTGGGACACGCGGGGGTCCTTACTGCGGCCAGGGCACCGGCGGCCACGGCGCTGCCCAGGGCCAGCCCGGCCTGCGGGGCTGCGTGTTCGGAGGCAGCAAAGGCGGCCAGCGCCAGCTGGAAGGTGGCAAAGGTCTCCCACGCCAGCGCTGTCCCCGCTGTCCCCACCGCGCTCGCCTGCAGGAGGGACACCCGTCCAATCTGTCCAGTGCCAGGGGACGGGGACAGAAATGGGACAGGGATGGGGGCACTCACCCTGGTGACGAGGCTGGTGTCGTCCTGCAGCGCTGCACGGGCAGCAGCAGAGGCCAGCGTGGCCCCCGCGCACTGCGCCAGGACCCCCGCGGCCCCGCGCAGGGCGCTCAGCTTGCGGGTGCACAGCAGGGCCAGCGTCAGCGCGGGGTTGGCCTGGGGACCCCCGAGGGTGCAGACGAGCCCCCCGGCCACCAACCCCCCGGCCAGGGCCGGTGCCAGCGGCCCCGGGGCTGCCGAAGCCCCCAGGACCACCCCCACGAAGATGAGGGTCGCCACCAGCTCCGCCAGCACCCCCCGCCAGAAGCGGCCGCTGCGCAGCTCCTGGGGGGACAGCGGGGCCAGGGGTCACCCCACGGGCACCGCCAGGAGGGGGTGGCACAGAGGGGTGATGGCATGGGGGCGGGAGGGCTTGGGGATGGGGTATTTTGGGGGGGGTGCCATGGCAACAGGATGCCGCAGTGATTGGGTACCAGCGTGATGGGGAGTTTTGAGGGGTCCCTCAGCACCTGGGTACCCCACAGTGGGGGGGGCCCTCGGTGATGGGGTGCCCTGGTGATGGGGTGCCTCAGTTTTTGGGATGGGGTACCTCAGAGATGGGGTACCTGGGGGATGGGACCCCTCAGCACCTGGGCACTGCAATGGGGGGTACCGGGGCAGTGGGGTGCCATGGAAACAGGATGCCCCGGTTTCTGGGTACCACGGGGATGGGGTACCTCAGGGATGGGACCCCTCCGTCCCTGGGCACTGCGGTGACAAGATGTCCTGGCAATGGGGCCACAGGGACAGCAGCCACCACGGGGCCAGGGGCCACAGTGAGGGGCACACAGAGACACCCCCCAGTGCCAGGGCTATGGGCTGGGCACTGAAGTGACAGGCTGGGGGATTCCCATGAGTTAGGGGCTGCTCTCCCACCCCCCCGGCAGGGAGGGACTCTGGGGCTGGGGGTTTGGGGGGGCTGGGGGGTCGGGGCCGCTCGCAGGGTCTTACCTCCCCGATGGCCATGGTGCAGCTGTGGGAGAGGGGAGTGCAGAGCACACCCGGGATGGGGGCACCTCCTACCCCCGGCACTGCCACCCCTGGCACTGCCACCCCTGGCACTGTCCCTGTCACCCCCCAGTTTTCCTGTCCCCCCCCCTTGGTGCAGGGCAGCCCTGAGGTGCTGAGGGTGAGGCAGGATTTTGGGAGGGGGCTGTGGGGGTCCTTGGAGCATCCCTGGGTGCCATGGCAACCCCTGGGACCCTTTGGGGTGTTGCCAGGACAACCAGAGATGAAAGACCGGGATGAAAGGCTGGGGGGATGGGGGGGGGCAGGGTGTCACACATCTGGGATGAGAGTGGGGACAGGGCTGTCCCTGGGGGGGTGACACACCTGGGATGAGCACAGGGACAGGGTCCTGGGGGGATCACAGGGGACAGGGTGACACACCTGGGATGAGCACAGGGACAGGGTCCTGGGGGGGTCACAGGGGACAGGGTGACACACCTGGGATGAGCACAGGGACACAGGGACGTGCTCTGGCAGGGGGGTGGCAATGTCACACACCAGCGGGGACAGAGTGGGGCAACAGGAGGGGTGGCACAAGTGGATCAACGTGGGGACAGGGCTGTCCCTGGCAGGGGGACCAGGATGGGTCACACACCTGGGACAAGAACTGGGGACAGGGGTGTCCTGGGGGGGGTGACACACCTGCCACAAGCTGGGGGGACAGGGGGGAGTGACACACACCTGCCACAATTCAGGGACAGAGGAGTCCCAGGGGGGTCACACATCTGCCACAAACCAGGGGACAGGGGTGTCCTGGGGGGGGTCACACACCTGGGACAAGAACTGGGGACAGGGGTGTCCTGGAGGGGGCGGGGGGGTCACACACCTGGGACAAGAATTAGGGACAGGGGTGTCCTGGAGGGGGTCACACACCTGGGACAAGAACTGGGGACAGGGGTGTCCCGGGGGGGGGGGGTCACACACCTGCCACAAGCTGGGGGGACAGGGGGGAGTGTCACACACCTGCCCCAATTCAGGGACAAGGGTGTCCCGGAGGGGTCACACATCTGCCACAAACCAGGGGACAGGGGTGTCCTGGGGGGGGTCACACACCTGGGACAAGAACTGGGGACAGGGGTGTCCTGGAGGGGGTCACACACCTGGGACAAGAATTGGGGACAGGGGTGTCCTGGAGGGGGTGACACATCTGCCACAATTCAGGGACAGGGGTGTCCCGGAGGGGTCACACACCTGCACAAACTGGGGGACAAGGGTGTCCCGGGGTGTCCCACACCGGGCCAGGCTCGGGGCCGGGGCTGACCCCACCGCGGGCGCGGCGGGAGGGGCCCAGCCCCGGTGCCCCCCCGGCCGGCCGGGGCTCTGCCGGCTCAGCAGCCCCCGCACGTGGGGTGAGTCAGCGGGCGAAGCCCTGGCTCAGCACGGGGGGGCCCCGGCGCTGCTGAGCCCGGCAAAGCCAGAACAATCCGCGGGCACAAAGGGCTGGGACAGCGCCGGGACAGCGGGGGGACAGCGGGGGGACAGCCTTAGGGGGGCGGGGGACACCGGGGGGACACACGGGGGGATGATGGGGGACACACACGGGGGGCGGGGGTGACACCGGGGGGGTGGGGGACACCGGGGGGACACCCGGGGGACAGCCCTAGGGGGGATGTGGGGGGGTGTTGGGGGGAATACAGGGGGGACACCAGGGGGGACACCAGGGGGGACAGCCTTAAGGGGGTGGGGGACACCGGGGGGACACACGGGGGGAGAGGGGGACGCCGGGGGGGACACAAGGGGGGGTGGTGGGGGACACCGGGGGACACCCAAGGGGGGCGGGGGACACCGGGGGGACAGTCGTGGCGGGGGGTGGGGGTTTTAAGGGGGAGGCACACCGGGGGACAACAGGGGGACAGCCCTGGGGGAGTGTGGGGGGGTTTTGGGGGGATTAATGGGGGAAATGTGGGGGACACGCGGGGGGATGTGAGGGGGGACAGTGGGGAGGGGACATGTGGGGCAAACCACTGGGGGACATGTGGGGAACAATGGGGAACCGTGGGGGGACAATCTGGGGACGCTGTGGTGACACACTGCGGTGGGACACGTGTCCTGTCACGGGGGTGACACACAGAGGGGACATTTGGGGGGGGGGCACAAGGAGAGAAATGCGGGGGGTCCCCCAGACCCTGTGCCCCTCCCGTGCTGTCACTGCCCCCCCGGCTGAGCTCGGGCCAGGGTGGGCACAGCAGGGCTGGGACCCCCATTGTGCCCCTGGCGTCCTGTGTCACCTCACAGACCCTCGCGGACCACCACAGGTGCCCCCAAGACCCCCCCAGGTGCCCTGTGACCCCCCCCAACCCTGCCCTACAGACCCTCCAGCTGCCCCACAAGCCCCCCCAAGTACTCCCAGCCCTGTTCTATAGCTCAGGTGTCCCCAGGATGCCCCACAGAGCCCCCCCAGGTGTCCTATGACCCCCCAAAGACCCCCTCAGGCACCCCCAGTGCCCCTTTCTGCCTCACACATCCCCCCAAGGTGCCCCCAGCACCCTCAATCCTACTCTATAAACCCCAAAATGTCACAACCTGCCTCAAAGACCCCCCTCAGGATCCCCTACAGACATTGGGGTACCCCCAGGATGCCCCAGAGACCCCCCAGGTGTCCTATGACCCCCCAAAGACCCCCTCAGGCACCCCCAGTGCCCCTTTCTGCCTCACAGACTCCCCCCAAGGTGCCCCCAGCACCCCAATCCTACCCTACAGACCCCCAATATTACCCTATAGGCCCCCAAATGCCACAACCTGCCTCAAAACCCCCCTCAGGATCCCCTACAGACACTGGGGTGCCCCCAGGATGCCCCAGAGACCCCCCAGGTGTCCTGTGACCCCCCAAAGACCCCCTCAGGCACCCCCAGTGCCCCTTTCTGCCCTTTCTCCCCCCAAGGCACCCCCAGCACCCCAATTCTACTCTATAAACCCCAAAATGCCACAACCTGCCCCCAAAACCCCCCTCAGGATCCCCTACAGACACTCGGGTGCCCCCAGGATGCCCCAGAGCCCCCCCAGATGCCCCCGAAATCCTCCCATCCTACCCCTGGCACCCCTCAGTCCTGCCCTGCCGACCCCCAGAGCCCGCTGGAAACCCCAATCCCGCCCCACAGACCCTCGGGACGCCCCCCAGACCCCTCAGGGCCCCCCCAAATTCCGCGCTTTCCCGACTCCAAGATGGCGGCCCCCAGCGCCGCCTCAGAAAGGGGCGTGGCCTGACGCAATCACGTGAGAGAGGGAAGGCGCCAATATGGCGGCGGGCGGGGTGTGGTGTCCGACCACGTGATCAGCGCCTCCAAAATGGCCGCGCCCACGGTGAGGGCGGGGAGGCGGGGCCAAGGGGTAATGGCGGCGGTGGGCGGGGCTTCACTTAAAGGGACCGCGCCGTACCGGAGTGGGGGGGGGTCGGTGACATTTCCCCGGTGCGGAGGGGGGGTCGGGGGGTGCAGCCCCCCCGGGGGTTCGTGAGGGCGACCCCCCCTCCTCCTCCCGGTTGAGGCCGTTGCGGGAGAGGAGGGGTGCGGGATCCCCCCCGCCGTGTCCCCCGGTGTTCCCCCCGTGTTCCGGGCGGTACGGGGGGGTCTCATTTGTGGCAGGGGGGCGGTGAGACCCCCGGGGTGTCCGTGGCTGCCGTGGGGCTGACGGGGTCACGGGGGGGGGGGGGGTGACAGTCGGTACCGGGAGTGACACCGGGGGAGGACGGGAGGCACCGGGGGCGACACCGGGGGGTAACGGGCAGCACCGGGGGGTAACGGGCAGCACCGTGGGTGACACCGGGGTAGAATGGGCAGGACCGGGGGGTGACACCGGGGGGTAACGGGCAAGACCGGGGGGTGACGAGGAACACCGGAGGAGGACGGGGCAGCACCGGGGTGTGACGGGGAACACCGGGGGAGTACGGGCAGGACCGGGGGGGTGACACCCGGGAAGGACGGGGGGGGTGGCGGGTGACACCGGGGGCGAACGGGACGCACCGGGGGGGGTGACGGGGAACACCGGGGGGTGACACCGAAAGAGAACGGGCAGGACCGGGGTGTGACGGGGACCCCCGGAGCAGCTCGGGCAGCACCGGGCGGGGACCGGCGCTAGGACCCGGCGCGGCGGGGCCCGCCCGGATTCCAGGCTGGCTCCCGGTGTGACGTCACGCCCGGTCCCGGCCCCTCGCGCTCGGGAAAATGCTGCTCTCGGTGCCGCCGCGCTCGGGGCTCCCCGCCTTCGCCTACAACAAGGGCGGCAAGAAGGTACCGGGGGGGGCGGCGGGCCCCGGTGCGCCCGGTGCGGCGGGGGGGACCGGGGGGGCGGCTCCGGGGCCGTCCCGGCGGGACAGGCCCGGGGGGGGGGGCGGGGAATGGGGGTTCTGGGAAAGGGAGGGGGGGGGGACACCCCACCGAGCCACCCCTCCCCCAACACCGGGAACGGAGCGGGGACACCCCCCCCCCCCCCCGGTGAGCTCCGGTTCTCCCGGGGGGGTCGCGTGTGTTCGCCCCCGGTTCGTGCCTCAGTTTCCCTCCGCATCCCGGTGTGTCGTGACGGGAGGGGGAGGGGTCACCCCCATCGCCGCCTCCCCCCCACCCCCCCCACCGGGGGACACCGGGGCGGGGGCGACAGGGACCCCCCCGGTGGGGGGAGGGGCGCCCCGGGAGAGGGGGTGACGGGGGGATGGAATGGGGGGGGGGGGGGAGGGGGGAAGATGGGGACCCCCCGAGTGGGGGATGGGGGGAGGGTCGGGGTTTGGGGTCCTGGGGGGAGGGAGGAGTTGGGGGACCCCCGGAGGGGGGGTTGGGGGGGTTGATGGGGGATAATGGGGTCTGGGGGGAGATAATGGGGTGCAGGGTGAGATAATGGGTCCGGGGGGAGATTTTGGGGTCGGGTGGAAATAATGGGGTGCAGGAGGGAGATAATGGGGTGCAGGAGAGAGATTTTGGGCTCCAGAGTGAGATAATGGGGTTGGGGGGGAGATTTTGGGGTCGGGGGGAGGTAACAGGGTCCAGGAGGGAGATAATGGGGTCCGGGGGGAGATAATGGGGTGCAGGGGGATATGATGGGGTCCGGGGGGGAGGGTCCAGGGTTCCTTCTCTCCAGGGGACAGATAATAGGGTCGGGGGAAATGATGGGGTGCAGGAGGGAGATAATTGGGTCGGAGGGAGATTTTGGGGTCGGGGGGAGATGATGGGGTGCAGGTGGGAGATAATAGGGTCCAGAGAGAGGTAATGGGGTCTGGGGGGGAGATAATGGGGTTGGGGGGAAATGAAGGGGTCCAGGGGGGAAAAAATGGGGTTGGGGGGAGATAATGGGGTCCAGAGTGAGATAATGGGGTTGAGGGGTGAGATAATGGGGTCCAGGAGGGAGATAATGGGGTCCGGGGAGAGATAACGGGGTTGGGGGGAGATTTTGGGGTCGGGTGGAAATAATGGGGTCCAGGGGGGAGATAATGGGGTTGGGGGGAATTGATGGGGTCCAGGGTGAGATAATGGGGTCCAGGGTGAGATAACGGGGTCCAGAGTGAGATAATGGGGTTGGGGGCAGATAATGGGGTCCAGCAGGGAGATAATGGGGTTGGGGGGGTGTCCCCCGGTGAGGGGTGGGGGGGCTTCCCGCAGCCCCCCGGGATGGGCTGAACCCCCCTTGGGGTGGCTTCCTTGGTGGGGGGAGGTTTTTGGGGGGCTGCAGCAGGGCCGTAGAAGGCGCTGACCCCCCATTCCCCCCCCCCAGCAGCCCTATGTGCCCCCCGCCCAGCCCCTGGGACCCCCCAGCCCCAGCCCTGCCGGGGGGGCCCCGGACCAGCTCAGCAAGACCAACCTCTACATCCGGGGGCTGCACCCCGGCACCACGGACCAGGACCTGGTCAAGCTCTGCCAGCCGTGAGTGGGGCTGGGGTCCCGCTGTCCCCCCACCCCCCAGAGCCCCCCGGGGGGGGCTGGGGGTCCCACCGAGTGCTGACACCCCCTTTTCCCCCCCCCAGTTATGGGAAGATCGTCTCCACCAAAGCCATCCTGGATAAAACAACCAACAAGTGCAAAGGTTGGGGGGCAGGGGGGTGGAGGGGGGGTCTGGATGGTGGGGGGTGGGGTTGTTTTGGGGAGGGGTCTCTCTGATCTCCCCCCCCTGCCCAGGTTACGGTTTCGTGGACTTTGACAGCCCCACGGCCGCCCAAAAAGCCGTGACAGCCCTGAAGGCCAGCGGGGTGCAGGCACAGATGGCCAAGGTACCGAACCCCCTCCCCACCCACCAGCGACCCCCGGGACCCCCCAGGAGCCCCCTCCCCTGGGCTGACCCCTCCCCACAGCAACAGGAGCAGGACCCCACCAACCTGTACATCTCGAACCTGCCGCTGGGCGTGGACGAGCAGGAGCTGGAGGCGCTGCTGAAGCCCTTCGGGCAGGTGGTCTCCACCCGCATCCTGCGCGACCCCCACGGCGCCAGCAGGGGGGTGGGCTTCGCACGGTACGGGGGGCGGGGGGCCGGGAGGGTGGGTGCTGCTGGGGGGGTCAGGGGGATGGGGGGGACAGGGACTTGGGGGGCTGCACGGGTTTGGGGGGCTGCAGGGGATGGGGAGGGCTGGGGGAGCTGCAGGGATTTGGGGGGGCTGCAGGGATTTGGGGGGGCTGCCAGAACTGGAGGGGCTGCAGGGGATGGGGGGCTCAGGAGGATGGGGAGGGCTGGGGGAGCTGCAGGGATTTGGGGGGGCTGCACAGGTTTGGGGGGGCTGTAGGGGATGGGGGTGTGGGGGTCTCAGGAGGATGGGGAGGGCTGGGGGGGCTGCAGGGATTTGGGGGGGACAGGGACTTGGGGGGCTGCACAGGTTTGGGGGGGCTGCAGGGGATGGGGGTGTGGGGGGCTAGGGGGTCTCAGGAAGATGGGGAGGGCTGGGGGGACAGGAATTTGGGGGGGCTTCCAGATCTGGGGGGGGTACATGGGTGTGGGGGATCCATGGGTCTGGGGGACAGGGACTGCACAGGTTTGGGGGGGCTGCACTGGTCTGGGGGGCTGCAGGGGGTGGGGGGGTGTGGGGCTAAGTTGGGGGGTCAGGATGATGGGAAGAGCTGGGGGGTCTGCAGGGGATGGGGGGGACGGGGACTTGGGGGGGCTGCACAGAGCTGGGGGGGGCTGCAGGGGATGGGGGGCTCAGGATGATGGGGAGGCCTGGGGGAACAGGGATTTGGGGGGGCTTCCAGATCTGGGGGTCTGCAGGGGATGGGGGAGCCCATGGTGTTGGGGGGACAGGGACTCGGGGGGGCTGCACAGAACTGGGGGGGCTGCAGGGGGTTGGGGGTGTGTGGGGCTGGGGGGGGTCAGGAGGATAAGGAAGGGTGGGGGGGGGGGACAGAGGTTTGGGGGGCTGCACGGGGTTGGGGGGCATACAGAGCTGGGGGGCACACAGAGCTGGGGAGGGCACAGTGAACTGGGGGGGCACACAGAGCTGGGGGGCACACAAAATTAGGGGGGGCACACTGAACTGGGGGCACACAGGGCTAGGGGGGCACACAGAGCTTTGGGGGCACACAGAGCTGGGG